>NW_025763436.1:0-519481 GCF_003444635.1 Morchella importuna | reverse complement strand
CTTATTATACCCAAGAAAATCCTGCGATGACTAATCCCAATGACTCACGCCGCGCAACCGAACAGAAACCCAAAAACACGATCGAAATCTCCTGACTAATCCAACTCCGCTTAACCCAGCGACTCCACCAACTGATCCGTGAAAGGTAGTGACAGGGACTATGCCTGGGAAGTGTACAATGAGCGAAATCTCTACAGCAATGATTAAGCTTACACCTGAGCGGCAGCTCATTCATGCAGGCCCCTAGTTGTGTGGCAACAAAGGCTGCAGGTGTTACAAGGCTTTGACTAAGGGTGGTTGCCTTCGGAATCGGAAGCACTCGCTGACGCTTAGAGAGAAGCGGGGTAGCGATGGTATTGCTTCCCTTCCACTAGGAGGCAGCACCGGAACTTAGTAAGGAAGTAGGAGCAGAGAATAGAATCCTTTGGAGTATAAGTACTCAGGATCATTCCCGCCCAACTGACCTGATCCTCATCTTCGAGTAGACCATTATCGGTAGCAGAGCCCTTAAAGATTATTGAGTTCTAGCGATAGTATCTTTGAATAAATCTGCACCTGATTTCTATCTTGCACGGCCGCATCTATTCTATTGGATTCTAGCGATACATAGATAGGCTGCCCCCGTTACAGATAATCTTTAGTGCTCAAATCACCTTCAGATTATTCTTTCCTCTCACAACATGTCCGCCCTCCCGGCTCCCCAAGCGCCTCTTCAGATTGAATGGCAACCGGCAGCTTTAGAATTCCAAGAGGGACAGACACAGTTGATCCACAAGCCCAGGACGGCGCTCCAGTCCTACATCCCCGGATGTGAGCCCACCTGGCAAGATACCGACGAAGTCACCCTACAGGACTTCTTTGCGGAATTGCAGCGCTACCTGAAGCACTGCCTGCAACAGGAAGTCATCAAGGCCGGCAATGCGCTAGCCTTGGTGCAAGAAAGACAAGAAGCTGAGGCAGTCCTGCTCCGGAATGCCTTCGGCTATATGCAAGAACAAGTCTCCTCAGTCCAGGCACAACTCCAGAGTTATGCTCAGAGAGATGACTTAGGAGCGGATGAGATGGAGGACATTGAATGGACAAACCCGGCGATGCCCCCTAACTTCCTGGAAGACATCCAGAGAGCCATTAATGAAGGAAGGCTCTCCATCGCCAGGATGCCTACACCAGCACCTGTCCCCAATCCCGCACCTCCGCAAAACTCCAGGGCCTCATCCAGAGCGGCCATGAGAACCTTCCACCAAAGGGTGAATCCCTTTGCAGCGTTTCCAGTCAGGTCTATCAGGCAGAGGACACTTCCCCTGATGATGCCAGCGGCCATTGGAGGCTCACCTTTACCTCCTCAGAGAGCCCCATCAAGCCCGTTGGCAGGCGGCCTAGCAAGGCCCCCCCGACAACCTATAGGAGACGACGATTACTACTCCCAGACACCGGTCAGGAGTGGTCCCTCCGGGCTCCCTCCAGCCTGGGTTCGCCAGGGGTTATCCCCAGAATCCCACAGAGGCTCACCACCCCTGGAGTCACCTAGGAGGAACCTCCAGCCAGAAGGAAACCCTGGTGGAGAAAACCAGAACCCAGAACCAGCGGGTAATGGTGGAGGAGATGGAATTGTCCCCCCAGTTGGCGGCGCTCCCAACCCAGGAGGGGACTCAGACAGTTCAGACTCGGAGCCTGAGGATGGTGACAGGAGAGGATGGCGAAGGTACCTCAGGAAGAAGTTGGAGAGGCAACAGAAAGAACTCCTGGCCTCCATGGCACAGTTCATGAGACCTCCGGCCCCCTCACACCCCTCCGCTGCCTCTAGGGCCCGAGAACCCAAAGCACCCCCTCCGGCCAAGTTCAATGGCAAATCAGACAACGTGGAGACCTTCATCCGGCAATGTGAGAACGTCTTCTCCATTGAGGGCCAGTCCTTTACCTCTGAAGAGGTCAGGATCCGATATGCTGGCAACCTGATGGAAGGAGATGCTCCGGTCAAGTGGTATGAAGCTTACCACAACTCTATCGACCAAGCTTCTGCCAACCGGGTAGCTGGGATGCCTGTGGTGTTGGATGAGAGATGGAAGCGCTGGGATTCCTTTGTGGATGCTCTCAGAGCAGCCTTTGGTGAAGCCATCTCTAGGGATGATGCGGTAGCCCAATGGAACACCCTTACCCACACAGCTAAGGGAGGAATAGACTCCTTCCTGAATAGCATTATTCAGCTGATGTGGAAGACTGGCTACGAGGGTCAGTTAGTGGATGATAAGATCCTTAGTTCCCTCCTTCCGGACCTAGGCATGAGTTGGGCTCTCTTTACCCCCAAGCCCAAGTCCTTGATGGAGCGGATAGCTGCTCTAAGAGAGCTAGGACACACCCATGAGAGGTACCAGACGGTAGCCGCTGAGAAAGCACCCGCCAGGACCAAGAGAGATCCCCCTGCTGAGAAGGAACGGCATCCCAAGAGGAACAGAGAAGCTGCAAGCTCCTCCAAACCTCAGAAGGAAACCAGTTCCAAGGACAAAGCGGTGGAGCTGAAGGGTATCCCGGGGGATATCCTAGAAGAAAGAAGGAAAGCAGAAGTATGCTTGAAGGTATGACCTTCAGGTACTCCCCATTGGTAGAGTACATAGACTGACTTGTGCAATAGTGCGGCAAGTCCAGACACAAATGGACCGACTGTTGGTACAGGGAACCTACTGTAGTCCGAGTGGCAGCAGTGAGGGTACAAAAGCGGAAACGAGGAAATGGCAAGACCAATCCTCAGAAGAAAGCTAAAGTGGCTGCGGTTGTAGCAGAGGAACCACTTGTTGTACTCCCAGATGTGACAGAAGATTTCGTCTTTCAGCCTGAGCAAGACTCGGACAATGAAATCATCTGGTAGAAATGTCTGTTTAGAGTCTATGTTTACTAGTTTTCTTTTGGGTCTCGATTTCTTTGTTTCTCTTGAATAAATTTTTGTGTTTTTCGCCTATTTGATTGTTTCCAAGCACTTTGAGGATGGGTTTATGACCCGAAACAGCTGGTCTGTAAGTGCTCTGCCAAAGTTACATTTTGCTACAAGACACTTCCAGCCCGCTACCAGACTTCCACACAATACACTTGCTATATTATTGCTTGGGAATAGAACCAAAGGATCTTTTGATATTAGTAGTGCCCGCCGCTATTAGCAATGGAGAAAAGACAAAGAGAATCAAGCCCAGAACCCGCACAGAAGCGAAGAAGAATGGAACAGAAGCTTCCATCCTTACCAGTACATGGCAAGAGGCCAATACTGAAAGCAGAACTGTCATGGACGGTCAAGAACAAAGTTGAAGACGCCCAAGGGACATTCCTCTTTGACACCGGTTGTACAGGAGCAATCCTCAACCAGAGTTTTGTCAGGAAGCATGGAGTTCCCTTAGTGCGGCGAGATCAACCTCTGACAATGTATGATGCTCAAGGAGATGTCATGATGGGCGGAGGAGAGTATTACACTCACCCAGTCCACATGAACATGGGAGATCATAAGGAGACACTCCGATGGGAAGTGGCTACTTTGGAAGAAGGAATATCAGGTTACCTGCCAATTGCATGGGCAAGGAAGCACAACCCGGATATCAATTGGGAACTCAATAGCATAAGCTGGCGAAGTGACTACTGCAAGCAGAACTGTCTCCCAGCAGCGATCAAGTTTGAACTCATCTCTTCATACCAACTGATGCAAGAAGAAGATGTAGTGTATCAACTGGCCGCTTCAGTATGGCATGATGAGGATGGAGGAGATATCTCTGAAAGGATACCTCTCCGCTATAGGGAATGGGCCGACGTATTCAGTCAAGAGAAGATACAGGAGCTGCCTCCACACTCCCGAAATGATCTGAAGATCAACCTCTTGCCTGATACCGCTCCCCCATTTCGCCCACTATACCCATGTTCCGCTCCAGAGCTGAAAGCCCTCCGAGAGTACCTGGACAAAGAGTTGTCTTTAGGAAAGATCTCTAGATCTAGCAGCCCAGCAGCGGCGCCCATATTGTTCATACCTAAGAAGGATGGGACATGGCGAATTTGTGTTGATTACAGAGGGTTGAACAAGGTCACTGTCAAGGACAAGTATCCGCTGCCTATCATGAGTGAGCTCAGGGATAGGTTGTTCAAAGCCAAGATCTTCACAAAGATAGACCTGAAGAATGGCTTCAACTTGATCAGGATAGCAGAAGGTCATGAGTGGAAAACCGCTTTCAGAACCCGCTATGGACTGTATCAGTATAATGTGATGCCATTCGGTCTATGCAACGCCCCTTCCGCCTTCCAGGCAATGATCAATGATGTGCTAAAGGAACTACTGGATGAAGGAGTGGTTGTCTATATCGACGACATCCTCATCTACTCAGAGACTGAGGAAGAGCATGAAAGGCTGGTTGAGAAGGTTCTACAGAAGCTCAGAGAAGCAAAACTGTGTGCCTCCATCAGCAAGACATCCTTCCATGTCCGAGAAGTAGAATATCTTGGCTACCACATCTCGGAAAGGGGAGTATCTATGTCAGAGGACAAGGTAGAGGCGGTTCAGGAATGGCCGGTTCCCCGAAATATTAAGGGAGTGCAAGGTTTCCTGGGATTTGCAAACTTCTATCGCCGCTTCATCGAAGGCTTCAGTAAAGTTTGCAAACCATTGACCGACCTCTTGCAAAATGACAAGAAATGGTATTGGACCGCAGCCTGTGAACAAGCATTTGAGGAACTCAAGAGGCTATTCACAAGCGCTCCAATCCTTCTCCATTTTGACCCTAGCAGAAGAACTGTGGTCGAAACTGATGCCAGTGACTTTGCCAAAGGAGCGGTGCTCTCTCAGTATGGGGAAGATGGGAAACTACACCCGGTAGCTTTCTATTCTAAGAAGTTCTCCCCGGCTGAGATCAACTATGACATTCATGATAAGGAAATGGGAGCTATTGTAGCATCTTTCCGGGAATGGGAGCATATGCTCAAGAGTTGCGAGCAGGAGATCACGGTTTTCACAGACCACAAGAATTTAGAGTACTTCAACTCTACCAAGGTTCTCACTAGGCGGCAAGCTAGACGGTCTGAGGACCTAGCAGGCTACAATTTCAAAGTTGTCTACAGACCGGGAGAAAGGAATGGCAAACCTGATATGCTATCAAGGCGTTGGGATCACCGCCCTGAAGAGGGGAGTGAAACCTTGCGGCCGGAGCCACAGATGTTTTTTAGGCCAGGTCAATTGGTTTTGGATCCTGTTAAGCTAGCGGCTGTCAGGGTGAATCAATTGCAGAACACATTCTTAGAGCGCCTATGTATGGCAGCTAAAGAGGATGGAATCTGGCAGGAACTGCACCGCTCCCTGGTTGAAAGGAAACCAAACTTGGACCAGAACTTGTCTGTCAAGGACGGCCTCATCTTCTACAAGAATCGATGGTATATTCCCAAAGACAAGAAGCTCCAGATGGATATCCTGACCGATACCCATGACTCTAAAGTGGCGGGCCATTTCGGTCAGTTCAAGACATTAGAGCGGGTAAAAAACAACTTCTTTTGGCCCAACATGGATAAAGATGTTGAGGAATATGTCCGGAGCTGCGACAGCTGCCAGAGGAATAAGACCTCAAGACATAAGAAGTTCGGTATGCTCCAACCACTGGAGATACCTTATCGGCCATGGACTTCCATCTCTATGGACTTTATTGTGGGATTACCGGAATCCAATGGGTTTACAAAGATCTGGGTAATAGTGGACCGCTTCTCAAAGATGGCACATTACATCCCACTTCCTACACTCAACAAAACGGAAGATTTGGCTAAGTTGTTCTTGAAGGAAGTCTGGAGACTCCATGGGTTACCTGATGACATAGTCTCGGACAGAGATAGCAGGTTCATTTCTCATTTTTGGCAATCTCTCATGAGCCTCCTCAACGTGAAGCTGAAGATGTCCACTTCTTTCCATCCCCAAACGGACGGCCAAACAGAAAGAGTTAACCAGACCCTGGAGCATTACTTGCGGAGTTATTGTTCATATCAACAGGATGACTGGGCAGACCTCTTGCCTTTGGCAGAGTATGCATATAACTCGGCGGTTTCTGAGTCTACCAAAGTATCGGCTTTCTATGCCAACTATGGATATGAACCCAGAACCAACTGGCCGGCCCCAAAAGAAGGTGTTGAATGGAATAATCCAGCAAGCGAGGTCATGGTATCTCAATGGGAATCTATCTGGCAGGCTATGAACGCAAGCTTGGGAAAGGCTAGACTAAGGATGGCCCGGTGGTATGATGCACATGCCCTGGCACCCCCTGAAATCAAGCCTGGAGATGAAGTTATGTTAGACCGGCGCAATGTGCAAACAAAGCGGCCATTGGGAAAATTGGATCAGAAGAAGATGGGACCCTTCAAGGTCTTAGAAGCTATTGGTACCCGTGCCTACAAGCTCTCTCTTCCCCTGCAAATGGGAGTCCACCCTGTCTTCCATGTCTCTCTCCTAGAACCCTATAGAGCACCAATAGATCCTGAGAGAAGAGTTCCCCCACCGGAACCTGAGGAGATTACAGGAGAACAAAACTGGATCGTCCGGGAAGTAGCTGATAGCCGAGTCAATAAGAAGAGGAGAAGGGTGGAATACCTGGTGCTGTGGGAAGGATATGAGAATGAGGACGCTACATGGGAACCCTGGGAACATCTCAGGAAGAGTGCTGAAGAAGCCCTCCGGGATTTCCATATGAGGTACCCTAAGAAGCCCAGAGATAAGAGGGCTCTAGGCCAGTAGCATTTCCTTTAACATTCTCGTCCCCTTCCACACCAAAGGAGTTTCCTTGTCATATAGTATTGCATAGATAAATAGATACAGATTATAGATCTCGGAGACCAAGATCCTGGAAGAGGGGAGTAGTGTAACGGAGCCATTTCAACTGTCTGGTGTATGAGTACACACAGGGCCCGGTTACATGCTGAGAGTTATTGTTAGAAGCCAGTTGCACAGTGACATGCAAGTACCGGCAGTGTGGTTAGCTACCAACTGTCAGAGTAACTACATTCTGAGCGCTAGGAAGAGGATCTACTCATGGGAGCAATGACTGACGAGTCTGTGCCTCGCCAATGATTAGAAGGCTAGCCAGAGTGAAGCTCTGAGTGCTCAGCGATCCTCCACATCCTCTGAGCATTGGAAGTCCGCCAGTAGTGGAAGAGACTATGCCTGGGAAGTCTACAATAAGCGGAAGCTCTACAGCAATGATTAAGCTTACACCTGAGCGGCAGCTCATTCATGCAGGCCCCTAGTTGTGTGGCAACAAAGGCTGCAGGTGTTACAAGGCTTTGACTAAGGGTGGTTGCCTTCGGAATCGGAAGCACTCGCTGACGCTTAGAGAGAAGCGGGGTAGCAATGGTATTGCTTCCCTTCCACTAGGAGGCAGCACCGGAACTTAGTAAGGAAGTAGGAGCAGAGAATAGAATCCTTTGGAGTATAAGTACTCAGGATCATTCCCGCCCAACTGACCTGATCCTCATCTTCGAGTAGACCATTATCGGTAGCAGAGCCCTTAAAGATTATTGAGTTCTAGCGATAGTATCTTTGAATAAATCTGCACCTGATTTCTATCTTGCACGGCCACATCTATTCTATTGGATTCTAGCGATACATAGATAGGCTGCCCCCGTTACAACTGGTGGTGCATGAAATCAACGTCAATTAAGCTCCTAATAAGTAGATAGGTAAGCAAGTAGGTGTGGAAGTAGGCAGGTAAGCAGGCAAGTGCGGGGGTAGGTAGTCAAGCACGGAAGTAGGTTGGCAGGTGTGGAGTAGGTAGGCAGGTAGGCAGGCAGGCAGGCAGGCAGGTGAGCAGGTAGGCAGGCAGCGTGCAGAGGTAGGTAGGCAGGCAGTGCGCACGGAGGTAGGCAGGCAGCGTGCGGAGGTAGGCAGGCAGGCAGCGTGCATGGAGGTAGGCAGGCAGGCAGCACGCGTAAAGGTAGGTAGTAAGGCGCTAGCAAATATCACCATATACATAGAATTAGATGGACAGATAAACAAATATATATGACAGTCGCGTGGAAAACATGTCCTAGTTGATGTATACTTTGCCGAGTGAGCTCGTTCTGCCAGCAAAAACTGCTTGCGAAAGCCGTTAACCAGGCCAAAAATACGAGTGTGGAGACATCAGGAGAGTACTTTGCATCCAGACCTGTCGCGATGATGTCACTTGACAAAGGGATGCAAAGCTCTCGTCATGGGGAACACATGTGTTGGTATGCAAGTAAGAACTCGTTTTGTGTCGTCCGGAGCGTCTGGAGCATCTGGGGTGCCCAGGCATCACAAGACGAGACTTCATTTTTTGCTGATGTTTCATCAATGCCTATTGAAATCTCATCCTTCAAGTTCCTACATTTACAACTTGAAGCGATTCAATCTTTGCAAGCTTTATAAATAAAATAGTATTTTTTGAAACGGGGCACTCTGTTCTATATATTGCTAGAATCCAATAGAGTAGATGCGGCCGTGCAAGATAGAAATCAGGTGCAGATTTATTCAAAGATACTATAGCTAGAACTCAATAATCTTTAATGGCTCTGCTACCGATTTTTTTTCCAGATAAAGATGAGAATCAGGACACTTGGGCGGGAATGATTCTGAGTATTTATACTCCCAAAGGACTTTATTCTCTGCTCCTACTTCCTTACTAAGTTCCGGTGCTGCCTTCTAGCAGAAGGGAAGCGATACCATCACTACCCCGCTTCTCTCTAAGTATCAGCGAGTGTTTCCGGTTCCGAAGGCAACCACCCTTAGTCAAAGCCTTTGTAACACCTGCAGGCTTGGTTGTCACACAACTGGGGCCAGTATGAATGAGCTGCCACTCAGGTGTAAGCTTAATCATTGCCGTAGAGCTTTTTTGCTTATTGTAGACTTCCCAGGCATAGTCCTTTCCACTACCGGCGGACATCTAATGCTCAGAGGATGTGGAGGATCACCGAGCACTCAGAGCTTCACCCTGGCTGGCCTTCTAATCATTGGCGAGGCATAGACTCGTCAGTCATTGCTCCCATAAGTAGATCTTCTTCCTAACGCTCAGAATGTAGTTACTCTGACAGCTGATAGCTAACCACACTGACGGTACTTGCATGTCACTATGCAACTGGCTTTTAACAATAACTCTCAGCATATAATCGGGCCCTGTGTGTATTCGTACACCAGACAGTTGAAATGGCTCGGTTACATTTCTCTCTCCTAATCCAATTAAGTTCAGAACCGTACTCACTACGGTGATAGATTAGAAATATCAGACTTCAAACACCGCTCAGAGCACTTTCAAAATTTAAAAGAATACAAATCAATTTCCCAATAAGAATCACTTGCGTGACATAGATGATTATGATAAAGAAAAGTCTCAACAAAAACCAAGAAACTCATATGGTCCAGAAAATATAAGAAACATCGATGTTCCCCATGTCACAAATCGTCCTGCAAAACTGTTAGGCCTATTCCGGAAAAGAGACCAGAACTAGCTGTGAAGCAATCACCAGTAGTTTTCGGGTTCACCCCGATCAATAAAAGCTGAAAACAAAACCCCGTACCTCTGCCAATCAGGACGAAACTCCGGACTCTGCCAAATACTAAGCTATCTCCATTGGACACTGAAGGGATCTTCATGAGTAATTGAGGAGCAACTCTAACTGATTCCGAGTCATTTTCTGACTTTAGTTCCGAACCCTCTAAACCATACAGAAGTGACAGTCAAGACCCAGGTACATATCAGGAAAAAATGAAATGTCATCTTGGGGCACCTGGGCGCCCGAGATGCCCGAGATGCCCCAGATGCCCCAAAACCTTTGCTTACTTGTAAACTGACAGCTGGGCGCCACACAATGAACGCTCTGCATCTTTTCGTCAAAAGACGTACTCAAGACGCAAATAACATCTTTTCACTCCAAGACGTCGTCTTGATGTCTCATGACGAATCCGTCCTCTGCCAACTGAACTTGTAATTTCTATCAATATGTTCGTATATTGACAAATCAAGATCGTCTTATCACGTCTTACGACCAATTGACTATGAATCGTAGCTCTCTTCTGTCTTTAATCTGTGTACTTTGAACCTCACACAACGTCGTTTGCCCATAAAATCTCGCCGTTTGACCATTACATACTTCGTTCTTTCTCGTCGTTTGTCCATAAAAACTCATCCTCTGATCATTGCACTTTGTTCTTTCTCGTTGGTTGCCCATAAAAACCCATTCTCTGACCATTATACTTTGTTCTTTTAGGATTACATTTCATCGGTTGCCCAAAGTAACTCATCCTCCGTCTCTGTTTCTACTGGCTGTATTTTTTAGTTTAGAAGAATTTATACTAGTATTAAACTATATATACTACTCAGGCTATCGTCTTTTGAAGTTGGTATTTCATTCTAGCGTCCCGTGTTCTTGCGCGGTCTACCCCTCCATCTTACGCTCACTTCTCCTTAGCCCTTTTCTCCGGCACCCTCCATTATACTGACAGGAGGTCTCTCTATAGTATCTTGAATAATTATATCATTATCAATATTCCTCTCAATAGCGTCATTCACTTGTTCTTCCGCGTCATCTATGTAGTCTTCGTACCCGATCGAACGACTCTACCACCACCACCCTCCCCATAATTGTCATCAAATGGCTGGTTTTCTGGCTCGTCGAAATCCGCATCGTCGTTAGTCTCTGTTATGAGCTTCGCTCGGAGACCGGCCAAAAAGCTTCTTACTCCAGGGTCAATTATTGCCTGCCTGCTCTCCGCTGCGGTAATCCTGCAGCACTGAATCTTCTTAATCCCCTTCAAGACTTCGTGTCGAATCCAGTCTAGCACTAGATTTGATGTCTGCTCGTCGGGGAAGGACTTTCTTCATATACGCATGTGTCTCTCAAAAATCACTAGTTTGTACGTTAGTAAATTATCCCCGTCAATAACATAAGTAGAAGAATGATGGAGTGTTCACCGTTACAATAGTCCTTATTGAGGACACTACTTTTCCAGTTGCTGCCTCTAATTACGTAAACTCTCAACGGATGGTATAGGACAGTAGAAACCATGCAGATAAAAGACGGGTTGATACAACTCTCAAATTTCGGATAGTTGACGGCAACCCCACAATTGGTCTTATAGTAGGCGTAGACGATAAAAAGTGGTATTTGAGATGCGGCGAAGTGCCATTGCACGGGCTATAGCCCTTAGTACTAAATCTCGCCTTCTGTATCAACAGTATATATACATCGTATTGATCGGGATCACAATTAAACCGGTAATCTGTCAGGAGGTAATCGACTCGGGCTTTTGCTTGCTCACCGATTATGCCAGTTAGCTCATAATATGATGCAATTACCCCCTTTGCCTTCTCCATCATGTGTGAACAAGCCCATTAGTGGTAGTATCTCACCTGCCCGGTGACACTGGTCGACAACTACGCTGTAAAGTCGGCTCCCGCCTTGGAAAAATTCCACGAATTTCTGACCATGTACGCCAACTTTAATACCGATGGCATTGAGTTAGTGAATAGTGTCTCTTTGGTCACTTGCCAACTAGCTTTTTCGATTAGAGTCTTGAGCTCAACGTCGAATTGACCTAAGTTACGATGTCGGAGAGCTCTTACCCTGTTGAGATCGGTAGAGTCTAGCAATGTTAATGTATTTTGCAACAACTGCTCCTCAGAAAACCCTCCGACACTGCCACTACTATAACCTGTACCGCTGACAACCTCAGGAAAGGAAGCCCTAATCGACGATGGCTTAGAAGACGTTGGGTTTTGACGGGCTTGGGGATGGGTTCTTGCTGAGGATGGTCTCACAGACTCGGAGCTTTGACACACAGGGGATTTGTGAAAAAGGTCAGAGGACTGGTTCATGCCCGTCTCTCTATTCCGTGCGGCCGACAATAACTTATTCCTCGAAGATGGCTGTTGAGATTGTAATTGCCGGGGTGGGCTTGAGAGGGGCGAGCTTGTAGGTTGTTGGGCATTGAGTCCCCCATCCTTCGTCAAATGCCTCTCGCGATGAAGTTGTGAATCCATCTGTGAACCCCTTTGTGATGGGTACTCGTATTTGGAGACATAGTCTTCAGACAATGTTTCTCGTCCACGTGTTTGTGATCGTCTGGCTGACTTTTACGGAAAGGTGCTTGGGATCTCCTGGGAAGATCGTATATGTCTTTGGCTAGTCGGTTGTCTTCCCCTGCTAAACGACCTGGTATTCTGACGAGAAGAAGGTTCTCTGTAGGTCTTTTCTGAGGGACGGGAGGAGTTAGACAAATGAAACTAACTCTCTTGCCTAGGTATTGTCAAGGATGTTTTTGTCGACTAGATGGGCAGCGCAACGTAACGATTATATAAGAAAGTACTGTATGGGGGAGGGGGGGGAGTGGAGGGGGACTTCTGCCATGATGTCATTGATATATACATGGACCAATAGCTAGAGGCAAACGACGCTAGGAGATATTTCCCGCGATGTGTCTCGAGTTTCTGGAATCCAAAAGTTAGCCCAAATAAGTCCACCAATGCACAGATTCACGCCGTTTCACTAAATCGTTTGTGGGTAGTCGAGGGCGGTAAAGTCAAAACCCTCTCAAGTCCGACTCTACGTCTCCAACAAGCAGGATAGCCATGGTAGGATGCGACCATTCTGACCAATAGTCTCATTCCCACATCACTCCTGCCTAGGCGTCGCCCTTTAATGGCATGGATAAACAGCTTTTCGAACGGAGTCTTCCCATCCTCCCGACGCAATACCCTTGGTATGGTCTATTACTATATGGAGGTATTTCGTGAACCGTCGGTTTCAGTCACGTGATTAATGTTGGCGTCCCCAGCAAGCTCACGTTCCCAGATGGTGGGCGATGGTAGGAGATGAAAAGGGCTTCGATTCCGCACCCTTCCTGTCTGGACTTTAATGCTATTTGGCATGTGTCTTATACAGCTAATCAAACGGTAATCCTACTTTGACCGGGAGGCGTATCATGTTCCGTTGATCCAGTCCGTTTACTAGAGTTGTCATAGGCTAAGCGAGCAACAGGGATTGTGTACTCACCTTCAGATTGGATAGAGGAAAGGAGGTGGGACGTGACTTGGATTGTCAGTTGTCTAATAAGTTGCTTGGCGTCGGCTACATCTTTTTGCTCAATATACTCATTACTGTGAATCTTCTTTAACCTTTGTGTATTGTATTTGTTATAGGAACTGCGGAACACTGTCCTAGAGGCTTAGGACAGTGAGGAATACGAGTGACGGATTGTGATTCGAGGACGGTCGGGTAACGAAAGGACAGGCATAGAAAGGTATCGGGTAGTGTGGGGGCACGCGGTGTTACCACACTAGTATCATACTATTATGACGGCACGCTTACTATTGGATGTCTCACCCAAAATAGAGTAGGAAGCGGGGCTTACGGCTGTAGGCTGTTTTACTTAGGGAGGTAGGTCTAGGATAATAGTATGACACAGCCCGATGACTGGCAATTGCAAGGTTCATGGTTACGTGTCGGAATTAGAATGGAGGACGGAACTATGCGGGGCGCTTTTCTATCTGGGTTATCTTCGGGAGCATTATCTTATTCTATTATCGTTGTATCAGTTAGTATTAGAAAGCGGGCCTTGGCATAGGTTCCAACATGTATAAATAGGGCTGGATTCTGCGAAGACTTGAGGGGATCATCCACGATCAAGTCAAGGAAATCCGGTTTACAATATCATCAGTTTAAACGCTACAGAATTATCGCTTAGCACTGGCTATTTCCCCAAACAGTATTCGGTCGAGTTACCCTCCTAATAATAGAAGACTACCAATGATCAGACAAATCGATAACGACCCCAATCAACGTCGAAGGACATAACTCACCTCACGTCCTGCGCCAAAAGACCCTAACAGATATGCCTAATCCTAAACCACAAGAACAACCATCAAGTAACCTGAAAGAGATAAGACTAATCTCTAAAAGACTCAAAATAGATAAAGTTAATCCCAAAAGACCAAAATAAGTAAGGCTCATCCCAAAAGATTACCAAGATGACTGTCAAATTACCCAAAATAGATGGACCAAACATATCACAACAACCACGGAAAGAGGCTAAAAAAGAGCGCCATGAAAGATAGACTGACAAAAAGACAAGAACCACAACCGTCAAATCCTAAAGGTTGCGATTAGGGTCAGAAAACTCACAAGCAGGTGACTGTAGCCTGCAACCTACTATCAACCAGTGCTACTCGAAACGAAGTTTCTTTTGAGTCGCAGGACAAGAGATAGAGGTACAGCCCTTCATAGAGAGGTTAGAGAGGTTGATGTTAGTAAGAGCAGAGGAGGTTTGTGATGTGGGAACTGGAGAAGACAGGGAATTGTTTGGAGTTTAGACACTTTGATCGAACTGGCCGATGCATTGGCAAGGTAACCCACGTCCAGATCGATTGACTTATTCCCACGCCCGCCGGGAGGAATAGCTCCATCAGGACAACAATCAATGTAACTACCTTCCCTGGTATGCTCTTCACCGGGCATCTTTTCTTGCGTAGTTCTTTCAGACACCAAAGCACTGTCAGTCTGTGAAGCAGTGGCCCAGATTTTGTGCTCTGGTATAAGGTCCCCTTGCTCTTCCTCCGGCTCACTCTCATAAGGCAGACTCTCAGCAAGCTAATCGAACAGATGGTGTCCATCATATTGACCGCGTTAGGAAAAAATATATTACCGGTACGGAATTTAGTCTAACTTATGTTGTCGATCTTTTCCCTCTTTGCTGAGCAGAAGTAGTATGAGCAGGTGTTTAGGCCGGGGTCTTTGAGCCGGTGTTCTTTGATGTCGGCGTCTTGGCTGGCGTCTTGGGCCTGGGTGTCTTTGTCTTCTTTCTCCTTGGAGCCGCCTCCTCCTCCCCTTCCTACTCTTCTTTCTCGTTGTCCTCCTCTTCTTCTTCCTCGTTGTCCAAGCCATTGTCCTCCTAGCACTATTCGTCGTCATCGTCGGCATCATCGTCGTCGCCATCATCGTCGTCTTTCTGAACCACCTTGCTCGAGCTACCCGCCTTGCCTTTCTGGGCCACCTTACTTGAGCTAGCCGCTGTTTTGCCTTTCTGGGCTGCGTTGCTCGAGCTGCCCCCTACATTGCCTTTCGGGCCCGCTTTGCTCGAGAGGCCCTTTCCGGCGTTCTCTTCTCTTAGCTTTTTTTGGGAACTCAACCCTCCACCTTCACCCTTGACTTTGTTGTTGTCGTTGTCGTTGTCGTTGTCGTCATCGTCATCATCGTCTTCATCGTTGTCGTCATCGTCGTCATCGTCTTCGTCGTTGTTGTTGTCGTTATCGTTGTCGTTGTCATCGTCATCGTCTTCGTCGCTCACCTCCACAATCTCATTTCCTTTCCTCCTCGTTTATCTCCCCCAACGAGTTCCTGTCTCCTCGACCTTCATGCCCCACGCTTTCTGGTCAATCCGCAACTGATTGTCAATCAGCACTGCCCAGTCACCATGAAAGTAGGGGAATGACAGCGGCAGTGGAGTCTGCCTGTCAGTTTTATCGCGCTCATTATAAACCACCAATAGTTTCAGTCACGGTGCAAGTCTACAAGTATTGAGCCATACTGTGACATCTTTGTCCGACTGTAGGAAGATAACCTGTTCAAATAACGGCTGGTAAACATGATATTGACCCGACGCTGTCTTGGGAAACTCTTCGTCGAGGACAAGAGACCCGACCAAATGGCGTATCGCGGGGTGTGGCAGGTCAGAAGCATCACCGTGAGTTTCAGGGTCTCGTTGTACCCCCCTGACTATCCACATGACCCCCGATAGACACGGAGCGGAAAGTGAACTAAACGTCAGATAGGGATGCCCACCAAAGATTCTTGGAGTCCAATTGGGCATTTTCCCTGGCTTCCGAAGTAGTCACAACTTCTCCTTTCCGATCCACTCAAAGTGGTATCTGGAGGGAAAACAATGAAAAATGCCGATAGGCTGATCAGAGAGATATGATGCTCTTTCGACCCTCCGTGTCTTCGCCGAGAAGGACTCGTCAGGTTCCTCGAATGTCTCGTCGTCGTCCATCTTATCTCCGGTGTCTGTCTTGTCCTTTGGCTTCTCTGCTTCGTACTCCGACAAGGCAAATTCATCAATGTTCATCAGTAAGCCTCATAATTTCTGTAAAGTGTCTCCTGAGTCTCCAGAGAATCAAAATCCATTTTGATGTCTCGGGAGAACCTCAGGAGATCCGGGAGACTGTTGAGAGACTCATGAAGATGTACAATCTTGCTGATGTTAGGGTAGCCCTCGTCCCCGTCATCGCGCAGAGGTGCCTGCACCTACTTGCTCCTCTTTGTCAAACTGCGAATTGTCGCCGTCTCGCGCTGCTTGCCCTTGCCTTTTGTATCGGTCGCGTTCCGCCTGGTCTCCTTCTTCGCTGTTTTCACTTTCGCTAACTTCGCCGCACCCTTCTTCTCTTTAAGTGCCTCAGAAAACTTCTCTCTATTCTCAGCAGACTTACGTTTGGCAAGATCTTGGAGTGTATTGTTCACACAGACTTTGATCAAGTCCTCTTGTAAAGAGCAATCTTCCTCCGGCCGTTGAAGCAGGCATCTGAATTTTTTCCACGGCGGATAACTGAGCAGGAGTTTTACTGCCTCGTCCCATTGCTCAGCTGTTGCCATAGTTCTGTTGGCAATCGCATTCTCGACAAAATAGTCATGCACAGCTTCGAACACGTTCCTCCATTGGGCTAGCGGGATTCTGAGCAAGGACTTAACTTCGGTGCCAATAAATCTGCTCTTTTTCACATACCCCTGGTGGGAATCAGAGGGTGAGAAATATAGGACTTGATAGAAATTTTACCTCTACTATACACGTTGCTCTACTAATCGACAAAACTCAGGTGCCCTCGTTATCGGCACCTTCCTTTCTTTTCTTCGGAGATGACCTTTCCTCTTGCGCCAATGCCAACTTGTTCTTACCTGACCGAGTTCCCACCATTGTAGTCAGTTGTATTAGGATAGTGGTCAAAATACGGTTGACCGTTGGTGGATGCCTTCAGGAAGATAGACTCTAGGGAAACAACGGTGTATTTAGACGCTTATATTGAATAAAAACTATGCGAATTGCCATCGTGAGAGTGTCCTGGAATCCGCAACTCGTAATGCCTAACAATATACACAAAGCAGGGGACGATAAACAAAGCCTCATCGTTGCCGGATTGGGTTAATGAATGAACAAACACGAGTGCTTTGACGGAGGTTTACAACTATTGGTGGTGAGCTCGGACAACGTTATCGGAATCAAAATTGGGAGTATCAACGTTGTTATAAATGACGTCGGGTTGTATGTGCTTGGCAAATCATGGCTTGCGGCTGACAACTCCAGGGAAACGATCGTCGGTCTGTGTGATGATCGTCATTTTACTCCGTCAGAATTCAAATGCTATAAAAATCTTCGATATCAATGTCATTGAATGCGAGAATGAAGCAGATCACAAACCAAAAGATGCAGACGACGGATCAAAAGACCAGATAGCATCCAAACTGTGCCCTTCTACCTATGGTATTACCGTCATGTTGGGAATCTTGCTAGACATATTTACCGGGTTCATGGTGGTGATCAAGCCCGTGAGGACGAAGACCAGGAGGACGAAACTACGCTGCCAGACGCCGTGCCTAGTACGCTTACATCAGCAAAATTGTACATATTCATGAGTCTCCCAACAGTCTCCCGGGTCTCCTGAAGTTCCCCTGAGACATCAAACTGGATTTTGATTCTCTAGAGACACAGGAGACACTTTACAGAAATTGTTAAGCTTGCTGATGTAC
Organism: Morchella importuna; assembly: GCF_003444635.1. NCBI lineage: Eukaryota > Fungi > Ascomycota > Pezizomycetes > Pezizales > Morchellaceae > Morchella > Morchella importuna. Next base: position 501,739 of record NW_025763436.1, on the reverse strand, counting down.
TATGGTAATTGATGGTTCTGACGATGATACCGACTCAGAAGCTAACTCCTGGGTGGAATCTGACTTTGATGCTGACTCCGACAACGACAGCGCGATGATGACCGCCCCATTGACCGCAGGGCAAGCTAATGATAATTAAAAGACCACAGCATATCTACTCAACAGTGGACAAAGACTATGGTGGGTACAGGGCTATCGAGACTATATGAAAGAGAATTGGAGGCCTTGGGCGGGGTTCAAGAATACGGCGGCATGGACGTTGTCTCGTTTCTTTATGGAGTACAAATTGACCTCTACGTCAATTGACACCTACTTCAATTAGTGGTTGAATAAGAATACAAAGGACGGATGTTCCTTTCAGTCCGCTTACACCTTCCATAAACAGCTCGACAAAATGACTGGCTTCCCACCCAACTTTCAATATGGGACCGTTGGGGAAGGCTTTGGGAGAATGACCGATTTATACTACAGGAATCCGGTCGAATTGTGAGGTATCTCTTGGGTCAACATTGCTACAAGTCGAGCATCGTTTATCTGCTGTAGGGGGTCTAGGACGCTGATGGATATCAACTCTATTCCGAGATGCATACAGCGGACTGGTGGTGAAATATGCAAAAAAGAGTTCCCATCGGGGCCACGATTGTCCTGATTATCTGCAGCTCCGATGTCACACACCTGGCAAGCTTCTCTGGAGATAAGAAGACCAGGCTGATATATATGACGATAGGCAATATCCTGGGCAAGTTATGATCTAAGCCGTTGGACAAGTCACATTTGCTGCTTGCACTATTGCCAATACCTCATCAAAGGGGAGACTCCGGTCATGGGCGGCGGAGATGCTGAAGAGTGTCATGTCCATTATACTGGAGCCTCTGCTGCACTTTGACCAAAGACTCGGCATCTTAATGGGCTGCTCAGACGGATAGGAGAGACTTTGTTGGCCGATTCTAACCGCATGACTTTCGGACCACATGGACAGCCTCAATGTTTTTAATACCAAGTTCAACTTGTTCCTCAAGTACGAGATGCCCATCAATAGACTAGGTGAATACGAAGCCGAACCGCTCAAGACCTACCCTCGTGATCAGTACGAATACAAGGTAATGTATCGTCAGTACAGGGCGCTGAAGGTACTGGGGAATCCGACGAGAGGCGAAAAGCGGTAGCTGGAGCCGCTGACCAAGTAGTTCGATTCTCATAGTTTACGACCTTTGTACAACCCTTTCTGGAATCTCCCCTTCGTCCAAGCCTACGACCTCCATAAGCCATACATGCTGCACGTGGTATACTTGAGAATCCTGAAACAGCTTATGGAGTGGCTGGAGGACTTCCTGAAAGAACATGGTCATTTGGATGAATTCAACGCCATATGGACGCACATGCCACTTCACCCTGGATTTACCCCCACCGATGAAGCGCTATCAAGCAGCCAGTCAATGGCAAAGGAAGGAGATACATAATTTTCAGAAGAAGATCTTGCCAGCCCTGGCGTCTGCCCTCAGGAATCAATCATCTGCCCAGGCAGAGCCATTCAAGAAAGCATTTCAATACGTCCAGGCATTGGTAGACTGGGTACTAGTCATCCAGTATCGTTCTCATAACGAGCTGACGATAGACATGTTGCATAGTTACCTAAAGGCTTTCCATCAGACAAAGGATATCTTCAGGAAATATCATACCAAGAGAAAGACTGAGAGACTAGTGTCGGAACACAAAGGATTGCGCGGGGAATACGATGACGAGTGAGCAGCCCTGAAGGACTATTTAAGAAAAATACGAAGGGTGGTCGCAGAGCAAATGCTAAATCTACAAGTGGAAACCAACAAGATCTTGGGAACAGAATCCCACTTCAACCTCCCCAAAATACACCTCATTGGCCATTTCGCAGAGCACATTCGTCAATACGGCAATATTCCGGAGTATTCGACTGAGTCTTGGGAGTCAGCCCACAGGGATCAGATCAAAATACCGTAACGTCGGAGCAATCACGTTGATCCTGCGATGCAGATACTTTGGACGTTTAACCGTGATTACACCTTTCTCATTTGTGAACCAAATCTTCTGCAAATTACACAAGACGGCTTTTCGAAATCTGAGCTTGTCGGTAATTTCTACATCTTAGAGCCACATCTCAGAAGGAGAATGTAGGCCACAAAACGGGACCTTAAAGACCCTCAGGATGACTCAGGGTTTCAAGCACAGTGTATCGCGCCATTGGTCTATTTAACAATCGACATCAGATTGGAGAAGAAATGGGTCAAATGGCCAGCCAAGTTGACAAACGTTCAGGGTGTAGATATCCCTGATGCTATGAGAGGACTAGGGTATAATATCCGGCGGTATTTCAGGATGGAGCTTCTTCTTGGGTCCAAAAACACCCCCGAAGACATCGATAGCTGGCGGGTAAACAAATTCAAGCAACTCAATATACCCATCCTTTTGCACGACGAAGGCGACGAGAGGACAATTCACACACTTTGTACGACGGGAACGCTGGGTTACAGACTGGGGGATTCACTGAATGACTGGGTTTGGTTTTGTCAAAAGCCAATTAGCCTGGAGGTTTTGCAGGCCTTATGACCAGCAAGGCTGCTTGCGGTCCTTAAGCTCAAGGACCCGGGACATACTGGGCCTAGACCTTTGGCTGCGATACAACCATTGAAGCTGGACTTCAATAAAAACCCCAACGTCGACCACGGGCTGATAAGTGTGTCGCGTTGCTCTAATTCACCTGACGATATATGGGTAGTAAATATAAAAAGCATTTTGGGCGCCGTTGATTTGGTACCCGAGACGACGTCAGCTACCAATGACAGGTGGTTTATCAATAGTACTATCGATCTATCGACATACAATTTGATTTACTGAAATAAAGCTGGGCACTTGACTGGAGCCAGTCACATATAGATTTTATACGGGTAGGCAAGCGACAATTTATATTCAATTTAGAAAATGAGGCATAATGACAAAATCGCTGAGGGACTCGGGTCTTTAGCAGTGGCGAGCATTGGAGATTTCTCACGGCGGTCGGTAGTAGCAGTGTGTATTTAGCAATGTGTACTTATATTTACATTTCTGACAGGTGTCGTTAGCAGTGTGTATTTAGAGAGAATGATTCATAGACTAAGATTTCTGATGGGCTTGTTGATGGCAGTATGTATTTAGACAGAATGGACTTAAATTTCTGACAAAAGATTCAATGTTGAAAGCTCGTGAAGACGAGGATATTTGGCAATAAGACGAACGTATAATGGTGTAATTAAAAAATGACCTGTCTGCATCAAGCGATGCTTTTCTTAATTGGAGCTGTCAAATGAGCATGTTTTGTAGTCAAAGAACAAGGGACAAAAACTGTTGGGGCATAGGACGAGGTTTTGTGAGCAATAGACGAGGTTTTGGGTGCGCAAGACGAATTTGGACGTTTGGGCGCGTGGATTCCTCCTGGCAAAACCCGTTTTTTGCTGATGCAGGCACAGCAATAAGCCCACTAGCAGCAGTCTCCACTACTTTCTCAGCACACAGCAGTATTTCATCAGAAACCATTCTATGAGCGACCGTACCTGTAGTTAGTGCTACCCCACCAGCATCCTCTAGTTCTCCGCAAAAGAATGTTGATTAGAAGACTATAGTTCCAAGTCAGGTTCTTACTCGATCTAAGTCTAGTGCAGTCCGTTCAACAGCCCCAGCAACAGGCCCTTCAAAAGACCAAGGAATTGGCGCAGCAGCAACAGGCCCAGCAACAGGCTACTCGAGACGACCAGCAGGCTCTACTACTCCATCACCAGCGCCTGTAACGGAGCAATTTCAACTGTCTTGTGTATGAGTACACACAGGGCTCGGTTATATACTGCGAGTTATTGTTAGAAGCCAGTTGCACACTGGCGGTGATATGCAAGTACCGGCAGTGTGGTTAGCTACCAGCTGTCAGAGTAACTACATTCCGAGCGCTAGTAAAAGGATCTATTCATCGGAGTAATGACTGACAAGTCTATGCCTCGCCAATGACTAGGAGGCCAGCCAGAGTGAAGCTCTGAGTGCTCAGCGATCCTCTGCATTCTTTGAGCATGATAAGTCCTCCGGTAGTGGCAGGGACCTTGCCTGGGAAAGTCTACAATAAGCGAAGAGTTCTACAGCAATGATTAAGCTTACACCTAAGGAGTAGCTCATTCATGCAGGTCCCGGTTGTGCGACAACCAAGACTGCAGGTGTTACAAAAGCTTTAACTAAGGGTGGTTGCCTTGGGAACTGGAAGCACCCGCTAATGCTTGGAGAGAAGCGGGGTAGCTGTGGTATTGCTTCCTTTCCGCTAGAAGGCATCACCGGAATTTAGCAAGGAAGTAGGAGCAGCGGAATGGAATCCTTGAGAGTATAAATATTCAGGATCCTTCCAGCTCAACGATCTGATTCCTCAGTGGTCAAGAGAGCTATTAAGTATTTTCTACTCGGCAGTAGAGCCCTTAAAAATTATTGAGTTTTGCGAAAGAATCTTTGAATAATCGAAACCTGATTTCTATCTTGCATGGCCACATCGTTCTATCAGATTCTAGCGATACGTGGAAAGACTGTCCCTGTTACAGTGTCTATCAATACTCCACCGAGGGCTCTTGCACTGGAGAACCCTACGGCCAAGCCTCAATGCCCCTGTCAGTTATCTTCTAGTACAGGCTTGTCCGAACTAATACACCATACCTCACCAGTAGAACAGAAATGGATTTGATTCAAGCCATTACTGATTGTACAGGAGAGATCCCTGAGTCTTTCAGAGACATTCCAGAGGGCATTTAAAATGACACAAGCAAGCAATGCGAAAATGATTTTAGGTATACTCAACCTACCTAAAGTGTACCAGCATCAGCAACAGCCTAAAGATGGATATGCAAAATGTAAGTTGGGTCAATAAAAACATCTCTGGATTGATTGCGTTTAATGCCCTATGCCTTTACTTAATGAACCTACCTTCCCTCGATGGTTTTCTGTCAATTTGGAATGAGGGTGAATCTGATACCCATAGAGCACTAGCGAGTGCTCTACAATGGCTCATCATAGATGTTTGTATGAAGGGTAAGCTTGAAGTTTCAAGGGGATAGGAATACTGTCAGTTCAAAGAGGCTGTCAATGATAGCGATTATCATGATCATGGCGGTGGTCAAGCAGCCGGAAGACGCTACCGGTAAGGGAAAGAATGTGCAGTACCTCTGGAACTCTTGCAATCTTCCATAATGGTTACCGTAGTAGACCCCAATTTTCCAGGGGCATTTTTTATTCTCGTTCCATCACCTATTTATGACTGGAATATCCCCTGAATGAACCATCATTTATTGGAATTTTGACTAAGATAACTTTCCCCCAGCTATACAACTTGATCTTGAAGGACACCAAACCCGGCAAAGTAATCAAGAATATATGGAGGTCAATTGAGAATATCCCCCAGCAGCTGTTCCTCCTATTTGGCCAATGCAGTTACAAATTACCAATTCAAAGGAGCTCGAGGGATGGTTGAAGAACAGCAATGTCAGGCTTCGGAGAATATTAGTAGTCCTCTACAAAGTAAGTATGGGTTCTAACTCGGGTGATGCGGAATCCCTGTAACAGGGAGAGCCTTTCCACATATAACGAGAATACGATAAAAGATTTGACCATGCAAAATAGAAATGTGGTTTAGATTATTCCAATGATTTATCGCTAGAACTCAATAATCTTTAACGGCTCTGCTAGCGAGTAGAAATTAATTGATAGTTTTAGGGAAAATTGGAGAAAATCGGATAGTTGGGCGGGAAAAATCTTGAGTATTTATAATTCAAAGGACTACACTTCGCTGGTCCTACTTCCTTCCTAAGTTCCGGTATTGCGTTTTAGCGGAAGGGAAGCAATACCACTAGTACCCCGCATCCCTTAAGTATTAGCTGATGTTTCCTATTCCGAAGATAACCCACTTAGTCAAACCTTTAGTAACACCTGCAGCCTGGATTGCCATGCAACTGAGGGCCTGCATAGATGAGCAACCGTTCAGGTATAAGCTTAATCATGGCTGTAGAGCTTTCGGTTATTGTAGACTTCTCAGGCATAATCCCTGCCGTTTATCGGTGGACTTACAATGCCTTGGGTATGTAGAAGATTGCCTGTCACTCAGAGCTTCACTCTAGCTGGCATTTTAATTATCAGCGAGGCATGGACTTGTCAATCCTTGCTCACATAAATATATTCTCTTCTTAGCCCTCAGAATGTAGTTGCTCTTACAGCTGGTAGGTAACCACACTTCCGGTACATGTATATCAATATGCAACTGGCTTCTATCAATGACTCTCAGCATATAATCGAGCACTGTTTGTACAAATAAACGAGACAGTTGAAGTGGCTCTGTTAAACTACTCCCCTATTCCTGAATCTTGGTCTTCGAGATATATAATCTGAAATGTCTATTCTATTGCAATATATGTAACAAACAAAATCTTGTAATATGGAATGTACGAAATCCGAACGAACTCACTATAGCCCTAGAGCCCTCTTGTCTCTTGGCTTCTTGGGCTACCTCATATGGAAATCCCAGAGGGCTTCTTCAGCACTCTTCCTAAAATGCTCCTAGGGTTACCATGTAATATTCTCATTCTCGCATTCTTCCCATAATAGCAGGTATTCTACCCTTCTCCTCTTATTGTTGACCTGAGTGTCGTCTACCTACCAGATGATTCAGTTCTGTTCTCCTGCAATTTCCTCAGGTTCTGGCGGGGGAACACTTCCCTCTGTATCAAACGGTGCTCTGTAGGGTTCTAGGAGAGAGACGTGGAATACTAGGTGGATTTCCATCTAGGGGGAAAGAGAGAGCTTGTAGGTGCGAGTACCAGCAGCTTCCAGAATCTTGAATGATCCAATCTTCTTCTAATCTAATTTTCCGAATAGCCGCTTGTTTACACATTATGCCGGGCCAACATAATTTCATCACCAGGCTTAGTCTCAGTCTGTACTACCTCATTTGCGTTATACCACCGGGCAATCTTTAGCCTAGTCTTCCAGAAACTTGTATTCATAGCCTGCCAGATAGATTCCCAATGAGACATCATGACCTCGCTTGCTCATCAATAAAAAACAAGTTTGGCCAGGATAAATCTGCATGCTCAAATATCCAAATTCGTCTTCTCCATCCAAAACCTCGTCTATTGCTCACAAAACCTCGTCCCGCTGCTACCAAAATGTGACACATCATTATTTAGTGTCAAGTAAGCATACAAAATGTGATAGATCGTCTTTTAATGCCTATTGGGCGTTCTAAATATGACCTCTCAACTTTTAACTCATGGTAGGTATCCTAAATATGACACTTCATTTCTTGATACCCACCGCCTCCCAAAACACCACCCACCATACTGAATCTGCATAAGTCCTGACGCTAGCTTTGAGCGCCCTAACGAAAGATATCAGATTTGACATCTCGAGGATCGCCATCTGCTTACCTACCTACCTACCTGTTGCCTTTCTGTCAATCTGTCTACTTTCCTCTCGACACCTACCTCTACACCTACTTCCTACCAGCATTGACAGCTACATTTGACCAGTATCGACGCCTACTTCTTAACTGCAAATATGCCTACCTCGATGCTTACCTCCTACCTCCATCGACACCTACCTGCTACCTGCACCGATGCTTGGATACGTATTTACCTACCTGTATTTTGACGCCTGTACTGACACCGCTACAGACTGCTAAATAGCAGCAAATCGACTTCCAAATTGATGCCCAAATTGACGTCAAAACGACACCAAACGTCGACTAATTGCATTAAGTGGACACTTAAATCAGTATCAATTCTAAGGTCAAATCTATGCATGTCCAAATTGACAAGTGACGGTGCACTTCATCAATGTCAATCAAGCTCCTAATAGGTAGGCGGGTAGCCAGCAAGGTGCGGAGGCTGGCAGGTGTAGAGGCAGGTAGGTACGGAGGCAGGCAGGTGCGGGGTTAGGCAGGTAGGCAGTCGGGTGCGGAGGTAGGTAGGATGCTAGCAAATATCACGATATACATGGAGAATTAGTTAGATGAATATATGTGACAGTCACGCGGAAACCATGTCCTAGTCAATGTACTTTTCGCCGAGTAATCTCATTCTGCCAGCAAAACTGCTAGTGAAAGCCGTTAATCGGGCCAAAGATATTAGTATGGAGACGGCGTTAGACACCAGGAGGCGACTTTGCATCTAGATCTGTCGCGACCACGTCATTTGACAAAAGGATGCAAAGGTCTCATCGCGGGGCATCCAGGTGTCAATATGCAGGTAAGAAATCGCTTTGTGTCGTCTGGAGTGTATGGGACATCTGGGGTGCCCAGGCGTCACAAGATGAGACTTCATTTTTTGCTGATGTTCAATAGTTGATAGAATAAATTCCTTAGTTGTAGCAGCATATATTTTTGATTATCTATTTTGAACTCTCAACAGAGCACATGTAAACCTCAAATCCCAACGGTACTAGTACATGTATTTTGTTTGAGAATAATCCATATTCATTGAGCTAATAAAGTTTGACAAAGCATGTCTAAAATCGTGAAAGCTGACCTACTAGTACTAGTATGACCTATATTCTAAACCACTTAGTGCGAACCCTGGAACTGACAGAAAATAAATCTGAGCTTTCCACTTCTAATCACTGAAGCAGATAAGTAGCGATATTGAATTTAGCAATAACAACTTGAACGGGTATTCCAAGTTCACTCAACAAAAATTCAGATAGCCTGATTGCAGTGGCCCACAATATGATTGGCACAAACCGGCCAATTTCAATTGTGGGTAGCATTATGTTTTGATCTGCTGGAGCAACTACTAGTACAATTGCTTCTAGAATGAACAATCATCAAAACTTTTAATGTGATTGGACAAGTTTAGCTTATTAGATCTGCGCTTGTTACCTTTTGTACATAAAGGCGCCGGAAAGTCAGGGTGATGCAACGGTCAACAGTCCATACTTCTCAACAACCAAACTAGCTAACAGAACGTGGAGCAAATGTATAGTAATTTAGAAGCTGGAGACCATGGTTATAGCGAGAGTGGATGTGGTTGACTGTTGCTTCTCCTTTTATTACTGTCTCTTGTTACAAATTGTTCTTTCCCAGGCTAAAAACCTCAAACCAATGACCTGAAAAATTGTAGACTTTGTTCTAGAGACTTATTTATCATATGTATGACTAAAATATCTATCCTGCCCAATCATTGTGTTGTGTTAAAAGTTGAAGTTCTGAGTACATTTTGGCGTTGCTAGGTCAAGCGTTGCATCACTTTCCGGCACCCCCGGGTACTGCCTTCAATATGAGTCCGCTCTGTGCATCTGCAGTCCGAACTTGAGTAGTCAGCAAAAAAAGAAAAAACCACCTCCAAAGTATTATGTCACAAATCATTGAAAACATAGAGTTAAAGAAGACAACAAAGAAAAGCTAGAACATTCTTAGATTCAAGTAGAGTAGGCAGCCAAAGCTTGTATTTTGGGGACAATCCAACCAACTGTTGAGCCATGCTGACATCCGCACCGTACCCCTGTGATAATTTAAGGTAATACGAGCGGCTGACCTCCTAAGTATGTACTCGTATCTTCCTCACGTTTTTGAACTGGGCCGCTATTGCATATACCAAAAACCATCAGACTGGCGCATTCTTATATGGTATCCATGCAGTATTGTCTCGTCCACAAACGCCAGGAAAATACGAATAGAGTACCTGCAGGCGCAACCCGCACATATGCGTGGGGATAGGAAGTTGATTGGGCGCTTAGTGAACGGTTTTTGGGATACATATACATGTACATATACCTTAACTATACCGAGACTAGTAAATTGGCTAATTCCAAGCGGCATGGGTCAGCCTCACTGTTCACAGGGCAAGAGTAGAATTCCAACCGGATACTTCTAGCTTAATGTCTATGTTCTCTACTACGGAGGGCCCGGGGAAAGGTACTTCAATCAAGTAAAGCTGAAAAGTTCGCTAAAGTTCTGGATCTGATCAGGTTAGAGAGTAAAGCAGCTGGAAATTCAGCTTGCACCAAATATATAGCTGGAATTTAACGGGTTTACCTAGGGTTGAGCTTACGAGATATCTTAAGGTTCATCAAATTCGTCAAAAGTGAAAATAAACTACTAGGCTGAACTCTCCGGCGAGAATCAGTATATCCTGTCGCTACCGAACGATAGGGCCACACCTGTGGTCACTATTCCGAGTTTGTGTTACTCATGGCATAACATGACTGATTGTGGCCTTAAAGACGAACGCCGATACTGACATGTCCTAATCACATACTGGCCTGGTGCGTGTCTTGAGTACGAAGGTAAAATTATTTACATATATAGTCATATACCTGCAACAGTAATTAAGTCAATCACATATTGAAGTTTTGATTTTGATTGTAATAAAGTGCGAAGAGGTTGTATCACGGAATATTGCTGTACCACAGGCGTAGTTCACGTAAGGGTCAACCGCATCAAATCAATTATTCTTCAGCTAAAGGAATATCGAGGGACTTGAGTGATTGCATGCTGGGATATATATGTGCAGCACACGTGGACGTTGTTGTCATGATTAGTGGGCTTGAAAGCACTGACCTATGGTACAGAGATTTTACGTGGCTTCTGTATATGTATGAGTACCTGATTCTATAGCTAACAGTACCTGTACTTCCTCAACCCACGAGGGCTTTATAAAGCATATTTTTGTTTTGGTATTGACTACGTGCTATTAATCGTGCTTTCTAGATCTCAAATTTGCGTCTGATCGGTGTAGTACTATCATGTATAACAATGGACTAGCTGCTAAAACTGCTTATAATTGGTGCTGTACAACTATGTCTTAATTATTAACCCATTCTTGACAGTTTCTATCTCCACGGCTGAGCCAATCAGTATTGTCATTCGTTAAATGTACGTTCGATCAGGCCAAGCTCGGGACGAGTCATTGATCAACTCACAGATACATAGTCTATAGATCTAGCTCAAATGAAACCTCACACAGCTTGACTTAATTGTGACTGAATGGCCGCCTGCCTTTTATCTCCGTAAGTTCAAAGTCCAATATGCAAGAAGTTGTAGCTAGCATTTATCGACACTAGCCTTCCTAGGTGCCAATCATATAGCTAACTTGTTATCTGCCTGGGGTGCCTCCCCCCCCCCCCCCAAATCGAGTCACAAATATTGAAGTGGAAGTGTGCCTTTGTAGTTATGTGACCATAAAGATTGTGCGTATGACACGAGATCCCATGGTCCTACTAAATACGTTTTCGGAGACGAGGAGATCCTATCAATCATTGTCTCACTCAAAAGGAGCGGGGAGTATCGGATATTCTATTGTTTCAGCAAAGGCAGCATGGCTGCCTTACTCAAACAAATTATAATTAGTCAATAAGTTATGAAAATCGCTAGCTTTAGACTCATGGAAACCTATCAGGATGTTATATTACTGTTCCCAGTTAGTTATCATCGTCGAGGTGTCTTATATCATGAGTTCTCTCTAGCTAACAGAGCTATGGCTATGTCTGGCTGTATAAAATGTGATAGCCGGGTACGGTACGGTACGGTGGGCGTTTGAATTTTCTCATCTTTTAAAGAACTAACCAACCAGTCTACAGAAACTAGAAGATCTACTACACACAAAAAAGCCGTTATCACCAAGGCTAACTATAGCCTTTCAGTGACCGCCATACAAAGGAAGAACACCCTAGCTCTGAATTTGAAAGACCCACCCCGTCATATCAAGACCTATGCTCCTTGTTCCCTATGGTAAACAAGGGGGTAGACGGCGACTACTAACCCTGTACACGCCACTATTGTAAATATCGATTTATCGTAGTTTATAGGTTAAATTATAGTTGAGGCTCTTCGGTGTCTTAACTCTTCATTTGAATTGCAGGGCCAATGAACGAAATTACCGAAGTAGCGGTACACACTAGTACAAACGGTTACTTTTTCTCTCTCTCTCTGCACTATTTTACCTCTCTCAGCACTATTTTACTACAGTCGTTCACCATCTCTTGACGAATATATACTGCTACTTGACGAACAGGGATTCCAAGTACGACAAAAAACAGTCAAGGAACAGCCAAGCTGAGAGGTCTTCAGCCCTTTTAATTTCTATTGGCCCAAAGCCCCCTGTTCGTCGACCGGCAGTATTCGTCAAGCGACGGTGCACTGAACTACTGTACTTTAGTGATAAGGCCGTGCTATAAACATCCGACTGGCGATGGCCATGATAAACATCGCGAGACTCAGCTAGTTGAGGTATTTAGCCTCCAATATCCAATTCCGGCACGATCACTATATTTTTCATTGTGACTCATTGTACATGAATCTTTAGAGTTTAGACATTCCTAAAGCAAACTTTTATATTCTAAGCAAGATCCTCTTTGCCACTTGTGGAAAACGTGACTCTGAGATCACTATTGATATCACTAATAGGTATGCAGCTGCATTGTGGCGCTCTAAGCTAGTTCCATCTCCACAAACGTTAATTCCCCACAGTCTCACACAAGATGAGCACCGAGCCGGTCGCAAACAACACAGTTCCTAGCGGTGATTGGTGAAGAACAATATCGTAGTAAGACGTAGCCTTGGTGCAGCTGTTTCGGGTTGATCGTATACATATACGTAGGTTAGTGATTTGGCGAATTAATGGCAATGATATTGTATACAGCGAAAGGTAGAATTATTGTAGAAACAGGGGTCTAAAAACAGGGTTTCTATGGCTGGGCAAGCCAATAGGGCTCCTCCCATACTCCTACAATAATCTTACCACAAGCTGTATATATGCAGCTGTAGTCTGCCTTGCTCCTAAGCTTATAAGATCAGACGAAACAGGTCCGGGGTATCCAAGCGAGCGCTATGTGTGTTGGTATATAGCTCGAATGAAACCTCTTACAGCTTATACAACTTGGGTCGCCTCCCGAAACCATCTAGTACGTAGCTAGATCTTACCAGCCCCGGCGGGGGGCGCTGTCAATGATCAAGAGAACTACCATGTATTAGAACTCGAAATTCGAAACTCTCACTCCAGCCTACGCACAACCCCCTATCCTCTTACGTATACCTCTACGAATCATAAGCCAATGTAAATAGTTTTCAGCAACTGTCCCCAGTCCGATTCAAGTAAGTGGAGGTGCTCTCAGGGTTAGGTTTAGTTATGCTTCTACAGCTGAATGTATCATCAGCGCCACAGTATAGACCTGCCCAGCCTCATTATGATTGGCTGTGAGACCCCCCCCCCCCCCCAGCCCCCCTGACGTGGCAGTACCACTGTAATGAGTCCACTTGCAGTTCATCCAGCTGCTCAAGGTACGTGATAGCTGAAGAGCTACTTATCTAGGCCTCGAGGTATATCCAGTACGTTTAATTTATTCTGCACAGATCCTCCTCCTTGAAGTTATGGGTCCAACACTTGAATTTGCAGGTCCCTTGAATTACTCTAAGTCGAGTCTAGCTGGCTGCTTGAATTTGTAATGGCCACCATCCAGAACGTGTTCCTTCTGGACTTCCTTCTCGTTGCCACTGCGACGACAACTGATCCCAAACGCGTATGACAGCTGCTGCACTGCCCCCATTAACGCGATCGGAGCAATTGACGTCCCGTATAATACGCAAGCAGCGTGTCAAAGAGTTGCTGTTCGGACAGATATCAGCCATTACAAGCTACATACGTACATACATACATACTCTACATAGCTGGTTTGCGTATTCCACTACGTTAAAGAATTCCTATACTGTACGGTGGGCGTTCTCTCTCGTGGAACGGTGCCACCGGTAGTACCTTGTGACGCCACTGATCCATACAAAGTACCTACATGTAGTATCCCTGCTTAATTCCCCAATGTGTAGACTCTGTAGTATGTACTCTAGAAAGTAGAGCGCTCGGACATCCTTTAGCGAGATCAGGTCAACGGCCCGGTGCCATGGATCAGATGGCAGCGGACCTAGAGTAGTTTGTGCTGCTGCAGCTCCCCCCCCCCCAATATTTGACGTCCGGAAAAAACACTCGCACTCGTGTTTGCCACAATACATCGTGGAAAGCTGGCACATAATGAACGTTGATCGTTCGCCTCATTATGCGGATCCTGCATGTACTCCGATGTAGGGTACATACTCTACTCGTGCACGTGAGCAGCGGAAAGAACCAGTACCTAAATGTAAATTTAAATGCGCCGCTCCATACAAATAATCCCTGTTTTCTCAGTTGAATTCTCTGGTTCTTTCCCCTACACGCGGGTACATACGTAGCGAAACCGGGTTTGCAGGCCTACATCCACTTAACTACAATAGCGGGTATTGTATTGTTCGCCTCCAGTTCTAGACTCCGAGTGAAACATATATGCGCGTATGCGCAAATCTCGATACTTTCGCCGAAATGCATTATCAGCGGACATCATGTTTCTAATTTGATACATATAAGGCGTACGGTATCACACACCAAATGTGGGGTGGGGACAATTGTTCCCCACAATATTGCATGTAGTCAGCCAAATTCGTTGACCATGGCTTCGTCATGTCAGCCTTAGATTATTGTATGGGGATATAGTTGAAGACATGACGATTCAGATTCTTCCTTAGATCGCATTGATATCAAACTCACACGCGGACAGAAATTCATTACAAGTTTATTATAGGACAAAATAAATATAACGAGCGTGATTCTATATCCTGGCTTTCAGACCGCATGACCCCCCCCCCCCCCCCTTCTCTCAAATGAAATATAGCCAAAGCCTTATGTGTGTTTTTTGCCCGGGAGATTTTATCAAAAAAGGATTCTTTCTTGAACAGTGGTTCGAAGCACACGGGGCACAAGGAACAAGAAAATATTGGGTAAATCCACACACACTCAGCCCATGACACAATCTAGCTTGTCCTTGGAACGTGTTCGCAAAACCTTCCCAGATATGTGACTGGCATCCTCCCTCCGTGTATCAACCAATCGATACATATACACGTTGGAGTGCAAAAGCCTAGATCCGGCTCCGTCCTGCGGTTGGGCCTCATACATCTTTCTATCCGATAAACCAGCGAAGTAATAAACATCTGCACAAGGTGATTAAAAATTGATGTTGCTACACCGTAGTAGATGGGGCTGGCTGGGCAGCCCGGTGGTGTGTAAAATGAAAGTTCTCGTGCATTGTCCTGTCCCCGTTCGCCCATTTCCTGCTCTCGTGATATTGCCTCTCCTGCTTCTGTTTTTCCTCCGGTCCCTGCTCTCTCTGTCTCTTTTGACGCTCTACGCTCTCCTCGTAACCTTCTTCGCCGGGCCGCAAGATTTCGGTCGTTGCGATGGTAGTGGTTACAGTCATAGTCACCGTCTTCGTCACCATTTTTCCATATGCCTGGACCCTGGTGCTGCTGGGAATCGGGTTCCCGTCCGAGTCCACTTCTATAGGGCTCATCTCAGGCTTCTCATAGGAGGTCTGCACCTTCTGGTCTGAAACTACATAGGACACGCAATCCCAATTGACTGTGGGCTGTTGTGGTGCTTGAGATTCTATCTCAACAGGTCCAAATTCCCTCGGCTCCTGGCATTGATTGGTGATTCCAGGGCCTTGACTTTGGAGGGGGACTGATCCCGTATACTTAGATTCTAGTTTATCAGATCTCTGGTTAATCGCCGTAGTGATATTCTTGTTCGGCGGCGCCGAAGAACGACGCACACAACCAGGCCGCGGAGAGCAAGGTGGAGTGGGCTCCTGAGTCGGTTGTTCCTGGTTTGAAAGCTCTTCTCTCTTGATCCTAACGATAATATTCCGCTGAGATCTCCTAAGCTTTTGGACCCTGGAACCCCCACGAGTCTTTTTAGTCTTGACATAGACGGATCTATTATCGCGCCCCCCCATATTCCCAGTGTATAGAAATATAGGCAGAAATCGTAATGCGTGCCGGTATATGAAGCTTTGATAATGTATCCCGGCGTGCTACTACAGACGTAGAGGAAGGATCGGAAATAAAGCGGGTGCCGGTATAAATAAGGCCGAATTGTCAATTTATAAGGAAATATATATAAAGGTACGTTTAGAGCAATTTATCGATCATATATGCTCTAGTTGGAACGAGAGTTGTAGTATTCAATTTTGGTCGGGGCAGGGAATGCGCAGAGTTTTCAGGATCGCCTATGATGATGTTGAGAATGCTGGATTTGGAGACATTAAAGGAAGTGCGACGGCTTTGGCTTTATACCAGATAATTGTCTTGCAGCTTGAGGTGAATCACTGTGACGTGAATCACTGTGACGTGAATCACTGTGAGTGAGTTACTGTGATGTGAAGTAGGTCAGCTTAGTGATGGGTCCGCAAGTAGCGATTCTTAGCTTATGTTACTCACAGAGCTAGGCAACAGTGGAGCCTTGAGTCCTTGACCCTAGCGTTTGAGAACTCCCGCTCGGCCATTAGTATTGCGCACAGCACAGCGCTTTCTTTGATGTTCATCTACACATATGTTAAATATAAACCTATGGTTATGTATAGTGACATGTTTATAATTCAGCAATTAAGGTTTCTAGCTCTTATGATTCCAAAACCTTCATTCCAAAAGCTAAAGAGAGGTCTTGATTAGGCCTGTACTAATACTAAATTTATTTAGACAGGATCACAAGATACATACATGAGCTATAGTCCTGGAAGTGATACTCATGTGATTTAGTCTTGTGTATACATTTACTGCTAGCCTGCACGTACGTATATTCGAGACCTCGCGCATGGATTAGAGCTTCACCACTGCGGGCCCAAATTTATGTACCACGATAGTGCGAAGATGAACCCTGCACGAGTTTTTGCCCATTTTCAGCCTTGCAATGCTCACTCGCGACCTTCTGGCCTCAATTACGTTTGACCTAGCAACGCGGAAAGGCACTCAGAATTTCAACTTTTAATATAATATAATGTTTAAATAAGATAGATATTTTAGTCATATCCATGATACATGAGTCTCTAGAATAGAGACTCCATTTTTTCAGGTCATTAATTTAAGATTTTTAGCCTGTGAAAGAACAATCTGTAACAAGAAACAGTAATAAAAGGGAGAAGCAATGGCTATTCATATTAACTCTTACCATAGCTAGGATCTCCACCTTCTAAATTATCATAGAATCGCTCCAGACTCCGTTAGCTAGTTTGGTTGTTGAGGAATATGGACTATTCGATCGTTGCATCACTTTCCGGCACCCCCGGGTACATGTATACTAACGATGAAGATCTAGAACCTAACAGAATCTAGGCCTCTAGCTAATCTACCTTTTGGCTTATAACTTATGACAGTGCCCCGAGGTATAACAATTAGGTAGCTATTTAGCTAGCTAGATACGAGCTGTTTTTGACCCATGTTATTGTAAGAGCCGCATTCTTGATCCTGGTACATTCCTCTTTAATTATCTGATTTCCTATAAGCATACCTATATTATAAAGAATTTGAAAACATAAGCTTCTTAAATTGCGCAATTTCTATAGCTATACTCCAGCCTTTAGATCCATTCACAGCATTGAAGCACTCCGGTCAAATCAACTAGTGCTAATAGGTGGAAGTCAAGTACGTATGTATGTGCCTACATATAATCATTAACGTAAAGCTATACGAGTAAATAATAATGCAATTTTCAAGTGAGTACGTATTTTTGTGTGGCTTAGAATCAACGGCTATACATGCAAGCGTGCGCGGGAATTATATTCTGCATTTCCATATAGGTCATCGCGTGCGAGTGCTCGCTAGCTACATATACACCCTGTAAAGCTTATCTCAGAGGAAGAGCTTCGAGAATTATTACGTCACTAACGGTATATATATATACTCTTGCTCGAGATCTCCTTAATTGAGCCCTTAGATATGGCTTGAGCCTTTCAGCGTTCCTTGGCCATTTGATAGTACTTCGTAGATTTAGTGTCTGAATAGAGTCCAATGATTGGGTTTCACATAATAGTGGCCAGACAAGCTAGCTGGCCGGGACGCCAGCTACATCAGCCCTACATAACATAACATGAGATGAGGCTCTACGATTGTACCTGAACCTCTTTGCGTTGACCGTAATACCAGTATTCAGATCTATAATAAACCGTAGATTATTTGTCTTCAACCTTATTGAGTAACTCGATATATTAGACGTATTGTACCTACGTACCATCGGTCCGAGAACAAGCCGATCTCAGCCGGAAAGACCTCTCACAACCCCTTCGTTTTGAAAGCTTGTGACGTGCAGAGATCTGAGGTCTGTTGAAGTCCTGTAAAGTCATCATGCAAAAGTTGAAAAATTTTCCCACTAGACTAGTACTGCTGGCTTCTCTCTGATTGTGTAGGTAGATGTAGTGATATCGATGTGTTCCACGCTAGTAGACAATTAGGTAGTGAAACAATGCCAACAAAGAATACAATGCCGTTGTTGTTTATGATCAGATGTTGGCTGGCGCTTAACTCTTTTTTTTTTTTCTTCCTTTCTTTTTCTAGGATGCACACAAGAAAGTTTCACCAACGCATTGATATCGACATCAACAAGGCGGATTCGAGACATATGTAGTTACCATATAATTACTTCAAATAAGATCTAGTGTCAACCGCATGCATATATATGGTGGTTAGTGCTGGTGCCTCAGCGGCTCAAGGAGATCTGACAATGAATAGGTTCTTATTAGAATAAGCATTCCCTGCGTGGTTAACCTCATCCTTGTGTGCACGTGTCTTGTCTTTAATTTTTTGCGACATCAAGGCTGCACAGCCTTGCCCCATAATATCTCTCCTTCATAGAATGTTTCTGGAATCAATATGACTAGATACAGAAGTGGCATCCTCTCTCGAGGCTTAAATCACAACCTATTCCTCTCCCTGTTGCTTTAGATAATACGTATCTGAGATGCGATCCACTCGCTAGCTAGCGATAGATGCGAAAACGTCTGACGTCTGACTCACTGCGACTTTCTGAAACGTGCCTGGAAGTGGGCAACTACAGTACTGCTAAGATCTGCATATGTTGCTTCCGTGTATGTATTATTTGTAAATGTTACTGAGGCGAACGACGATATTGTAGTGAAACACATCAAGACCTCCATTTAGGATTGCCAGTATTGGTGTGCAATGCGGTCCTCCATTTTATAGGGCTCACTCAGGCTCTGAAGGCTAAAGTACTTTTGTATCTCGCTAATCCACAGATATCAAATCACCCCACCGAGAACTTAGTCTGGTGAGAATTCTGCCAGCGCTGCAAAGACCTGTAAACTTTGGACGACCTTTTATTGGGAGTTTTAGCCTCATAAGTGCTATCTTCTCGGGATATTCTTCCAGATCCTATCTTTTGAGAAAATTTCTTCGACCAGGGCCATCATTGAACAAGAGCACTTCCGTTCGGGGTTGAGGACTGTTGGTGAAGCTTCCTACCATGCTCTCCAGTTTCTGCTAACCGCGTATGGTACAGCGGATGTTATGCTGTCACCTATCATTGCCTGACACGCAGAGCTTCCACCGCATTCACACATAAGTACAGAAGACCTACTCTCTTTCACCCACCGTATGTTTCAATATTTTGTGTGATATTCTTGATTTCGCCACAGCATGCTCAGTTCTAATATCCCCAAATAACTTTTCGATCGACAAGATCCATCTGCAAAAATATTCGAAGCGATCCTATACTCAGGCGGCCGATTAAGGCAGTGAAACTTTGGTCATACAGACCATGTGAGGGTCATAAGCAAGTGACACATGGATAGCTTCCAAATTCATCCGTATCCAGGTATGTTCTAGCTGAGTTGGCGAGCATTAAACTCAAGCCCTTGTGGCTTGGTTCAAAAATATCCGCAAGGTCCATAGTTGAAGATATATAGTGACTAGTCTATCAATTCATCTACACGTAGAATTCCACTCACCTCCTCCAATGTTCCTCGAGGAACATCATTTGTTGCAGCAAGACCGACCCTCGATCCATAGTCAACGTCACTGTTACTCGACTGTCTCCCAATATAGTGTACCCAATCTTAAAGGTAACCGAAAATTGCGGAAAGTCGATAGCTAATAACTTTTCGACGAAAAAAAGATAAGAGAAATCAGCAAAGACAAAGTCGAGTACTAGTGATGAGGTTTAGTTCTTCTTTCCAGATTTTCGATATCTATCCTGGTTTTGAAGTTATTAGAGCTTGAAATCAGCTGTTTTTGTATGTAAAAAGCGCCAAGACTGAGCAAAGTGGAACAGCATTATATCCATTTATTTATACCTCCTCAAAGGTGAATTGCTAGGAATAAGCCCTCTCATTGGCCTTGGAGTTCACCTTGTAGCCACCCCTAGATCCCGCCGTGTCACCTTAAGAGCGTGCGCACCATAGAGGATTTTGCAGCAGATATAAGCGTTGTAGCGATGTCTCCCAATCTTGTTTTCTATGCCTGTAGAGTATATCTCCTAAGTAATGTAGTTTCTTCAAAACCTGGCGAAGGGACGAGGTAGATCGCTAGTTGCCATGACCACAGCGCAACGTCGTAAGCCTTCCACCAGATGGACATAAGTAACCCACGTAGATACCTATTCCTGTGTTCTATTCAGTATGGAATGCTGGTATAGTGCCAACGCAAAGCAGTACATGTATCCGTAGTCTAAAAATGAATCTGAGATCACCTGATCCTTGAGTAAGTACAAGGCTTCTCTGCCAGGATTAGTTGAACCGCCTAGGATATCATGAGTACTCACCGAAGAACCTGCCGTTGAGGAGGCGAGAATACAATGCACCAATAGTTTCCTTAGCCGATATGGGCTTGGATAAAAGAAAAATGGCATCTATCGCAATCCCCGTCGCCTAGCCACAAGGCTTAGAAATCTTCTGGCTCACGGATACCGTGCCATAACAGCCTAGATAAAATCCCTATAAATCCTTATATTGTCAAATAGTAGAAAGCTTGACTATAAAGTCACTCCCTAGGGTGTACCGGGCTAGACCTAGTAACGGTCTACTAGTTGGGATAATTCATGTATTTGTTGATAGGATCCATTCCATGAACCGGACCCCGCAGTGTCCGTCTCGAGAATGATATTGGTCGATGTAGTACACGCCCTCACGAGTCACGACCACGATACAAGCCTGCAAGGTGATCATTAGACGCGTAACTTCTAATTCTTCGTTATTGGTGACACTTTCGGTGCCTAGCCTGTCATTCCAATAGTGGTTTTTTCTTTTTTTCTTTTTTTCTTTTTTTTTCTGATCAAAGCCTTTCGCAAACGGCGTGGAGTATCTCAATTGCGGGACCAACGTACTGGTGCCATTGACTACCCACAAAGCTTCATCCAGTACCCAGTTCAGGTTGATAGCTGAGCGCCGTGTTGATCTGGTAATAACCTTATGATCAAAGCTGCCTCCAGTTCATCCTTGGAATAATCACCTTGTGCCATTGCAAGCCCCGAATACCTCGAGCTCGCTTGGCAGGCAATAAGCCATGGCACCAAAGTATAACTCATTGATTCCCCTAAACACTTTAGGCCTATTTCCTAATTGGTGAAGACCTCTCTCCATAAGGCTTCAGTGCTGTTGGCGTCGAACCGGCTTGCTAGAGGGCGAACTCCTAATCAAACCTGTCGGCCATGACTTTTCATTCAGTCGGCCCTTATAGCATCGAATCGACGAACACCTCGATCCGTCTCCGAGAAACTGATTCTAAGGAAATAGCGCACTACACTTCGAACTATTTGATTGGTAAACTTGGGCGATCAGTTATGGAGGACTTGTAGACAGTTTAGTGGACGTAAACCAGTTGCCTTTTGCAATGCAATTCCAACTTCTTCGTGTGGATAGAATTCAAAGGCTTCCTCGTCTGGTGCCGTCAAGTCTGGTTTGGCCTCATCATTGAACGGCCCTCAACATTGCAAGACCTGGTTGCATCTTCATCGCAAACCGCAGTTGCACCTTCAGTGAGATCTGCAGTCTCCAATCGGCAGCATCGAGAGCTCAAGGCCTCCATCCGATGCTCAAGCAAATCGAAACTCGAGAAGCTTACCATAATGTAATGTGACTTATTCCTGGCCAAATAGCTTACGGTATCGAATATCCGAGCCCGAGTGCTTGATATTCGACTCACCGCCTCTGTATCCATTGCCTTCGACAACGGTGGTACTGGCCTTCAGGTAACTTGTTGAGCATATGGCCGAACCGAACTACCCCACGCACCGTTATTCTTTATTGATCAATGCCTTCAGGAACGATACCCATTGAGTAGCATAGCGTATTCTTAACATTGAGATACTGAAATCTCACGTGGAAACTGCAATTAACCACCAATCTCCACTATCTCTGAGCTAGACCGTATCCCGAGAGAACCACGCACCTCAGCATCCCCTGGATCGCTAGAGCATGACTCCGGCGCCGCAAGGAGCTGATGCCCATTAGCTAACAGAATAGGTCTCCGAGAATATGTCGACTGGATTGAATTGCCCACCTACTGTGACCTGCGCAGCTCAATTCCCACCTGGAGTTGCGCTGCTTCCCCCAATCCGTCTCGCACCCCCGTGCCCCCAATTCCCCGCAGCCCCAACACAACATTAAGGCAAAATACAAGGCAATAGAACTCCTCCCGACTTGAGCCATGACGGCATTTCTCTGAGCATTAAAATATCGTCGCAATTACTGCGCAGTACCAACCGTTACCTTCGTTGGCATCCTCTTTGATGCAAGGCACTGATATCCCCAGACAGGTGGGTCCAGATCTTACCGCCCGAGCACCAGCGGTCAAAAGAATATCATTAGTAAAGGTTCTCAAAAACTCCGAGCAGTGTTCGCAATGTAACCTACCGTTTTTCCTCCCCCAAAAGAAACGAGCTGCGCACGCTCGTACCCTCGCAATCAATTCACGCGCAGTTTCCTATTTGTCCATACGAATATATATCACGTTGTAATGGGCCATCCTTACTTACGGATCGATGAATTGAGCTCGTAATAGATATCACCTACAGCAGTAGTACTCGCCATTGCCGACTGAGCTACGCCATTACACGCTCCGCAGCTCGCTCGGACTCAGTGTACCGGATTGTAGGTCCAGCCAGCCAAAATTTCAATTCCCGTTCTAAGACTCGGAAAAGTAAATGAGACCCAGCAGGAGCAGGTACGGGTTCCAATCATGCAACTTCCCGAGTGGCAGGAGATGACCGAGCCAGCTCGGCGTAACGAGAGAGTGCGAAGCCTAATAGCTAGCCCTAGGCCTTCTTGATCATGAATACCGCCTTATTTACTTCAGCGGGCCGGGTCAAGAAAAGAAATGAACAATAAAAAAGTATTGAGCGCTCCATCTATGCAAGTAACAACACATTTGAGATCAGTTAGCAAGCATCTATAACAGGGCCTAACAGATAGGGAGTGAAGATGCGCGCGCGGCGGGGTTACCATGAGGTTCGCAATTTGGCGGATATGTTCATTCTCGTGTGGGTGAGAGGAACGCGACGTTAAATTGAAAAAGATGAGGCTAGAACTATGCCAGTGGTTAGTGGGTCTTGTATCCCCCCCTTCCCCCCTTGATCATGAATCAAAACAAAAAAAAAAGCCCTTCCCCCACAATGCGCCCCTCCAGCGCCGGTGGGGAGGCAATTGTGAGCTCAATTGCAAACAGGGGGGCAGGCAGGCAGAGGCCATTACTCCATACCACTATCAATGAATGCTAAGTGCATATATACTTGTATGTATGTATGTAGATGTAGCTCTGCGGCTCTTTCTCTAGCTCTGTAATGACTTGTTCAATTAATTAATCTCTCGGCTTAGCTATATCATCTCTTTTCTTTTCTGTTTCGCTTTGTTTTGCTTAATGTACCTTCTGCATACATACATGTACACCCACATATATCATACCGCAAAATCTCAGGAATAACGAATCGAACTAGACTAGAATATTTTGCTTCGGATTGGTCAAATGCTTGTTGAGCCTCAATCCGACAAACCCAAAGCGTAACTTTTGGTCGTCTTGACCAATGGGTAAGTGGTATTCCAGCCCAGTTCGATTCGTTATTCCTGAGATTATGCGGTATCCTACGCTTGATCATCTACCTACGACTTCCAACCCGTCCCGCGGCGTAGAATGAGGTGGGGGTGGATTTTAATTTGTGGTTAATTATGTAACATTAACATGCTGTGTAGTTGTAGAGGTGGTAGTTGGTAGTAATGGTGAATTTTGGCTCCGGGGATCCTTTTTCATTCTCGACGGTGTGATTAACTCTCGCTACGGGTAGTATCGTTATTTAACTTATCTCTGTGCGCAGCGAGTAGAGTACCCCACCACCCCTCGACTAAATTGTCATCTCGGGGTTTTTTTTTTCTCTTTCTCACATGTAGGCTACTGGCTACATGTAGCTGCCTGGATGTCTCAGCCCTGTTGGCTTCTATGGTGCCGCGTCGATGCGCATGTCCGGATTCGTTACTATGTACGTGCGCACTTATGCAGGTGTGGCAAAGACGCGAAATTATGCATCATGCATCATCACTCGGGTGGAGCACGGCAGTGTACACATGACGTGAGATATGGAATGTGATATGTAGATCGGATCGGAATAAGGGACAGAAAGCTTTTCCGATGTTGCCCTAGGTGCGATCTACCCCACATAGGGGTCGTCCCGGGTCTGTGGGTAGGGTGTGTGAGAGAGTAAAAAGTATTGTCGCTCACAGGGTATTGGCGGATACTGGGTGATGGCGGACAGGGCAAAAGAAGACCAATCCACCAATACCCCGTGAACGACAGTACTCTAGAGTATGTATTTGAGACATGGGTCTTCACCGCTTTAATATAACTTTAAGAAACTGGGAATATGGAATTGTTGTACTTGCATGCATGCATGGCACGAATTACGAAAATCAAGAAATACATGTATGTATATCGTCACCGACAAAATTTTCAAAGGAAACAGAGCCTCACAGGGCTTGCAATTGAAACGGTGTGTAGACGCGCAGTGCTCACGGGGGAGGCATAGAACAGACATCTTCGTAGGCAGAGAAAATTCTCTTAGCGGAATCTGAACAGTCTCTAGAGACCACATAGCAGTTCTTAGGCAGGTCCCCCCGCCGCGTTTTGTTTGGGATATTCACTTCCCACAGTTCGCAAAAAATAGAGAGTTAGAGAGGGTGTAAAACGCCCATAAGCATCACCGCTGTTATCGCAGTGAGATCCGCGTTTCACGTCAAAAGTGCAACAAAACAAGATAAGACTGATCACTTGACGTATGCCAAGATGTTCTGGAAAAACTTTCCCCACGATATGTCAAGGTACCCCTCAATTTCAAAATGACTTCAATTGAGACAAAAATTTGCACCCAGAACCCTCCATCTACCCCTGGGGGCGTCTAACTACCCCCTCTCCAAGCCCATCGTCCAGAATCCTTCCTCCAGCTTCCCCACCATTATTATTAGCTTCCATTATTTATTAATCCGCCAGGGTTAGGGTTATTTCAACGGATGAACTACCTTGGTGGCTTTCGCGAATATCTCGACCAATTCCTCAATCCTGCCAGCGCTCTGCTTGATGGAATACTTTTCCAGTAATTCTACCAGCACACCAACCCTTTTAGTACTCAATGGTAATTGCAATTAGAAACAGCGCAACAAAGGAAACACGACACGACACTCACCTCTCCCCTCACGATACGCACCTCCATAGTCATCACCCGAATAACTCTGCACCCATTTCCAGTACATATTCCCCTGGGCGGTGGCGGCGTACTCCTTCTCAAGGCGCACTGCAACATGGCGGTAACCCAGCAGACATGGCGCCATGGCGACCTGCAACGCAAAGTAGTCCTGCGTCTGGCCAATGTCAAGTACGTAGCGCGTATAAGCGGTGCAAGCTTGTGATTCGGTGGCGGAGTCCATTTGCGATTGCATCACGCCGAAGCTGGCGCAGTAGCTGGTATGGAGAGTCATCTCGCGCTCGACGTAGTGGATGATGGTGGCTGCTTTGGAGAGGTCGCTGATGGTTGTGCCTTTGTAGCCAGCGAGGGCGTTGGCGCGAGCGAATTGGATCTGGCGGGGTTAGCAAAATGTGGGGGTTTGAGGGGAAGTGAATGGGGTGGTATGGGATCAATCCATATGCAAACCCGATACAACCCCGAAACGTCCTGTAAACAGGAAAATTCAATTGCAATTGCAATTGGAATTGGGATACAAGCGATATCGAGAGATCGTTTGAGATCGAGTATAGTCCACATCACCTAGTGCTATGCCTTATGCCGGACCCCAAAAGACCTTTCGATATGATTTGTACCGTATCAACAATTCCGCATCATATATTGGTCACAGAGGGTGCCAATGATAACGAAAATAAAATCATTACCCCACGATCCTATATGACCAATGTACGACCGAAGACCACCACTAAAAATAATGAGGACACAACTCACAAGAAACAAATAATCCTGCATCAAATAGTGTTTAAAGCATTCCTTATCCAGCGTCCCTGCGCCCAATTGGTTGGCAAAGTCATGATGCGTGTAGTCGTGCCAGTGGCTCTTGACCCTGGGGTGGTTGAGTAGATAGTCTACAAAATGTCCTCTTGGGTCCATTCAAGTCAGCTCCAGGCAATAGCGGTAGGAGTAGTAGCAGAGGTGGAGGTCAATACGGCGCAAATGGCAGAACATAATTGCTGTGTAGATGATTGATTGGGCCATGTCCCTTCCCAATCCCTGAGAATGAGGTCCTAATTGCCGCAGAGATGTAATTGCACGCTGCCCTCACAGCGTCCTCCAAAGTGAACCCTCTCGCCAGATTCGCCGCAATTGATGCTGTAGAAACTCAGTAAGTACCCAGAAGCACAAAGAATGAACACCCCATACAAGCCAGCGAGCACCCCGTTCCATGCGTATTTTTGCTATCCACGTATGGACTCTCGACACACACTGCCGTGCCTCCTTCTACCACCAACACATCAACCACAACCTCCCTCTCCCCCTCCTTTTCCGCAAGATAGTACTTTGTTCCAATTTTTCGAAAAGGTATATGGCCACCCTTCAACAGGATGTTCTTGGGCCCGTGGGTTTGCAACGCCTTTGCGATCTCGATGACGGTCTCGACGGAAGTGACAGCGTCGACGGTAATATTGAGTGTTGAGAGGAGAAGTTTGGCTTCAGGGATGTTGGGCGTTAGGAGATAAGTGTGCGGGAATATATGCTCTATGAACGCTGCGACGGCGGATGTCGGGAGGAGCTCTGAGCCAGACGTGGAGACCATAACCTGGGGGGTTGGGGAGTTAGCGAGTTGAGCTTTCAAATGGTGGAATGGGTAATATTATACAGGGTCGATAACCGTCCTCTCCAGCTTATACTTCTTCAATACCTCGGCCACGACCTTCACTGTCTCCTCTCCCGCCAGCATTCCTAACCTACAATCAGCTCAACCCCCCCCAAAGCACAACTGCTCACTCGACCACCAACTATCACTAACCCGTCTTGACCACATCCACACCCACATCCTCTAGCACGGCCTCCAAGCTGCTCCTCAGAAATTCGGGTGGTACAATATGCACCCCACGCACCCCACACGTATTCTGCGCCGTCAGCGCCGTGATGGCCGTCATCGCATAGCACCCATGTGCTGTAATCACTTTGATATCGGCCTCAATCCCCGCACCGCCTGACGGATCTGAGCCAGCAATTGTCAGTACTCTTGGAGGTGTTGCTTCTGCTGACATTTTGTGAAATGTTTCGTCGCTATAGTGGGGATATGAGCGCGCTCACAGTTGTTTAATATTAGCGGGGCAAATCGACCCCTGACGGTACTTGTGGGTTAGGGTTGATTATGATGCGCGGCCGGTGGGTGTGGGCATTGAGGATGCAGAGTGATGCGATGAGGCTTTACCCGCGCGGGCATAATTAAGGATGAGCTTGGAAAATGTGATATCAGCCAGCAATAAAATTGCGGTGAGCATCTCAACTACCCCACCAACCAAGGGCACTTTCAGATATATCTATATCGAAAATTTAAAAGAAAAAGATGGCCCCACCAAACCCAGACTTAACCCTCTATCTCGTCACCGACTCTTCGCTCCTCCCACCGGGAACAACTCTCCCCGAGCATGTCCGTGCCTCCATCAACGGTGGTGTGACAATCGTACAACTGCGCGAGAAGAAACTCTCGACAGCCGCATTCATTTCGCTGGGGAAACAAGTCCACGCCATCACGAAGGAGCTCGGTGTGCCGCTTCTCATCAACGACCGTGTCGATGTTTCACTTGCAGTGGGGTGTGAGGGTGTCCATGTCGGCTGGGACGATATGGGTGCGGTCACTACAAGTTCTTTTTACGGCCACTGATATTACTACTACAGCTGTTGTTGTTGCTGCGACGTCATATCCCAGGATAAACGTATCGCTAACTCCTTCGTGCTTGCAGATTGTCAAACAGCCCGAAAGATACTCGGACCCGACGCAATTATCGGACTTTCGGTCTCGAACAAAGAACAGCTTGCAAAGGCCCTCGAAGCAGGTCCAACATACCTAGGTGTCGGCCCCGTTTACGCAACCCCCACCAAGCCAGACCACAACACGCCCCTCGGCCTTGATGGATTACAGCAACTGCTTCAACACATACCAGCAAACCTCCCATGTTGTGCTATTGGCGGTATTAACGCCCAGAATGCAGGTACCGTCATGAACGCCTCTAGATCCAAAACCTCTCCCGCAAGCTCGCTCAATGGTCTGGCTATTGTGTCTGCGATTATGGCGTCCCCAGAGCCCGCAAAAACATGCAAGAGTCTTAAGTCTCTCATCGTCCCATCAATATTATATAAAAATCCCCAAAAGGTTAATCTTACATCATATCTTCTACAAATGCTTCGAAATTTTCGCGAAAACGGCCCCCCTCTCATTCACCACATCACCAACAATGTCTCAAAGACGTTGCACGCAAATGTCACCCTTGCCATCGGTGCCTCTCCAATCATGTCTGAGAACGAGTCTGAATTCCAGGATCTTGCTCGACTCGGGAACAGCGTCTCACTTGTTCTTAATATGGGCACCTTCCTCGGCGAAGAGGCTACAAAAGATCTTTTCATAAACGCGATAAAAGCCCACAATTGTGGGAATTATATTGTCTTCGATCCTGTTGGTGCCGGTGCTACAGAATCACGAAGGAACTTTGCGAGGACTATAAAGGAAGCTGGTGCTACCCTTGGTAACTCAATGATCATCAAGGGGAATGAGGGAGAAATTCTCACTCTCGCCGGTGAAAATGTTTCTATGCGGGGTGTTGATGGTGCTGGTGCTAATAGCGGAAGGGAGAGGGAGAGAGAATTGGCAGCTATTGTTTCAAAGCTTGCAAAGGACTGCAGAGGTATAGTGGGAGGATATGCAATCGAAACCCGAATTCTGGGTATCAATATTTCTTACATATAGTGTAGGCAGTACTATCGTGATGACCGGACCAACAGATATCATATCTGATGGAGTGAAGACCTTTCTCCTACGGAATGGAGACCCTATTCAGACCATGGTCACCGGCGTAAGTCGCCCTACGCTTATGAATATTCTGGTCTAACTCACAGTCGGAGTAAAGATCGGGTGTGTTCTATCCTCCGTCATCGCGGCAATCCTCTGGAGTTCTAAATCATTCTCCGATAAGCTGCTTGCCACCGTTGCTGCAGTCTCGTTCTTCAACCTTTCCGCTGAGCTTGCAGCAAATACTGAACCGAGACCTGCAGGCCCTGCTTCGTGGGCGATCAGGTTTGTAGATATGCTTTCGAAGGAGCCAACAGAAGACCTTGTTCGCCAGTTTAGGATTGAGGAGATCAAGGTTTAACACCTAGGTAGTGGGATCTAAGATACTGGTCTTGGGTTGCAGCGAGAAATGTGAAGATTCCGGAACAAGACTGGAATTTCCATCGCCGTAGTGTACCCTTCCTTTCCTTCTCCACTATTGATGAAACCCTCTCCCGTAAATATGCTCCTGAAATATCATTGGCATCAGGGTTAGCGTCCTTCTGGAACCAACAATCTTTTCCTAACCCTACCCACAATTGTAACCTGTCTTCTTTCCGTTGAACCGCAAAGAGTTAAAGCCACAACTCTGCCCAGACAACTCGATAGTCCTTAGCTCATAAAATCCCTTCAAGTTTGAAAGCGGTTTAGTATCTAATTATTGCGACAAAACGGCCATGCATACGACCAGGTAAATCCCGAATGACTCTGAAGGTATAGGCCGGAATCCCAACTCCTCATCTTGTTAAGCTTTCTACTAAAACAGCTACACTTTTCGACGTCCCCAGGTAGAATAGGAAGGTTATAGTTTGACTGATCAGATATAACCCTATGCCATGCATACAGGCAGCCCAGCTAGCTAGCGCTAGTGCGGATCAAGACCTGCCAACCTGGTGTGGGCACTCTATTAGGCGTAACCCTGACCCTCCCGTGAACAACGATCGTTCTACCGCCGGCCATGAAGTCCCTATAGATGAAACGCCAACGCTGGAGTAACCGCAGTACGGCTCAGCCTTAGCTGAAGAATACACCTTCACCGCATAAATACTGAAGATTTTCCCTACCCCACTCTCCAGCCACCACTATAGAGTAAAGCTCCCGGAAGGCGCAGTTGCGACGGATCTCCCGTTGCCGATAATACGCGATGATTATATAAACGTGCAGCCTTTTGAGGATCTATTTTAACCACCTCTGTGCAGAATTAAGACTATCACTTACCTATTCGAAGTCCACGGACATAGCGTCTTAGGAAGGATATGCATATCATTTGAGTTTAGAAACATGAGCATGGTTTTTAAGCATATGGTTAATTATTATAAGGGTGCTTGATCGCGGCATTAGTTAGTATCCCAGTTTAACTTCATATAAAGGTGTGTAAAGTTATTGGATTGTCCATTGCTTCAATATTGTCGGGTCTACCCCTTTCTAGACACCGAGTTGATACATGTAGTTACACGGGCAATTCGTAGCACAAGCTATTCATCCCATGAAACGGCTCTGCACACCCAGCATTTCTGTGAGGGACAGAAAGTCTTTCGTCCCGACGCATCTTATAGGCACATGTAGGCTGTTGTGATTGCGCTCATCCTATAAATAGGGTCTGTGGCCGGGTCGGCACCTGGTTGGTAACAAATGTATAGTTGGGCTAACTCAAGGAAGATTTAAGCAATCCTGATTACCAAAAACTTCGCAGGTACGATAGCTGTGCTTACAGGTTATTAATCCTCTCGGGATTTGTGATTAATGGCCATGATATTGGCATTGGCCAAGTCCCGCTTGAATTGGCTCAGGTACGCCGCAATAATAAGCTTAAAGGTGTTAGTGTAATAGGATGCTGCACCGTATCCGTTACTTCCGATTTAGTGCCTTTTGAATCCTGAGGTTGCTCCTTCCTTCTTCTCTCGCCCCATGTGAAGTTCCCTGGATGCTAGTTAGTTTACGGTGAAAAAAAGAGTCGGTCGGATTCACCAATCTCTTTTCTTACATGGATAAGGTAATATTAGATTGAGTGACTCGAAGTAGCATCCTAATGATTGAGTGTCTATAGGGTAGTTACTATATATACTGCAAGCCATACCATGGTCAGTTGACTCATATATAAACCACTCCCCCATTTCAGCTCCTTATAATACGCGTTAACGATATCACCCATTATCTTTTTGCCATCATAGAAAATTCATCCATCATGCGTTCGATCTCTTCTCTTCTCGTAGCTCTCGCGCTCTCCCCTATGTCAGCAATGGCAGCGCGTGAGGTATTTGCGCACTACATGGTACGCCTACTCAAACCAGTTTCAAATATCCGAATCATCAAGGCTAACCGATTTAGGTTGGCAATACCTACGGTCAAACCCTCGATGACTGGGCAAAAGACATCCAACTCGCCAAAGCCGCCTCCATTGATGGCTTTGCCCTTAATGCCGGTCCCACCGACTCTTACGGTGAAGAACAGCTTGATCTAGCCTACCAGGCTGCGGAGGCAAATAACTTCAAGTTATTCATCTCATTCGACATGGTGAAACACTTCAATCGTGCTTGTGACTTCTGAGCCATGCTAATGTAAATTAACTGATAGCTCTGTTGCGGAACATGGGATGTTTCCACAGTTGCGAAATTTATCAATGCCCACAAAGACAGCTCTGCGCAATTCAAGGTCGGCGGAAAGCCCATGGTTTCGACATTTGAGGGCACAAATTTTGTCTCCCAGTGGAGTGAGGTCGAGTCGAGTACTGGACAATTGTTTTTAGTTCCTGACTGGGCTTCAATGGGGCCACAGACTTTTGCTACCCATTTGGACGTCGTCGATGGTGCCTGTGAGTATATGCTATATCCCGTATTCGCATTCAGTATCCTGTGCTGATTCGTGGTGCATAGTTGTGTGGGATGCATGGCCGCTTGGTACAACCCCAGCCACAAAGACAACCGATTCCGATAATCAGTGGATTAGTGCGATCAATGGAAAGCCATACATGATGGCTGTGTCACCATGGTTTTATACCAGGCTTCCGCAGTACTCCAAAAACTGGAATTGGGACTCCGACACCCTCTGGTTTGACCGTTGGGAGTCTGTGATTGATGTTCTCCCGCAATACGTTGAGGTGAGATTTCCTACATGCATTCCCTATATTTAGCTGATTAACTCTAACCGTTAACTCCAAGATCATCACCTGGAACGACTACGGCGAATCCCACTACATTGGCCCCATACGCAGCCAAGGTATCGTCTCTGGTGCCGAGGTCTATGTCAATAACATGCCCCACGATGCCTGGCGCTTCATTCTACCGTACTACATCGCTGCCTACAAAGCCGGTACCCGCGATGTCACTGTCCCGACCGAGGGGCTATGTTTTGGTATCGGACCACGCCCAAGGCCGTCTGCGGTGATGGCTCCACAACCTGCGGTAACGCCGGTACTGGCGGATCGGCGGTCAATTGTGTTAGAGATAGCGTATTCGTTGTGACTGCAAGCAATACGGCAACAAGCGTGGAGGTGACAATCGGTGGTCAAGGGAAAACCTTCTCTGTGCCGAAGGGAGTCAAATTGGTAGAATTGCCGTTTTCAGGAAGGGTGGGCGATGTTGTGGTCAAAGTCAACGGAAAGACTGCAACAGGGCCGGCGAAAATTACAAACAGTTGCCCGTCCAGTGGGTATGTTAACTTTAACGCGGTGGTTGGATCTACTTCATAGACTTTCTATGCCTAATAAGTTTGAGTTAATGGGGTTAGACTTGTATTTTTGTATATCTTATTTCTGAAATATGTAACAGACATGTTATATGTAGTTATGTAGTTGATGGTTTCAATTAAGGCGTATTCTTGAATTCAACGTGTGTACGTACCTGCGTTCCACCACTGCGAAGGCCCCGGGCTGCTACTTCTTGGGCAATTTAATTAAATATGCTACTACATTTGGGTAGAACTGCGCTGTTATGTGTCATACTGGGAGTTACATTTAGTCCATCTGAATAAGAGCAAGTATGTAAATGGATGTACGGATAGTAATGGTGATAACTGACCCACTCTCAAGCTCACTGTAGATGTTAGCAGCCATAAGACATATATTAATGTGGCGATTACTATAAAGACAGATCTAGATGACGTCGATTAAAGGCGGCTGGCATGTGCATGGACACGTTAAAAGTTCGGCACAGATACAAGTGCTGATCTGACGGGTACGTGCATAGAGGTGCAAAACCTTATTACCTACATACATACATGTATGTAGCATGACTGCTAATGCACGCATATATACCACACAGAATGCGTACTTTGAACTCGCTAATTTATGCCCTTTGTATGCGTCCACTTTAAAGACATCGGGGAATTAAACCACACACGTTCACGTATAGTTAACCTAGATCCCTCCACATGCAATATGTAGCTCTAGTCATCTCTGAATGCTGAAGTACGCTGATTTGCATGTAGTCTGATCAGCAACCAATGGAATGGATGACCCCTACTTTCCTTACTTGCGCGACCGACGTATCCACTCCATCATACCTTACTTTCGTAATCGATCGCGAGTGATAGTCCATGAACTGAGACGAGTAATTTTGAAGTATGCCTACAAACTTCATATGAAGTCTCGGTGTGGAGCGCTCTCTATTCCTCGGACCCCTTTCTACAGTTACTTTATCTTCTAGAACCTATGCCCCCCTGCTCCCCACCCCAGCTCAGGCATTGAGTCCAGGCGTTCAATAATAATTGTTACCCCGGGCGCTAGGGGCGTAGGGTCAGATATAGAACTAGTCAGGCAGAAGACACTATGGCAGTTGATAGCTGGAAAGTTGCTCTCGTTTCAGCACCGAAAACCAGGCCGCTACATAAGTACATGTAGTCTTAGGAAAAGTGGGCGTGATTTGCGTTGCGGGCCGGGAGGTTGAAACAAGAGTACCCTTCCAGCTGTTATTGGGTTAGGGTTTCGGGCTGCATGTGTACATTAAAGCTGGATCGACATAGTTTAGACTTGTGTTATTGCCTAGAAGTAGGATGGTTTTCTCAGAAGGCTCGACCCCAAAACAGTGGGAATACATAGTATTAATCGGGCCTAACAAAGGTTTTCAAGAAACAAGGCGAAATAACCTTTTGGCTGACATCTTGTAGGTCAGAGATGAATTGATGAAACACTACCGGGGGGCTTGGTCCCTCGTTTTCAAGATTCTCTACGCAGAACTCAAATTAAACATAATACTATATAATCCACATGACTCAAATATCAAGCACCACCAAAACCAAAGATCCACTAACCTCAACATCCATTAAACTTCTCAAAAGCAATGTCATCCCGATACGCCCTAAATCTCAGACCTATGAGTCCAGAAAATCCTCAAAGACCTCCTGTTCGCCCATCAACAGGCACCTACATTTTCTGTGTCTTCTTTAGCATTTCTCTATGCTTTCTTCTGCCATTTCTCTTTTCTCGCGAGATCCGTTTCCACCGTGATGAGACCTTGTTCGCATTTGTATTCGCAGGAGTCTTCCTCATTTTGACGCTCCTCTCGGCAAAATACGATACGCTTGTGTCTTCTTCTTCGGACATTTCGGAGCGCCCCAAAGCGCCCCCCCCTGAAGGGAATGTGTATATTTGGTTGTTGTAATAATGTTTTGTGTCTTCTTTATATACCGTTATTTCGAACGGCGTTTTCAGGTCCGGATTGATTGGGCGTTTTTATATACTGGATTTGTTGTTTTTCTCCAAGAAGAGGCATGTCTTTGCCGATATTACTTTACTTACTGCTCTCCATCGAGCGATCGGGTTCGTGAGTCGAGGCAAGGCCGTATCGCTGATGTTCGCATATTTGCCTGTCTTCATTATTCAAGGTTTCATTACATATGAATAAACTCGTTTTAAATCATACATGTGATTAATTACTGGAGAGCACTTACAGTACCAAAAAAGGGCCTGTGATCCCTACCGTATCTATTCTGTCTGCCGTAAGATACCGTAGAGCTACCGTGTTTAATCGGATACCGTGTTTCGTACAATAATTATTGCGACAAAGACGTATCGCTCAGGATGCTTCTTGCTGGGAATATCGCTTTCAAAATAGTATCGCATCACTACTGTATTTTTTAAACGACGAGAGCAATATTGTAGCACTACTTCTACATATTAACTAATACGGGATTGGGCCTGTAGTGATCCGGTATTTGTGGGATTATTTGTGTGGAG
Source organism: Morchella importuna (assembly GCF_003444635.1). NCBI lineage: Eukaryota > Fungi > Ascomycota > Pezizomycetes > Pezizales > Morchellaceae > Morchella > Morchella importuna. The sequence continues at coordinate 466,185 of NW_025763436.1, read as the reverse complement.
TGGTGCTGATCTGGCACGCGCATAAAAACTAGGCATTTGATCTGCCATGGTTCTTTGCGAATACTAGTAGAGTATTGCCTACTGTTTATACCACCCATTTATTATTTAGGTATTGCTATAGCATTCTACCTAATACGGTAGTCTCGGCAAAACTGTAAAACGGCATGTACGTCGACAATTACTACATGCAGTTCCAAATCCATAATAACAATACCTAGATTACTTGAAATTGTTGATAACTAGGGTGACCATCGAGCGCCCTAGTATGTGAAAGGTCGTTAAAGGCTCGGTTTCCGAATTTCTTTGCGTTGTTTCGTGGCGTAAACATTGAGTCCATGATCTTGGATAGCGCTGTGCTTTATTTTCTCTTTTCAGTGAGTCATCTTGATTTTACTTCTTACGATCGGAAGACCCTGATACTTATAGTAGAACAAAGAAGCCACTGTTTCCAAACAGGGTACTGGCGACAACGTAGTATGGATTTATACCATTGACCCTGCGCGTAGGAGCTACCAAGACTAGGTGTGAAGCAAGATTTTCCGTGTTCCAAGATATGGAGATTGGTCTGTATATCCCAAATTGAAATTTGAAAGGTGATTCGAATGCAAAAATGCGGCCATATAACGGGTATATATCATCCTACCTACATGGGTATGAAAAGAAAACTCCAAAGCATTGCCCCAAACCCTTAAACTTACCAGAGTTATCGATTCATCATATATATTATAAGGCAAATTAATTTCGCTAAATGCACACAACACTTTTTCTTTCTCTGGCTCTGCTTGCGCAACCTCTCCTCATTCTCGCTGAGCCTATCCCTAGACCAAACCCTTTCTCTCGTCTCAACCAACTCCGGATCCCAGAATGCTATGCCAGTGAAACCGCTCCTCCCGTCCCCGGTCTCAAATCCATAATTGAGACGGTTAAAGAACATAGCACTGAGGATTGCGACTTCATTCCCTGGCCTGGAAAGGACGGCGACGGGACGAAGAATAGGTGCGGCTTCACGATCAGCAAAGACGGAGTCAAAGTAATGATTTGCGGGACCAGCACGGTGCCTGTGCGGATGAAATGCGAGTCAATATGGAAGGATCATTTGCGGCTTCTTCTAAACATATGCACCAGGCAGAATAATGCAGGGATTGATGTCGCTGGAGGCCGGACCGCACCACCAGCATCGAAGAAGGCACGGATTTATGCCGTCAAAGACGAATGATGTGTAAATAGATGCCATCGAAGAACGAAATTAGCTGGGCCTATTCTTCGTTTGGTTTATAGTATTTTATGCTGCAGTTTTGATAGATGTCCTTCTTCGCCTATACATGGTTACATGTAGTTAGCACTGGTAGCTGTAGTTTCCTTTAACTTTATATATACTTTATCAATGTCATTTAGAGCAAACCCACAACTAGTCCACACCTGAGCTTAAATTCAGCCCGAATGATCATGATTTTTCACCGCGTTCTACGTTAACCAGCTTGCTTGTACATACCAGCAAGGGTAGTATAATCTCTAGCATTAATAAATAATGTAGGTACATGTAATTGATGCTCGAGTGAGCGGGGCTGTAATACCTTGATCATTATGAGTGATTCCACATGACACTCCCCCTCAATTAACGCACAGTACCGCGCTTAAGCTTCTTTCCAATATTTCCGTGTGCTTCGGTGAGTGACATCTACTATATGCGCACCGTACAGGTGAGCAGGTATCGTATGAACTCATGGCGTCGAGCGGGATCAATTTTATCACTTCCTTCCTTTCACTCGAGATTTGCGGCCGCGGGATAATCTCAGATGTATCATTTATATATACATGTACTCTTCAGGTGGGGATTCTTCGGTACGCGGTATCCTTTTCGGGACTCTCGATCTCGTCTCCAATGGTCTCGCGGTCCATAATGTTGATGAATTAACTCGACACGTGTCGCCCGATCAGTTTGTGCCATATCGTTTGTGTCGTGTAAATGTGGCATCAGTCGAAACTTAATTCCTAGCAGGAGCATACCACCTCTCTCCTCACCCTGCTTCTTTCTGCACTCCTTCTTGCGCGAAAGCCTCGGCATCCTCATCAACCACAATCCATGTCCCTTTAGACACTCTGATGGCTATTGAACATATTTTCACCAATAGATTCGGTTTATTAAAATATATAGATAGAGGGTATCCATTAAAACCCCCGGAACCCCCGGCGCTTTGGTGGGATGATGACGTCCTCCGGCCGCGGTCGTATTATATATATTAACAGTCACGCTGCCGCATGCTCAAACATATGACAAAAAAAGAGTGGCATTAATATTGATTTACCATACAAAGGCTGTATACCGGTACATGTCTTTGCACTGGTTTCTTCAACAATTAAGGGGAGTCCATGAGTTAGGTCCAGTCTATCATTTATATACTCAACTTTTTCCCTTAAGGACCAACAAACTTGGTACATGTAAGGGCCTAGAGCCATGGTAATATTATCATAATCCTACTTTTTCAAGTTAACAAGCACAACCACTGGTGAATACATTTATCCACCATATTATGCTTTGAGATAAGATATCATAAAACACCTGCTCTTTGTACTGGAAAAGCCAGTTAACTCATTGACTTTCCCCCACCCCCCACCCCCCAACCCCCTCCTTTTTTTCTCCTGCGTCTTAACATATTTTTAAATTTTGGTGCAAAATAAATAATGGCTACCTCTAGGTACAATTGCCGAAAGTACCCGTGCCACTAGAGTCATGGCCAATATACGTGTATCTAACAGGGGGCTCATTATAAACACGTACATGAATGTACATCTACATGTAGTTACCGGGACAACTACATGTACATATATTCATCCACCAACTCTCATGCGCACCTTCACTTCTCTTATCTACATCTCCTCTCTGTAACATTTCTAACAGGCTTTATCAACTTCACAAGTATTTCTGCCTCATATTTACGAGATTATTCTATCAGACAAGAAAACTAGTAAGCCAGCCCCATCCCCCATCTTGTTGTTTGTTACTCACAAGCATTTAAATATATATTCTCCACAAGCTAACTTCCACTAAAGCCCATCATCAATGGCTCGCAAAATCCGCATCTCCACTCCTGAAGAGATGGCTCTCCTCCGCCAACGCGTTACTGAAACCCGTAGCTGCATCGAAAGGTTCACCAATCGTCTTGAAGCTATCACTCATGAGGAACTCCCTTCTATCACTACTCAATTTAATCAAACATCAGCGACCTTGAGAAAACAATCCAACGAGAATATGGCTCTAGACCTTATCAGCGAGCGTGAGAGACTTTCGACCGAGATGAAAGCCCTGAAGAAGGAGGAAACTAGATTAAATCATAGTCTCAAAGGATGCTTGGCTTTGAACAACATTCTGAGTTTAGAATTGGATATCTCTGAGGCTAATGTCGAGATGTCTGGTGGAAACGCTGGCACTGCCACAAGTAAACATCCTACTCGGAAGTGATTGATTCTTCGAAAATAAAGGCGTCGATAGATGCTCCCCGATGAGTACTCTTACACACGTTTTATTATCCAAGTAAGTCTGTCCACCTACTATGGAACTGCCGTCTTCTTGAAGCTCAGTTTCTAACGTAAACTTATTAGCTAAATTATAACACTGGAGTTGGGAAAGCCAAAATGAATGCAAGGTATTAGATATGTACGGAAGAAATTGCCACATTAAGGTTTTACATCAGTTATTTTTATACTTTATGTATCAGAATACGCATATTCAAGTATCAATTGTCTACTCTATAGTTTTAGGCGAAAATAAGATGTTATCTAAGTTCACACGTCACATTGAAAAAGCACGAATATATTTCTAGTAAAGTGAATCTCCTTTAAATACCTCACTCAAGAAATTCCTTACGTGATAGACCCACGTTAATGTTTCCCGGTTCTATATATGAAGTAGTTCAAACCGATTCTAAAGACAGTTTCCGCAGTGCGGTTCAACTTGATTACAGACATATAAACTTTAGCGTTGAGATAAATGGATCACTCTCAAACATGATCATGACCAGGATTAACGCTTTTGAACTTGGTCCTTGCAGGGGCCCAAACAGGTGATCAGGAAAACTAGCCCTTATCCGGCCATTTTTCAAGAGTTCTAGGGCCAATATATTAATATGAATATCATCGGTCCCCTCAAGATCATATACATACCCTGAACGAAGTAAAGGGTTATGGGTGTATTGATCTTAGAGCTTATAACTACATCGCGCTCTAATTGGCTCCATGATCTATCCAGATTATCAACCATAACCCATGTTAACATAATATCAATATTCTAAATAGTAGATTTGAGACTGTGTAGCTCATGCATGCTCTCCTTACGAGAGTGGAGAAAACAAGAATTTCCCCAGCGATGCGGGTTCCTGACTGCAAGATAGGAGGCGGTTATCTACATGTAGAAACCAGTCAATCAGGGTCTTCATTCAAGGCTTACGACTGCTCCTGTGGGATAGGGTCAGCGTCCAGTGACGAGGTTTCTAGCAGCAACAGATTAACCTCAAACACTGGCGAAGCAAGATTGGATTGGTTGATTGGTTAATTATGTCGCCTTTGGTGGCAAGATTGATTGTTGGTTAATCCAATATTAAGCACATATATGCTTATTAGTGGTCAGTTCAGTCCCGCAGTTCAGTTCAATTCGATATCAATGAAAACCACTTCTGGATTACTTACTTGAGCTACACTCTCTAGAATAAATACTGCTTACTCCATTTAAATCTCCTTCGCGATATCTCCTCTCTTTGAGATTGGTAAGGCTAGGTTTAATGCAAATTCAACCTGTAGCAGATGAAACCCTAACCTCCATAGACCCTGCCAAGCTGAGAGGCTAAACATTCCCACCAGGGCCACACCCGGCCCCTTCCAGCCATGTTTCATTTTTCGTATGGGGCCCTTAAGATCCTTCTTAAGACCTAGATGTACACTCACGTAAGCGTAAGGCAATACTTGGGTATCTCGCTGTATGTATGTCCATGTCGGTGGGTGTCACGTACGCCCAAGGCCTGAGATGACATGGCGCCTGGGTAGAGTGCGCTTGTCATCGAGATTTGAGGAGTCTCCGTCAACTGGAATAGGTTCCCAATAACTCATATATTGTAGACTTGGAGGCTTAGTGCTGAAACCCAATGGAGTGGTTAACGTTTTAGAGATGACCACGGTACAGGGCGGAAAATATTAAGGCAAACAGGGTCCATGGATCCAGGATAGACCCTGGCCCGGTTTCCAAGATCAAGGGATAACAACCACCGTCCTGCGATTTGTGGATATCTTTGCCCAGGTGTGAATATTTTGAAGATAGATTTGGAATATCCAGACGATAACTGGATAGAAACGATACCTAGGCAAAGGCTCGCATGTGAGTTGCGGTTGTGCTGGCGGTTGCAGTTGTGGTTGTGCTGGTGGCAGGGCTGTGCCACACTCATGCTCAGCTGTACCATTGACACCGAACCCACCAATCTCCGGTAGGCATATTCCCACATACTGATTCGGCGAACCACACCGAGTGGGCGGTGTTTATTCTTATCCGATGCCGGCCGGCGAATAATACATTATCACAGGGCTATTTTGAGTGAAGAATATTTTCTATATCTATGGGTGGAGGGATTCAATTTTTTCAGGATGACCTTTTGCACACTGTTTGTTTGTAAAGTGCAGGCATAATACAACAGACGTACAGAAATAACCCACAACTTCGCGCACGCAGATTACGAAAGATACACGAGAGAGAACCTATATTACACAGACGAGTAAGTGCGCCCACGATATTTTTATCGATAACATGCAGAACGTAAGCTTAACTAAAGTCAGGATTCTAGTGTTAAAATCTCGGCCATATAACAATAACGAATAAAAAACGAAATCAACAACCTTCGCAACTTATAGGAACCTTCGAAGAGATTGATTTTGTGCATCGGATATAGGCAGCCATTAGCTCGATACCCTTACCACTTGTCCATCATGAATCACAGCCTCTCACTCGCTTCTCGCCAGGATACCGGCACAACCCGCTCTTCACATAAGAGACGTCATTCACTTTCCCGGTCCTTAGCAAAGGGAGGCCGTAGAATGTCTGGTTGGGTAGCTAAAGTATATTCCAGCAGTCCACGTCGTCTGCCTCCTCCAACCCCACTACCGCCTCTCCCGTCCAGGTATCCACAAAACCCTAGATTGAGCATACTTTCGTTTTCAACTCCAGCTTTTGGTGTGCACATTTTGCCTACACCTCCTCCATCACCACCAGTATCCGTAAACTCCTTAGAGACGGAATTTACAAAGTTTGAAATGGATAAAGGCAGAAAAACAAATGGTGCAGGTGACATGAATGAAAATTCATACGTGCCCGCAAGGGTGGATCTCATTCCAAGCATGATTTCTGCTGCATCAGAGCCACTTGCAAAGCCTTCAGGCCGGTTTGCAGGTCTGCAGTCACCTACATTGTTTCCATCTTTTAGTTTCTCTCAAACTTCACCAAAATCACATACGGTAAGCAATTCCCTGTTCCCAGGTACCATAGAATCTGACATCAAACATGTAATAAAGGAAAAACCAGCTTTTTTACCAACCCCACCTGAGTCACATGCTGGCTCTAGAGGTTCTACCCCACCAATGCTACCTCAGGAATTAGGGGGGCTCTCTCAAACCCCTAGTCCTCCACGTCCCAATACGGCACAAACTACAACCCCATCCTCCATCCCAGCATCTGACAGCCAAAATTTCCCTCGAACGCCCAGACGTTCTGCATCTGTCAATCTTGTTGATTCCTTTACTCTTATCGGCCGTCGGCGCCGTGCTGCCAACCCCGCCGTCCCCACAATCCCCCCTCTCACACTTACCATTTCACCGGCCATTACCACTACCCCTCCATCGAAGCCAAACGTTTTAAGGCGACGGTCTACTACATCTCCTATTGCCCCACCTGTTCCACCAAGACATCCAAGGGGTTTGGAAATTCCTATCACGGCTCAGAAGGTCACTGTTCCACACGTACTACCAGAGCTGCGTTTCTCGACGTCTCCGCTCATGCCATCACCTCTCAATATTACAGCAGCGTCCTCTCCTCTCAGAAGGGGAGGGTTGAGATCTCCCGGCTCACCAGTTAGAACAGGTGCAGTCAGAAGTTTGAAGATGGAAAGGAGAAGCTTACTTCTGCAGCCCTCTGAGCAGGAGAACAGGGTGTTCACTAGAGCAAACACTGAGAGGCTTCAATTGCAATCAGAGGAGGACGAGGAATCAAGTGCAGATGAACTACAGAGCAATTTTGCTCTGAAAGATATGGATCAAAACTTGGAGAGTTGGGATAGCTTTCCCGGAGTTCATGCAAGTGTGGAGCCTCCGTCTCCTACCTCTCCAGAAAGGAACTTTCCCACACGTTCATCTTCACTTTTATCTAGTCCTGTGACCCCAGATAGATTTGAAAGACCTGACGTACCGCCACATCTTCATATGGCTCGTGCTGCCCCAAGACAGGCAGTCCTAGTGCACATTGGGCGCGGTGTGATTGGGGTTCTCAAATCATCTCCTGATAGTGACCATGAAAGTCCTCAAGTGGCCACCGATTCACAATCTGTCATCTCAACCTGGACGATTGATGTTGAGGCTGCTTTTTCGAGCATTAGTGGCTTAGGCACCGGTGGTATTTGGCGCAAGATTGGTGTCTATGTAAGTTCTTGGGTTCTCCCTTCTCGATCCCTGCTTGAATCAAAGATACTAATATGAGTTCAGCTTGAGCCGTGGGATCTCGCCCGTCTTCTCAGGGTTTCAAAACGTGTCAAGAAATCCATTGAGCCGCTACTTTATGAGACAATTTGGCTGCGTCCCAACCCTCCACATGGATACTCCTTCTCATATTTAAGCCGCCTGTTGAAGTCCTTGAACAACAAGGCGAATAAACCAAAACTGCAGAAATGGACAAAGAATATTCGTCTTGGGATGGGCTTTGAAGAAAACCAAACTAGGCTGATGGATAACGGCCACTTTCTCCCGGAAGAAGCTATTCTTGGTGAAAATGGAAAGGTGACGATTAGTAGAAATCGTGTTAGTGAACTCATCGAAGATGAAGGTCTCGATAGTGACGGTGGGTTCAACGGAATCAACAGTTTCCTCGGCGATATCTTAGAGAGTACCCCGGGTCTGAAGACATTCTCCCTGGATTCCCCTGTCCCGATGAATAATGAGTCTCTCTTGGCTCTGGGTGGGATTAAATCCGTCACCACCATGAAGCTAAATCTCTCGCAACCAATGAGGAAGAAACGTCAACAACAGGGATCCAATACCCCCGATTGGGTAGCTTTGCCAAAGTACCGCCCAAGCATCCTCTTGCTCTGCAATCTCCCGCTTGTGGAGCTACGATTAAACAATCTTCCCACCAGAGGTGGAACATATTGGTTACAAGTCTGGAGTACCATTATATCCATGTCTGATACCCTCCGTATCCTTGAGCTTGCAATGCCACATATTGATCAAAAGCGTTATGGTCAATTATTTGACTCCTACCACCGTGTTTCCAACCCCCCTAATTCGGCAGAGGATATCAAGACTCCTCCGATCCTCGACTGGAAGGTCTATAAACAAGCAATGTCGCCGTTAATGCAAGATCGCAAAAAGAAGTTGAAATTACACACTCTTCAGCTTACCGGCTTTATAGTTGATACAGAGTTCATCAGCAATGAGATTGAGCCCGGCTGTCTTAAAACACTCGAACTCATAGGTTGTATGGAACATAGCAAGTTCAAATTCACCAAGGAGTGCTGGAAGGGCCTTGAGGTGTTCAGGTCCAGTGGACTAGGGTTCATTGAAGTTACCATTAATGCACTCTTCACCATCCCCGGTGGGAACAAGAAGGAGCTTACTTTCCTGACTGACACCCGTGAGCGCTGTGAGCCTATTCCTCTGGGCAAGTTGCGTACAGTCGTTCTAAACGCCTTTCCGTTTTATAGCCACAAGATCGAGAAACTAGGCTTGAAGGAACAGTGGGTCCTCAACACCGATGATCTCAACAAGATATTCGCAGATGTACACAACGGCGGAGAAGGCTTTACAGAGCTTGGCCTTGCCCTGATTAATACCCCTGTTGCCTGGCGAATCTTCCTCAATGGCCTTAGACGCTGCAAGAATATCCGCAGAGTCCAGGTACTCAATGGCTTCTTCCATGACGAAAACAGCGGCTACAGAGGAAACGTCCAAGACGGCGGCCCCAGAAGACGTGTTTATGACGACGCCTTGATCATCGCGAAGAACTTCTTCGAGGCACATGCAGAAGGACTCCCGATCCAGCTAGATGGTATCATCATTGCGGTCAGTCAGTGTGCTTGGAGAATTGAGCGTATGGGAGGGAAGTGGGGAATTGTTCGTATTCGTGGGCTCTTGAAGAGATCTGCGGTTGGGTGTGAGGAGCTTCAATTTGTGTAGGTGGAGGCTTCACATCAAGTTTTTTTTTTCTTTTTTCTTTTCTTTTTTCTTTTCTTTTCTTTTTCTTTTTTTTCTCTTCTCATTTCCAAGCTACTCAAGCTTCTCATTTCCAAGCTACTCAAGTAAACACCACAATCTTTCTGGGGAAATGGCTATATTTTTCTTCCTTGCTAGCCTTTTATGTATGTTTTTGTTTCATTTAGAATGGCGCATGGGTTTTATAGGGGTTCATATGGGGGCATATGCGGTGTTTTCTTTACAGGTGTTGGTCACCTTTTTTCTTTTGTGCATTTTTTTTTTAGATTTAGCGGGTGCTCCATAGGTATAGCCTATTACTTCTCTTGGAAGAAGTATATCTGTCTGTATTATCAGCAGCGCCAAGAGTGGCACATTTCTAGCTTGCTATAATTTGATTCGCACTGATGTCTTTGATATCAAATATATAAACCGATTAAATTTCTTCTCGAGGCCACAATCTTGAACCCAGACAGACCCGCGCGAAAACCTAAATGGCACACGTGTACACGCTTAAGCGCAATATGTAACTACTCAACAACGCTCTATCACCTAGGAAAATCATGCAATTAATGAATTAAACAAGAAAAAAAGAAGAAAAAAAAAGAGCGTTAACTACATGTATATACCTACAACAAAATTGCATGTCTTCATCAATCACCCAAGTCGATCTTCAAGTACGTATATCATTGAACCTGAGCAACGGCCAACCTGATTAGCGCCTTATGAAGTTGGCTTGAAGACGGGCTAACTGACTACATACATGTATCTTCAAGCAATATACCAATATACCTAGAAGTACTCCATTGCTTTACACCTCTATCCATCCCCAAAGATTCGCTCTCAGGGCTGTTTCATATCTAATTAATTCCCGTCTCAACAGGGACGTGGAAACTGCTGCCCATCAAGGCCGAGGAAGAATCCGCCCACATCAAGATCAAGGAGGGAGCAGCCCGTCTGAAAGCAGAACAAGAAGCCGAACCCGCTCGTATCAAGGCCGAAGAAGAGGCAGCTCGTATCAAGACAGCTCGTATCATGGCCGAGGCCCGAGGAAGGGGAATCCGCCCGTATCAACAACAGGGAGGAAGCTGCCCGTATCAAGGCTGAAGAGGAGGAAGCCGCGCCATATCTTGTGTTCAAAAATGTATGAAATCATAGAATTCAGGGTTAGGGCCGCCCAGATGGATCTTTGGTTGATAGGTATACCCATCCTATTGATGGTATCTAACTAACTATCGATGAAAGGAGTTTAGGAGCTAGATTTTCAATCTGGACCAGAACGCTTCACCATGGCGACTCGCGGCTTTCCGCCCGTTCTGTCCACCATAAATCACATTACTCCGTTCCACATTATTGGGGTTTGGATACCTGAAAGGCCGCTTACTAAATTTTATTGCACCAAATTCCACCTAAATTCCCACGGAGTCGTCCAATGACGTCATGGTTCTTCGAGAGCCAATGATCGCGGGTCATTAATTAAGGTCGGTTAGGGTTAGGTTTTCGCGTTACCTTCTCTGCCAGTGAGCTGCCCGACTTTCAAGCCCTCATCTCATATCGATTCTCCATACTGGGCGAATATTAACAGAGACAGCAGACAGTCTAATTACATACATACATCCATGTAATCATACTCCATATTACCAGGTTCTCCGCCATGCATCAATCTGATTACTTGGTGTAGAGCATTATTAGAGGCTTATATAATCACCAGATTGGCGTCGTGGAATAATTAATTACTATCTAGATAACTATCACGCCTTTCTCTGTACGTATGACTGGCCACTCTGTAGCACATCGGACTCTATCACCTTTCCGACGCACTGGCAGAGATAGCAAACATCCTCAAAATAACCCACATATATACTCGCATGTATGGCTATACTGCGCCACGCGGCACAGCCTCCCTCACTCACTGAATGAAATAATGACATACCTACAATACAGAAGTTGATATAAAACCACCAATACAGAATTCAACACGGATTCCTAGTGTCACTGGTTATTCTCTCTGTTTCCCGCTTCTGAACGAAAAAAATGCCAAATCCAATGAAAACCAGCGGTTTCACAAAAGTTGTCTACACCTCCGGCGCATCGCCGATGGAGGAGGATAAGGCGGTGATTAAGGACTATACGTTTGAGTGGGACGGTATGTTTTCAATCCGCCAATTTGTCCCCGCTTTCTGTTTTATGAATATGGACGTAGGACTGACGAGACCCCGCGGTTTGTTTTGTCCAATGAGGTAGAGAAGGGAGTAGTAAAGAGGCTGGTGGTGTTTTATAGACATTTCCAGGACGCGGCGGTGCTGAGTGCGTTTTTTAAGGAAGAATCAGAGGTACTAACACATATATTTACGACCCCATACAATTGATTTTCAGAAACTGACACCTCCCACTAGAAACTCCAAAAAGGCGAATCCGCTCCCGCCCCCACAATCCGCAAAATGTCCGTTCCCCCCCCCCAATATCCAACCCCACCCCGAAAAATCCCGCCATTGACTCGACCCTAACACAATATCTGTTGTACCCACAGGCTAGTAGACCGTCAATGGGCCGTTGAAGCCGCCAAAACCGCCTTCTTCGACGGATTTGGCGTCTACAACCTCATTACCTGCATCACGGGCAAGCGCGGTCCCACGCTGCGGCGCAAAGACTCCAACGAAGTGACCCAACGGCGGAAGCTACACACCATCGACTCGCGCCTCGACGTCAGCGCGAACTGTTCAAACTTCGTGTGTTCGCAGGACAGCGGGGGCTTTGCCGGCGACCTGTATGCCGTTTTTGATACGTTTGTACTGGACGACCGCGTGCCGACAATTTCAGTGAGGAGGCCGGTGGGGAAGCGTATGGTGACACTGGATTCATACGGGGAAGGCGAAAGGAAGGACCAGACAAAGGGGTCAGAACGGGAGCGGACTGAGTGGGAGGAGACGGAGTTAGGGGTTTATAAGACGTTTGCGGAGGAGCTGGTGGCGAGTGCGCCGTCGGTGAAGGACGTGTTGCGGCAGACCAAGTCGTTCTGGATCCCGTACTCGATATCGGAAGATAGTCGGATTGCAAAGACGATAGTACTGTTTACGACGGATGTGGAGCGGTCGTGGCAGACGTTCGATGTGTCGACGGACGATGAGGTGAAGAACTTCGTAGGTATTCAGAATAAGCAGCAGGCGTTTGATTTTGTGGGCGGGCAGATGCTATTTAGGTTTTTGAGTAATGAGATAGCATCGAAGTGGGCAGAGGTAATCTCGGCGTGTGAAGAGCATGTTATATCGCTAGTACGTTATATCTTCCTACATTACCAGCTAAGTATATCGAGCTAAAGAAGGCGGGGATGTAGAAAGCTCGAGTGATTGCGGAGACCACCGCAGAACTCGCCCAGAAGATTTGGGAAGGAGAGGTCTTTTGGAAATATCTGGACCAGACAATCGACAAACAGATTGAAGTCCTGGATATGTTTTGTAGTGAGCTGCAGGCTGGGGAGGGAAGGAATTCACTCATCAATTTGGAGGATGAGGATATGAGATGGATACGAGATCAGTTTCTGAGATTGAAGCGACAGATTGTGCAGAACTTGGTTGAGCCGACGCATACGAATTTGCAAATGGTGAGCGCGGGATGGCACTTTGTGGGTGCATGTATTTACTGATCATTTACGTGGCGGGTAGCTTTTTACTATTGCGTCTCTTCGAGAGGCGCAAACGGCAAATGCATATGGAGCATCGATGAACCGTCTCAGCTGGGTAACAGTAAGTGAAAACACCCCCAAGGTCCGAATTCTTATACCAGTGGTACTAATGCTCATATCCGTCCTAGTTCATATTTCTACCTCTCACCTTCCTAACGGTACGCCTAGTTAATCCTACTCACGAACGAAAACTCCAACTAACACATATATAACGCAGGGTGTTTTTGGAATGAATGTCGACACCTTCAACAACCACCCATCAATCGTATGGTACATAGTTGGGATAATTCCCCTCCTAATCCTCGTGTTTTTGGCGTGGTTGCTTATTCGACGATTCCTGCTGGTTGATCAAAACCAAAGCAAAAACCGTGCAATATTCCAACCATGGCGCATCATTCGACGAGACGGAAGCTTCGCTTAAGCTTGTGGTTGATAGGACGCTCAGGAAACAGGGGGTTGCATGTAGAGTGATATTTTATGATCCTTCGGTGTAACAATATTCATATCGTATAGCGTTGAGGAGTTCGTTTGATTTAACGATCTGTGATAAATAATGCGCTCAAAGGATTCAGAACAAGCCCAACTATCGTCACACCCGTCAGCTGTTAACTATCCGACGGGCGTTTCTCAATTAATTGCACCGGCCCAGGGCAGTATTTAGGTTGACCATGCCCAGCCAAGACACCAGCACGCTTGGGGTTAACGGAGATAACCAAACCACCGATAAGATGTGCGGGCAGATTCTCGCCGACCACCCTACTAGCAGTGTGGAGATAGTACAAAATCCGGCTCCCGCCTTTTCCAGGGGAGACACATATTTCAAGATCTGATCGTCAGTTAGGTAGATACGTAGGTAGCCTCTTACGTAGTTGTGATTGTGAAGGGGAAAAAAAAGGGCGAGACCTCTCTGGAATACTTAAACCGCGACCCTTCTCATGAGCTTCAAATCCTCAAATCCAACTCTTTCATCTCCAATCTTCATAAGCACTGAATAGTAACTTAAACAAAGAGCCCAGACACCCTCTCCTCGCTTCATACCCATAAATTCCCAATATCTAATCATCACAAAATGTCAAACATCACAGAAATATTTCTCCAAAGCCTCCCCCTCCCATATCCCTCCTACCCGTTCGACGACAAGACCGTCATCGTCACCGGCTCCAACACTGGCCTCGGCCGCGAAGCCGCCCGCCACTTTGTCCGCCTCGGCGCCGCCCGCGTCATCCTCGCCGTGCGCAACCTCGAAAAAGGCGAATCCGCCAAGTCCTTCATCGTCTCCACCACCGACTGCAACCCCGCCGCCATCGAGGTCTGGAAACTCGACATGAGCTCCTTCGCGGGCACGAACGAGTTCATCGAGCGGGCGCTAGCGCTCCCGAAACTAGACGTCGTGGTGCTGAATGCGGCCATCGCAACCAATGGTTGGCGAGTGACGGAGGACGGGTGGGAGTCGACGCTGCAGGTGAATGTGCTTTCGACGGCGCTGCTAGCGCTGCGACTATTGCCGAAGATGGTGCGGTCGGGGAGGGAGAACCCGGGGTGGAGGCCGCACCTGGTGATTGTTGCGTCGGAGGTGCATCGGTGGGGGTCTGTGGCGGCGCAGTATAACACCTGGCCCACGCAGGCTGAGAAGGGCATCTTGGCCCATATCAATGATAGAGCAAAGACGGAGAAAGATATGGGGGCGCGGTATCCGCTGTCGAAGCTGCTGGATGTTTATCTAACGAGGGAGATTGCGAAGATCACGCCGGTGAATGAGGGCGGGAAGCCGGCGGTAGTGGTGAATACGTTGAATCCGGGGTTTTGCTATTCGGAGCTGGCGAGGGAGCTGGGGTTGGGAATGAGGGTGTTGCAGATGTTCTTTGCGAGGCCGACGGAGAAGGGGAGTAGGACGTTGGTGGATGCAGCGTGTAAGGGGCCGAGGAGCCATGGAGGCTACTTGAGTAACTGTGAGATTGAGACGTAAGTTGTTTGTCTGTTTCGTTATGTGATTGCAATTGTGAAAGCGGGTTGTGCTAATATAATTGTTGCAATATAGGCCAGCGGATTGGGTGACGAGTGAGAATGGACAGGCGACGCAGAAGAGGTTCTGGAACGAGGTTCTGGATGTCCTAGAGCCAGTGTCGCCGGGGTTGAAGAAGTCAGTTCAAGAGCTGAAGTAGTAGGAGAGGATGAGGGGAGGAGGAGGGGGAGGAGACGTTGGCTTTGTAATAGCTCATAATTTTAAAGTTATATCGGCACGTACAATACAGATGCTCACTTCTGCTTTATGCATGTCAGACTTTAGCATCGCGCATCACATGACCAGCACTATAGTTACTCTGGATCCCAATGTACCTGCAGCCAATAAAACTCCGATTCGGAGATCTGCATCTGGGATATTGGAGACTGGAATGGAGACTAGTCCCACATTGTTAAACCAGAGTATTTTCTCATCTGATTGATAAACCCGCCAAAGGTGACCGCCAAGCCTCGGGTGAACACCAGAAGATTTGAATGGTTTGAAGATCAAGATAATTATATATCTCCAATGGATGCTATGTGGAGAGATAATAGGCCTACGGAAGGTGTCCTGGGTAATTTAATGCCACGTTGAGATATGTTGTGCTGAAGAAATACCAAGGCCGGCGCTCGACCGGGACAATATCATCCCGCCAGACTGCTAACGACCTCCATGAAGAGTGGAGGTTTGAGCTCTGCTCAAATTCTGTCGTTTGAAAGAGACATAGCTAACGGTGAATGTCAGCCTATAATTCGAATGTGTGGAGGAAACAAACGTCAGTTGTGAGGACGATATAAAGTGCTCGAGTCTGGAATAAGCTTTGGGTGGTACGTACCGAGTCTTCATGAAAGCCGCGCTCAGTGTAATGCGAATGACTTGAGGAACCCTTCTATCCATCAAGATATACCAGCTAGTCTGGTATATCTGTTTCACTTGTACGTGCCGAGTGCCCTCTCTAGCTATGAATACAGTGTTGCTAATATGTATTGAAATCGGTAGTCTCGTGATCTATCCTTACACTTCATTTACAAACATGTACTCAAAAGTTCAGATAACTCGTGAGCTTAACTACGCAAACCCGCAAAAACCTTTACCTCCCCTAATCCTATAGCAAGCACTAACACCGGTGCTCAATGCAAAGCAGCCCCGAACACCCCTCACATACTTCCAGTGGACTAGCATCAGGACGGACTGGAGCCCTATCTCCCATTGAGCCCAAATCCCGCCCGAGACATTGAGCGGCCGAGTGTCGCTCCATCACCAAGCACTTGCCACCATCGTCCCGCAAAGGAAACAAAAGGATTCTTGGTATCTTGAACCACTTCCCCTTTGTCCATCAAACTCAATTCGTTGGAGGTGTACAACTTATGAAATTGGTGTGTTTAGATACGGATAAGGTCCTAGGCTCTCCATTCATCTATCTCGAGCTTTCTCCTGCTTATATTCCTACAGGGCAGCGATGTTGCATTTAAATTTTCCGGCCGTCAAACATTGTTTCTTTTTCTCTCCAGTCGAGCGGGCCCCACCACTTGACATGTCCCAGGTTTGTATCCAAGGTACACGATTAGTGGTTTGGCTGCAGGAGACTCCTTGTGCTGTCACGTTACTTTGATTCGGACACGCCACATATATACTACCCCGCCTCCGCCTCCCGCCCCGAAGGTCGGAATTACTAGTCGGCAACGACACTATCAGCTACCATTTATTGACAGAATTAAAATTAAGCTTTGAATGCTAATAAGCATCTTACAGATGCGTTTCTTTTTGTATGCCGTTAATCCGAAAAGACTCGCAACTAAGGTCCGTTCCCTACAGTCACATGGGAGCAACAACCACCCCCTCACCCATCTCTCCAGCATTCTCAAAGCCTGAAAATAACCTCCTCTGAAATTTCTATTATGAGAAAATCGTTTTGGCCGCGCGTCTTGGAAATGACTTTTCGCCGTTGCTCATGAGGTATCACTCGGAATCTCATTCTGTCGGTCGCCAACACACAAATCGTCTATGGTGCGAGAGTGCTTAAAGGGCAACACCGCCAACCCTGTTCACACCAGTTCGGTAAGATAGCCCTTACAGTCATAGAGTCGAGTTCAAGGTGAGGCTCATCAATGTTTGCTCCTCGGAGCCAATAAAGAATTAGCTGAAGTTGTGTACGTACAGGGTTGTCAAGGATTCCCTCTACTCCTTCTCGCACCATAGCTATCCCACTTACGAGTAATAAGGCTAGGTGTGAGAAAGAGCGTCGAAGGCAATAGCTTTAATTACCTCTTCGCCTTTACATGCGGGTAACAGATTGTTTATGGAATACGTACGTATACGCACATAGATTCTGAAGCTTCCTACGTTTCGAAGAAGATTCGGCGGTAATATCTATGAGCCGCGCGCTGATGACAATAGCATCAAGAAGAAAGAAGAAACTTGTGCCTACAGCATTGGGTAGCTTAACTTGGGCTGAGGCTGTGGCTAGAGAATATTTTACAGGACATAAGCGCCAGAGTTGGCGCCTGTGTTTCTCAAACCGAGTGATTATCTATGGATCCTGTCACAGGTACCAGAATTGGGTCCAATCTTACTGCAGGTCAAGGAAAGACAGAACTCGATCGATACTTTACGAAGATAAGCTTGACGTTGTCAGTCTCAGTCTTTCCTCGTCGGCAGTTCTACAGGAAGGCTCGATCAAACCTCAGGAAGCGGCTCACATGTAGGTACAGCGAACATCATCATCATCATCGCTTCAACCTTAGATAACCAACTTCAGCCTTAGATATCCAAGACAGCAACTACTCCACTCCCCCTCCAATCCCAGGTACCCCAAGATCACAATCGCGACATTCGCTTCCTCACGTTCAATCACTCGCTTCCAACACGGCTCATCCCGCATGGTTTCCCACCGCTTTAGGAACACCAGTTTCCGATCACTCCATTGACGACACCACCTGGCTTTTTCTGGAACCCCCGACAACACATTGTCGATGTCTCAGTTCAGCTACGCCGCATCCGGTACTCGTACCGACGGGGTTAGGGCTGCATGACGACCCCTCCATGCCGCTTTGGGAAACTGAGACAGCCCTTGAGGGGTTTGCGATAAGCCTTACTTGTACCCTACATACACACAGACAGACAGCGGAAGTATCTGTATCGTGGAGTATCGTTCCTGCAAATAGTGTTCGCCAGAATATGTTGCTCTGCCAGCCCTGCCAGCCCGCGCAGAGACAGGAAAAATTTTCATTGTCCTCAGTGGGAAAAAGTTTGTCGGCTCGGGTTCATGTAGGTAGAGTACACATATGAACACGGATTGACGCGAGATCTGATTTGTGGGCTCTTGAAGCCGTCTTCTGGGGAGGGTTGTTCTTTGGAGATGCGTTGTAAGTAGTGTTGACGCGTGTTTTCGTTAATACATATTCTCGGGAAGTGAATGAATCCTCGGCGTCTAGATGAGGTTTAGAGTACCGATAACCCTAACCCTACTGTGGGTAATGGCAAATTGTGCCGGATCCGAGTGCTAGGTTGTGATTGAAACAAACAACTGCGTGGGGGTAAATAAACAAACACCTGACATTGCCTGTAGAGCCGACGGAGGATCGGATGGGTTTTCTTCCCGGAGTCGTCAGCATTTGACTTCACCGGTGATTATACAGTGATTGCAATCTCCCCGCCATCTATTCACAACCAACGAAGTGTTTTCCGATATATGGTATCACGATCGAAGCAGTAGCTAGCTAGCCAGCGAGAAATGTTTCACTCATTAAATTTCCATTACGAGATACCACATCTCCATGTAAATTATCAGGATCCTCACAGGCGCTCCCACTACATTGATTGTAGCTAGCTGTCTACTGTAGTAGCGTCGTGGGAGGTCAGAATAACCTAATACCCAACCGAAGGTCCCGCTCGCTAGCTACCTCGGATTTGCCCGGTCTCGGCTATTCGGGGTCGGCATGGCTGGCCATGGTCAACGTCAGCTCTCAGAGACCGGGGGTTGGGGGGGGGGGGGGGTTGCGGGTGAGACATGTCGGCGGTGGCTGCTCCGTGTGTTGCATAACTAGGTACATGTCAGTCCGGTTTTTATGCATACATGTACTAGGTAGGCTTTATATGTAACCAGCTAGCTGGCCATACAGCTACTCTACATAGTACCTACATACTCTACTGAAAACTACGGCTGCTGGGTGGACAGTTAGGCGAAAGACTAATTGGCGGTGTGGCATGTGAAGCCGATTGACGGGAATGAGGGTTTGGAATCTAGATATTGGATTGTAATGTTTCAGTACATACATGTACTCTAGATACAGTAATGGCTTTAAAATTTCCCTAGCTAGTACAGTCGCAACTCGATATGCCAAGTTGCCAAGAACAAAGAAATGCGGGATAACAAATTGGTCTTGCAGTAAGAAAAGTAATACCCCTACACAGAGAATCCCATACAGGGCAGCATTGAGTTCTGGCATACCGAGTTGCGACTGTAGTTTTTTTTCTCGAATTCCTAGATTCTAATTAGCACCTATCTAGCTGGCAGGATCCAGGCGCCCTGATTGGCTAGAGGGCTCTGTGTCAGTTATATAGGCGGCGTCTATAGGGCCGTAATATTTCATTTATGATGATGTGGTACAATGCAATCGTGTTAACCAATTAACCGTGGCCGCGGGGGATGTGGTGATAGATTGCAGGATTGGCGCGTGGGTACTGGTGATCGATCGTGGTGGTGTTGTTGGAGGTACTTTGTGCGAATGTACTCTACCTACCGGCTTGTAGGGCGTGTGTATCTGGATCTGGTAGGTAATGGATATCACAAACTCTGCCCGCGGGGGGGATGGTTTTTTGTCTCTGGCTGGATAAGGGAGGAGAGCGCTAGCTCCATGTAGACAATCCCAATTAATCGCATCTCACCTCCAGGTGCGCCATTGATCCTGCATTCTCTACGAACCCAGGTTCGTGCTCTCAGGCCTCTAGCTCTCTCTATCGGGTTTCTACCTAGGTACTTTACCTACCGAGCCTACCATAGCATACCGGGGTTCTTCATACCTGCTCATAATATTCCCAGGTCATGAAGGGAAAAAGTGCAGTTCTGAGACTGGGATCAATAACCGCCCAAGACAAATCAGCTCCAAGGTTCCTCCCATCGGCCCCGAGTATGTGGACTTGCGAGAGAGATGGAGGTAATGAGAGGGTTTAACATGTTCATTGTGCAATTTTGTTTTTCGGACATTGGATGGAATCGTTTGGTTTAATGAGTTCTCAAGCTTTTGGATCTAGACTGGGGATGGATGGAGATGGATGGAGATGGAGATGTATGGGATGGATGGGCCCGTAGTGCTAGCTAGTAGAGCAGTGGTAGTGGGTTAGGGTTCATGAATAACCCGCATTGGGAACTGTGCTACTAGAGTAGCTAGCTCGCCGCAGACGTGCAGTGGAAACTTTATTTGAGCCTCTCTACTAGAAGCACAGTGACCAGAAGGGGGGTGAATCCAATAGAGATCGATCTCGGATCCCACACGGCTAGCGAACGAATCCATCCACCAACCAACCAACCAACGTCAGCAGTGAGATTTTTTTTGTTTCCTCGGCTTCTAATGTACACAAGCATTGTAAGCTCCCCGGTCCCCCCTTTTGCGGAAGTACGGCTAGATATCGACAATAGCTAGCTAGGCGTCACGGTGTTTTGCGAGGCGATTGACACAGTGGAAAACAAAACAGAGATTGGGGGTTATTTTCAGCCAAGGCTATGCTGGGCGGATGGTAGCTACTGCTGAAGTTGCAATTGTTGGAGGCGGTGAGAGTGGCACTGCACTTCAACTCAGTACACATGAGCTCTCATGATAACGTCTATGGATTCGACACAGAATGAACCCAGATCCTGAGAGCGGCCACCACGCGCGCGTGGGCCCTCGAGCTCTCATTCTAGCTTCTAGAAAAGAAAATGTGAATGCGTTGCCAAGTATTGGTTTAGACTTTTAATGAGGCAGGGCCCAGCTTTCGAAACAAAAGTGTTTGGGAATTGCTTAAATTTCAGTCCCGACACTAGCTGAGAGCTCACCGACCCAATCACTACTTGTCAAAATTATAGCATGTGGCTTCTACGAAGGTAAAGTTTCCCCTTTGTTTCCCTCCCACCTTCCACTTTCCCCTATCGGCGGCCCCCTCTCCCCTCCCCTCATACTGATAAAACGCCCCGCGCAAGCTAGCCTACCCGCGCGATTGGTTCATGGTTCATGTCATAGATTAAAAAGTTATGTTAAACCGAGCGCCCCCTTCTCCCTACCTACTCTACCGTAATCCCGGTTTTTTTCCTTCACATGCGGGTAATAACCTTTTTTTCTCTTTCCCTCCCAGCAAATAAGGCTTGATCGCTGGGGAGTGAGTGAGTAATCCTTGAACCCTTCAACTGTCGCTCAGGGCATGTTATGCAGCGAACGATCCCCCACGATTGGAGAGTTAGACCCCCCGGGGGTGATTACTTACAGATGTAGGTACTCGCCGTTTACATACATACAGGTGGTTATGTAGACAGCATTCCGGATTCCGGTGCCGGGATTAAGCGCTTTGATCATGAGATCTCACCCTGTGAAGTGGGAGGAATTGGAAAGAGGGAGTTTGGGAGGTGAGATTTTTGATACACACGGCTCTTTGGATATCTGACGGATGAACGTTAACGGCGGCGAGCGGACGGGTAGGGAGGGACATGTAAGTCCAACGCATGCCAATCTACATACTACATGTAACTCAAAGTGACCAAAGAAACAAAAGAAGACATAAAACGGTAGAGTTAACGATGATGCTATAGTACATAAGTTACCTACATTGAGTATACGTACTCTGCTCTACTCCTATCCAAAGTACGGTAGGCAACGGGCAACTATTATACTCTGTTGCGTTAAACCACCATCTACCCCGCCCTTCGTTTCATGACAAGCCATCATCAATAAAATCCAGGACCGACGTGGCAAATAGCTTACCCCTGTGCCCTAGAAACGAACCAGTTAGGAAAGCCTTACGAACTTCTCTACCCCTTCAAACAGTTGGCCAGGGTTTCCCCCCTTATCCCTTATCGGTCGGAGAGTATCATCATAACGCCTACATACACCTTCTCTTTTGTCCCGCGAACGAGCGCTGAGGAGGGAAGGCATGTACAGGAGGAAGAAGAAAGGAAGGAAGCAATAAGGAATGATCATATTCATGAATAGATTGAAAAACGGAAAAGCGCTCCACACGTGTGCGTTACCAACTTCCTTTGGTACCAGGAAAAGCTCCTGACTGGTTCCTTGTCTGCTGTTGCCACGCCTTTTTCGCTAGGGAAAGTTGGCGGCGGTAGTACCTGACTGTCCCTGGCTCGGCGTCTGGATCTGATAAGCCGTCCCATCGTGCTGCCACTCGTCATTGCGCGTACCTGCAGCTGGACGGCACAGCCTGTTCGCTTGTCGGTGAAATATTCAGCAGATGTTTTCCGTGTGGCTTGGCCGCGGGGAATTAATCCACTTGTAGCTAGCGGTCAGACTCATATCAGCTGGAGTGACTTTGTGGCAGTAAAGCCTGTTTAAAAGTTGCTTGTGAGCAATGGAATCGTATCTACAGCGGGAGAAGGAGGATATGGTGGTCGTCGTGGTGAAAGAACTTGGTCCATAACTACGACGGCGACGACGACGACGGACAGAAATGGATTCCAAAGTAGAGCATGTATCCTTTACCGAGAAAGGACAGCAGCTGAGGTACAGAAAAGGACCTTTCCTGCCCTTCATCCTCGGTTCCATCACTCGGTTGCTAGCGTGGACACCCCTTACTCGCGCACACTTCGTAAGACTTCTCACTACTGCAGTCTCTTCTGCTGCTCTACGTTTCATGATGGCCTCAACTCGGCCCAAAAAAAATCAAAAAGCAACGTGAAGGTAAGGGTAAGTTGGGGGTTTCACGACACTAGTGGTGACTTGTTGTGCTTATTCGGGTGCTGATTGGATCACCCAGTTTACCGCCAAGCGCTCATCCTATCTAAAAAGTCAAGCTTCAGGCATCGAGTACGTATTTAGTCTGTGCGTGGTTTAGTTGGGTCAAAAAGTAGGTACATCTTGAACAAGTACCGGGGATGTGTCCTTGTGTACCAATGACATCTACGATCAATCTCGGCGCGAAAGAGATGGAGGAATGGGCGGAACGAATGTCTCTCCATGATGAATTCAGGTTAGCAGACTGCCGACCCCTCATCATCATAGATACATATACTAATTGAGGAATTATCTACACCCAATGAGGTATTTTTAGCTAATCGTCAATTATTTTTTGAGTATCTCGAGTCGGCAAAAGAATAGAATATGCAGCTTACCTATGTAGGTACTCTACCAGCTATTTTTTCGAGATATTTACACATCAAAGAAGTGCATGTTAGGTATATTCTAGAAGTATTGATCTACTGGTATACTCTACAGCACCTGAATATTTCCCTTCGCCACTATTCTTGCAACTGAGCTTGTCCCTCCGCCACTATTTGCACGTACTTTATTTGACCATTACCGAGATTCCGCCTCTCGGAACCGAGCCGTTGGAGGAAAGCAGGCACGCAGCAGTCACTCTGCCATCTGCCTACTGCCGCGGCATGGGTTGCCCTTTTCACTCACGTATTCTTAGTTGAGTGCCGGTCTGCAATTCTCATTGGCGATGGAAACCCTAACCCCAAAAATGGTGTGCAGCGCTCTGCAGAAGGTGTCCGCTTTCGTACGACCGCGCGCTTGCCCGAAACTGCACACCCAAAGGTCCAGCCCTGATGTCCTATTGGTGTACCTGGTTCCTATCAAGGATGCAGCATTAGGACGATCGCCACACGGACAAACCAGAGGACAGAAAATTTTCCTGCGGCCAGTATCCTTGAACTGATGGGCAGGGGTCCATTCTTGGGTTTTCCAGGCTGTCAACGTTCTTTGCTAGCTTATTGGATACACCATGTGAAGGAAATATGGGCGAGCTAACTAGGTAGTCCTTAGTAGAGGTAGTGCCGAAACCTGAATCTTGGGCGGAGTCCTTCTACTGATATAAGACCCCTTCTTTCACCCCGATTCTGGTTTTTTTTATTCCACATCAGCCAGCATCCACAGCAAGCAAGTCTTCCACTGTCTTTCAGTTACTTTCGTTCTTTCACTCACTAAGCTTCTTTTCTCGAAACGACTGGGTCGTTCATTTGAATTTGTTTCCAAACACCCATCAACCATTCTTTTTGGATACCTTAAAAAACAAATTCAGTTATCTATAACCTTTTTTGGTCTTACAAATAAGCCTTAACACTTCAGAAGTACCGGTACTCTTCACGCTAGCTCCCAACAAATAACAACCTTTTTCGACAATACTCTCAACCAACTTCACAAAAATGTCTCCCTCATTCGCAACCATTTTCTGCGCTATCCTCCCCCTCTTCAGCATTGCCAATGCTCACATGAAGATGACCGACCCCGCGCCAATCCGTCTGCCAGAGAACACGTTCGCTGTCACCAAGGACTACGACTACACCTCCCCTCTTTCCGACTCCGGCTCCGACTACCCTTGCAAGGGCTACGCCTCTCTCCTCGACACTGCCGAGGGTGGTTCTGTCGCTACCTATGCTGCTGGATCCTCGCAATCAGTGACTATTGCCGGTGGTGCTAACCACAATGGTGGATCTTGCCAGCTCTCAATCTCTGAGGACGGCGGTTCAACTTTCAAGGTCATCCAATCTTACATTGGAAACTGCCCTGTTTCGGGGACATCCTCACTCTCATACACTATCCCAGCGGATACCAAGAGTGGAAAGGTCCTCTTGGCTTGGTCTTGGTTCAACAGGACTGGTAACAGGGAGATGTACATGAACTGCGCTGCTGTCACTGTCACTGGTGGTGGATCCGGTCTCTCAGCCTACCCAGATATCTTCACTGCCAACATTGGAAACGGATGCACAACCGTCGAGGGAACTGACGTGGAGTTCCCCAACCCAGGCTCTGCTATCACCACCGGCTCCGGTGCCAACCCTGGCGCTCCTGTCGGTTCTTGCGGTAGCTCTGGCTCTGGTTCCGGCTCCGGCTCCGGCTCCGGATCTGGATCTGGATCTGAATCATCAGTTGCCGCTACTCCTACTGCCGCTACATCCACCGCCGCCGCCGCTACCTCCGTCGCCGCTACCTCAACTGTCAGGCTTCCTTCAAGCTACCCAAGCTACCCCGGTGCTCCTGGCAAGACCAAGACCGCTTCCGTCCCCGAGGCCTCTCCTTCCGACACCACCGGCGAGGAGGGTGTCATTGGCAACACCGAGTGCAAGAGATCCGTCCGTTACACCCGCGCGCTCCCTGTCCAGGTTCCTTCCGGATGCCAGTGCTCTTGCGAGAACAACAAGCCCGTCCCTGTCTGCGGTGCTTAAATATTTCTCTCTTTCTCTCTCATACACACTCCTTTAGAGCTTCTTCATCTTCTTGTTCAACTTTTTTGTGAAACAATTCTTTTGGGTGTATTATTACAATTTTTTTTTTGGGGGGGGGGGCGGGCCAGCTGAGCTGAGCTGGCGGTACTTCTTGATGTACAGACCTTTTTTTTCTCTTCTTTTGTCCTTTTTTGTATTTTGCTTTCTTTTGTTAGTGTGGACTTGACTTTTTTGGGAGGGGGTGCTTGGTTGGTCGTGTGTGTTAATAGACCGGCTGGAATATATATTACCATTCAAAAATGACTTCTTTTTGCTCAAAGTGATTCTTGAACTATACGGTGATCTGTGACCATCATGACTTGCAAATTAACTCTAAACTGATCCTCGCGAGAACTTACTTACTACCTGCTACCTGCTCCATCTGGATCATGAGCCGAGTGGGGTAGTATCAGGGGGAGCTGGGGCGGGGCGGGGCCCGGGGGGGGGGTGGGCGGGGAGAAGGTAGGTGGGTTTGGTAGTTGCTAATTAGGAACCACTCAGTAGAAAAACCCAAATACGTATACGACGAAACAGAAAAATACCAGACGAGACGAGACGACATTGGTGCAGTTCAGTGCGGGGGATGGAACCCTGTCTATGGAGTACAATAATAGCATCTGATTACTAATCCCCAACTAGTTGCTAGTGTGCGCGCTACAGTCACTGGGTATCACTCGGTCAGCTCGGCGCTTGGCAGGTGGATCCGACACCGTGGAACGCAGGGTATGTGATTTGGTTGTTATTACGGATGCGGGAGTGCGGCACATGGGGTGTGTTTTTGGGTTGGTGTTGCATTCACGAGTTGGCGTGTTGGGGGTTTGGAGGTTGGGATTGGGGATTTGGAGACTGGTGAATATGTGGTCTATGGTCTGTGGAGTGTTTTTTTTTTTTTTTGGTTTTGGGGCCTCGCCTGTTAAGTAGGAACACTCATAAGTTAGGAAGATTGAAGACTGAAATATTGGGCAGTGGAAGTATGGTAAGTTAGGAGATAGGTATGTATATTAGAAATTATAAGTTACTATGAGCTATCCGTATATATAGAGACTCGTATGGTATGGATCATGCTGACGAAACGGAAACTCCAGCTGGACACATGGCAAAAAATGGGAATCGAATCACAAAACCACTCAAAGAAAGGCAAGAAAGAAAACACACCACGAAACACCGAGACCACGAAAAACAAAAGAAATAAAAAAAAGAAAAATCCTTAAATTTCCCCGGATCACAACCCCTCACTCGCCACTCACTCCCTACCACCCACCCCACCCCCACCCCCTCTCCCTCTGCGTCACCATCCCCTCCAGCCACCCCCTCCACCTCACCTCATCCTCCCCCACGCTCGCAATCTCATCGCGGACCCACTGCACCGTGTTCACAATGTCCCCCGCGCCGTCAGCAGCCAGCACCGCGCCCAGGACGCGGGCACACAGGCGCAGCAGCACGCACAGCTCGCGCGCGACGCGGATGTCGGCGTCGAGGTCGCCGGTGCGCACCGCGGACTCGGGCAGCAGCGCCCAGGCGTAGCGCTGCCGGAGGGCGCTCCAGTTGTGCGGGAGCTGCACTTCGAGGGTGTAGCGGTGGCGCCAGAGGGTGTGATAGGGGCGGAGGGAGGGCGCTGGGAGAGAAGGGGGTGTTAGTATATAGGATTGGGGGTGATGAATGGAGGGGGAAAGTGGAGATGTTATATACCCATTCCAACGATATGGATGATCGGGATCCCAACATGCCGGGCACTCACGTACCCGCTCTCAGTGACCCCTGGCCCCGCGGGGTCAAACAGCCTGATGAGCTCGCTGTCGGGGATCTGGTCGATGCGGACGTGGCCCTCTGCGGCGTTGGGCTCGGCGGAGAGGTGGTCCTCTTCTGATCTCTGGCGGCGGTGCGCGGCGTCTAGATCTTCGTTGCGGGCCATTTCAGTGATGGGAGGAGTGCTGGGGCGGAGGAGAGTGTGGAGCATGTATTTGCTCAGGCGTTTTGAGGCACGTTTGGTGGCTTGCATTGTGGTGGTGGGTGGGTGGGTGGGATGCTGTTATTGTACGGCTTTGCTTTATTGTGGGCCTTATCGCGATTGGGAGGGTTGGTGGTGGGGAGGTGTAGGGCTAGGGGTGCTGGGCGCACATGAACTGGCTATGGGGGTATTGCTTCTACGGGTTTAGTGGCTTGACTATTTGTTGATAATTGGGGGCTTGGAAGGCTATGAGCAATAGTATTGGCTGCTTGGGCCTGGGCGTGTGGTTGATTCATTGCGGTCACGGGTGGGGTAGAATGTGGGGTTGTGGGCTTTGTTCATGTGGCTCCCCTCTACCGGTGGGAGGCCTTTGTGGTTTGTCTGTATGCACATATGGCGCCGTTTGAAAGGGTAAATGATCATATCAACCAGTTCAGCGGGAAGTGCGGATAGTATTTATGGTGCCGTCTGTGGCGTGGGAAAAGGGTGCGTCGTGCCGTTGATTGGGCGGTTTTTTGGGGAAACCGTTTGTTGGGATCATAGAAGAAGAGGCCCTTATATACCGGTGGTTAAATTGGGCTTCACTTAATCAGTGTTATTGATTTCTGGGGGTAGAAGTCCTAGGCCGTTGGCTGGATACAAGGTGTTGCCTACATGCGGTTTCTTACAAAATTGTATCATGTGGGGCTAGGCTGTCAAACAGTAGATAGATCGGACTATATATGTAGCTAGCCTTGCTATCAATGGGGGTAATAATCATTTCTTTAGATGTGATGTCTGATAGGTTGTTGGGTCTTATGCTATTGTTCCATGACAAGGGTTCTGTTAAGTACCGCAAACGGAATCATGGACAAGAGCTAAGCATGATCGAAATTAAACACAAATCCGATTGAACAGACCATTTGAATCCCTGTCCTCTAATATACACCAGGCCATATAGAACGGCTAGCACGAGACATCAAGAATGGTTAGGATACGATTCATGCAAAGAGAATATTCCTAACGTCCAAGACGGAAGACAGTCAACGCCTACGGGGGTGTTTGCTTTGGAGGGGCATGAATAACTTTCTTGTTTGCAACTGGAGTTAAACCTTTATGATATAACTACGAGGTAATGATCGATATTAAGATCTAGAGTAGATAGATGGTAGCACAGGCGTATATGCGATGCAGTTGGATATAAAACGCCCTGCATAATGAAACCGGCGCACCTGCAGAAACCACTTACTCCACATCTCTATCATAATGGTTTGTACCTGAAGAGTTCAATATGGGAATCACAAGCACTTCTTTCAACTGCGATTGCCCATCTACAAACCCCCACCCCCCCCTTGTCTCCCAAGCCAATCACGATAATGATAAGGCGAGTCACGTGCGAGGGGTACATAAATACAACTTACATCTCTGACTCTTAACTCTTACATCATCCCGCACGGCAAACGACCGACGCCCACCGGTGCAATCCACCAACCACCAGAACCACCACCATACAAACCCCCCCTCCTACTCCCTCCTGTTTTCTCCCCCTCCTCCTCCACTACTTACCTATACCACACACTCACACCCAAAACCCCCCACACAAACAGACAATCAATAAAACACACACCATGGCCACAGATACACAGTACGACCAAACGCAGGAGGGCATCCCCTCGCTGCTCGACACCGACCTCTACAAGCTCACAATGCAATGCGCAGTCCTGGCAAACTACCCCGATGTTGGTTTGTTCGCCGCTCCGCCCGCTGGAACATGTTCTCTAACCCGTTCTGTCTCTCGCACGCCCAGATGTGACGTACGCCTTCACGAACCGAACCCCCGATCTGAAGCTCACGCGCGCAGCGTTCGAGTGGCTGGAGGTCCAGTGCGCAAGTACGTTTCCCGCCCGACCGACCGACCGGCCGGAACCTTCCATGATGCTGGTTTTTTCTTCTTTTCTTTCCGCTAATGAAGTGGTAGAGCTTGGCGATCTCCGTCTGACCGGCGACGAGCTCGAGTTCCTCAAGAAGGCATGTCCGTACCTGCCCGCGGCGTACATCGCGTATCTGGAGAAGTTCTACTTCCGGCCGGCGGAACAGCTGAAATTGACGTTCACGCCGGCGGGGGAGACGAGTGTGCAGATTGGCACGGAGCGGGAGGAGAGGGAGCTGGGTGCGGATAAGTTGGAGCTTGTTTGTTGCGCCGGATCTATCCGTTAGCTGGGAGGGAGGGAAGGCTAATTGTTGTAGGGTGATGTCAGGATCGACGTGGCGGGCAAGTGGGTGGAGACTATCCTTTACGAGATCCCGCTGTTGGTGTTGGTTAGTGAGGCGTTTTTCAAGTTTTCGAATACGGACTGGAATTACGATGGGCAGGAGGAGAGAGCGTATGGATATTCAATTTTCTGATATCTTTATGCTGTGCTGACGGATTTGGGGGAAAATAGATACAACAAAGCTAAAGTGCTCCTACAAAACGGCTGTGTGTTCTCAGAGTTTGGAACCAGAAGACGAAGAAGCTACCGTACGTTTTTTTTTCATGCCACTCCCCATGCCCTGAACTCTGTGGCTTATAGCTCCGGGCCCTATAGACACGCAAGAACTGGTCATCAAAGGCATCATCCGTGCAAACGAAGAGTTCAGTAAGGGCGATGGAGCTGGCCGTCTCAGTGGAACAAGCAACGTCCACTTCGCCCACAGATTCAATCTAACGCCCATCGGAACCGTCGCCCATGAATGGTTCATGGGCATTGCAGCCATCACAGACGACTACATATCCGCCAACGAAGTCGGGCTCGGGAAATGGGTCAACTGCTTCGGCGAAGGCGTAAGCTCTCCTCCCTCCCTCCCTTCCTTCCCTACAGGTTGGTACTAACACCCATCTAAAGACCCTCGGCATTGCCCTCACCGACACCTTCGGCACCGAGCAGTTCCTCCGCTGCTTTGCACAACCCTACAAGAACGGCAAGTCCTACGCCGAGACCTTCGCGGGCGTCCGCCAGGACTCTGGCGACCCCGAGATGTTCGTGAAGCGGATGCGCGGGTTCTACGACTCGCAGGGCATCAAGGAGGAGAAGACGATCGTCTTCTCGGACAGCTTGGACGTCGAGCTATGTTTGAAATACAACAAGGCTGCCCGTGCTGCGGGCTTCAATGTCAGTTTTGGCGTTGGGACCTTCTTGACCAGTGAGTTTTCACCCCCCCCCCCTCCCCTGGCTGGCCGGCTGGCTGCTCTTGATATGGTGATGGTGCTAACGCGGAAATTTAAAAGACGACTTCGTCCACCTCTCGCAGCCAAAGAAGAAGTCTACGCCGCTCAACATCGTCATCAAGATCTCGTCGGCCGGCGGTAACCCGGCGGTCAAGATCAGTGATAATATTGGCAAGAACACGGGCGATAAGGCGACGGTGGAGCGGGTCAAGCGGGATCTTGGCTACACGGAGAAGAGGTGGGAGGATGGCGATGAGAGGTTCAGGTGGGGTGGGAAGGAGTAGGAAAGTGTGGACTTTTTATTATTGTTATTATTATTATTTGTCTCTTGACATGATATGATGTGCATGGTGCATGCAATGTGGGGAGGGAAAAAGAAAAGGGGGGGGGGGGGGGTGTATACTAGCTCAAGTAGCACTTTGTATTGCTGTATTAGATACCATATGAATGCACATGTGGTTTGCAATCATCTTCTTGGCCGGATGATGGAACCCAGGAGACCCGTTTTCTGCTTTTGCGTCCTCTCTCTCCCTTCTTTCTAGCGGCGGTAGCAGTAAGTTTGTGACAGTTCCAACCCCGCGCAATTCGTAGTGATGGGTGAGAATGTGTGATGCTTGGCATATGGACCGTAGGTGTCCCCCCCCCCCCAAACCGGGCCACGTTCTGACTGAGTCGCAAGAGCGTCCTATCCACCAGGTGTTTGTTTTATCGGAATACAGAAAAAGCGCCACCCAACTCAAAAGAGATTTCACGTCCCAACCAGCAGCGATCATTAGAGTTTTGTGGATATATGGACAGACCCTGGCTTTAAATTTATGAGAGGTTTACTCTATATAAGCCGAAATAAGTACATATGTTTTTTTTTTAAAAAAAAAACATCGAATGGTAAGAGATTTCAGCAGCAAAAAAGCCCGGACTGGCCTATCGGAATCTGTTTACCATAGTCATAGGCGCCTGTCATACGACTCAAGGCTAGCAGAAAGCTTGAGCCTGGGAGCTAGTAAACTGGAGCTGGCTTTGTATGTTAAGGTAAGGGCTCGAGTATTTGGAATATGACCCCACCCCCGCTCGGCCCGTGTCAATCACTACCTGAGTATTGCAAGGGTTATAGTTAATTACTAAAGCTCCAGCTCGGTGGTTTAGGTGAAGGAAACACTTACATATACACATTTGACGCAACGTTTTAGTTCAGCTCATGATATTCCGCCAAACTTCCATAAGACCAGGAGTTGTGTCCTATCATGTTATTTATTTATTACTAAAGCATGCCTGACTACACATATCTATCTGACCAGCTATATGAACGGGTGGGACAATCTCTTACCAACGGGACAGTTTCTTACCAGTGGGAAGCTATTTTCAATGAAGTACGGTAAAGCGATCTCCTGGCGGATCATTGGGCGCCCAAGCCGTATGTTCTGGTGGATAGGACGACTTTGAATTGGATCGGTCAGAACAGCAATGATATTTTCCCCTCTCAATCAAAATCTGCGCCAACGCTAACACGCCGCTCCCAGTTTGAGACCCCCAAATTGCAAAACGTACCACCATCTGTACCAAACCAGCCGGCAGCATCCCCATGACCAGTCGATCGGGACTTATTGATCTCAGGGGAGCGCAACATTCCAATATCCTTCCCACGCACCGGAGTTCCGTGGCTTTGTCACGCCGAGTGGTCGGTGGTCAGCATCACCAAGCCTACCTAGACCGAGTACTGCATAGTGCCCGGCAGGCCCGCGATGACGCTCCAGGCAAGGTTTGGATGTGTCCTCGAGGTACATTCCTTGGTCCTTGTCTGTCATGTCCTCGAAGTCCGGCACTGCTATCTTCGAGGTCTCTCAATTGCAAGGACGACCAGGTAAACTAAAAAAAAAAAAAAAAAAAAAAAAGAGAGAGAAAAAAAATGATATATCTCAAAATGGGGTGCATATTTTAACCAGGGGCGTATCAAGTGTGTATTATATACAGCCTGCATGCAAGAATTGTTCTTGGCCGGAAGTCCTCGATCGAGCTGGTAAGGTCAGAATATTGTCCTCGAGGCATGCATGGACACAGGGACACAAGGGCGCTCATCCTCTACCTCGGAGTACCGCAACATCCTGTCCTCTCCCTCCCCCTCCCCCTCTCCTTCTCCCCTCCTCCTCCTACAGGTATCGGAGTTCCGTAGCTTTGTCGCCAGTTGCAAATATTGCCGGTGATGAGGGTCTACTGAGTACCACAGAGCGCGATATTCCATCTCTTGCGGACCGGAGTTCCGTAGCTGTATCGCAGGAGTTGGTAGTGAGCATCACAGAGAGCGGCATTCCTATTACGCTCCGGAGTTCCGTGGATGTGTCACGCTTAGTGGGTGGTGGTTAGTGTTTCTGGCGTTGTTGTTGGGGTGGGGAGGTGAGATAGGTGGATGGTGGATGGTGGATAGTGGATGGTAGATGGTAGATGGTGGATGGTGGATGTGGATGTGGATGTGGATAGTGTTGTCTACGAAGCTATTCGGGATGATAGTGGGGATTGAGCTTGTCTCGTCTCGTCTCGTCTTTTCTTATCTCTCTCATCTCATTCGTCCGAAGACAGGACTGAGGTAGGGGTCGAGTGAGTAGCTGTGACCCAAGCCCCACCACTAACAGCGTTACAAAATGAAACTGAAGTCTCTACATATTCCTTGGTACTCTTATCCAGATGTTGAATAATTAGGCGATGAAACAACTGATAAGTATGTTGCTTGGGGTTGAGAATTAAGTATCGTCTTTTTGTTGGGAGCTCGGTGGTGGATTGGGTTTTTTGCTGGCTATCTTGTCACTGATATTAGTGGTATATTTTGCAACTTTTTGAGCAAGTCTCAAAGCGAGATAAGCTCATGAGATATCCTGTCTCGTGAAGGGTACGAAATGTGGAGAGTTTGGTTGATCATGAGTTCTAGATCTGGGGTGGTTAGATTCTGCCGCAGTGTTGATATTTATGACCTGTGGTGAGCCTGGTTGGACGACTTTTGGTGATTCAAATTTTATATCACGGTAACCTTGAATTGACTGTCTACCTTAGGATTTGATCATTTCTCATGGGTTGGGTTTAGTCCTCACGGTTTATCTCAAGACGGGCGCCATATATATCGCGGACACCGGAAGATCCTCGTCGCTCAAGACACAGACACTGATATCAAATCAAAATCACGACTACTAATCATTCCAAGGTGGTTGTTTAGAGATCTCAAGAGATGTAGCCTTAGTCAGTTATCTCTTGAAGATTTATATTCTCTTCCGTTATGGCTGACGGTTCGACCATTCATGAAGTATCACTCGATAGATTCCACCCCCTTCCCCATTCACCGGCTTTTCTCTAGAGAAGATAATTGCTTACTATTCATAGACTTGTAATCAGATAATTTAAAACCCACCCACAGCAAGATGTACCTTATCCCCAACTCTCAACGGTCGTTGTGCCGCACTCCCCAGCAGTACGCGATACCCCCCCTGCGGGAAGCCCTACGTACCGTACTACATCAATATATCTCGAAACATGTGTCCAATAATCATGCGTAGCCAGATTTCACTACAGACGCCTATCACAGCATAATCAGACCTTCTCCAAGTGAGGGGTCCCGTCGGATTCAATTCGGGGCCGCGGGGTCCGGGGAATACACCTACAGGGCTAGGGTTACACATCAACGGATTCATCGTGTTCCGGATTCCGAGTCTCTTCGTGGGGGATCCACATTAGGTCTAGATGAAGATGCGGCTTTTCTATATGGGCATTTCTAATTTTTGAATTAAATTTATTTAGAGTAAAGGGGCCTAGTGGTATGATAGGCATGCGAAGAAGAAAAGAAATACCTAGGGCCCATGGTTTTGTTGGTCCTAGAATCTTCCCGGATGGGATGATCATTGCGGAGGCCGGCAGATCCGTGTGGGGTCGGTACCATAGCCCTTTCAAGGTTTCCGATATTGCTCGAATTCTTAACGGGGAGTCGGGGCGTCCGGAGGTCTTTACTGACTTCTCTATCGGTGCTGGCCTGGTTTGACGAGGTCTTCGGGCGTCTCGTCCGGCCGGTGGCAGTGCTAATGACTGGAGTATGTAATCTGGTCCTGAATTTGCTCAGACTATGTCATATGGATGGCCATCCCCCAAATCCCTAGGGGTTATCAAACCCTACCGTTTTCGTATTGGCTTTTGTCTGGCCGCATCCCGCTCTTTAGCTCGGGGGGAGGTTTCCAGAATTTTCTGGTGCCAATGACAAAAGGATTAGTAAAAATAACAATTTAAAGCTTCAGGATAATAATTTGGTTTATTATCAACAGTTTCAAAAGAAATGACAATCCGATTTCGGTTTGTGTGGGTTAGGGTTGTCCTGCGGTGCTGATTACCTATGACCTAGCTATCTTGCAGCTATCGAAAACAGTTTGTCATGAACTTTAGACATGCAATAATGTTTCAAAAACTAAGTCTAAACTGATATTACCTGACCTTTTTATTCGTTGAGATATGAAAAGCGGACTAGCGTGGTGGGGTAGATTATGCGTGACAGTGCGTGACGTACTTAAGATATCATTACTTTTTTCAAAAAGGCACACGATCACCGTTAAGAAAATGTTTAAAGCCATATTGTGGTGTTCCATACAGCCACACTCTGCCAACATACTACCTCACCTAATATCCACCCATTACTATGCATGTGTTATCGTTCCTGATGAACCCGTTTAGAGATTAGAGATTCGAGATTGAGATCGATTGGTGACACGTTGTAAGATAAATCTATAAATGACACGTTATATTCACTGCACGATACATTGATCTACCGAAGATTGAACGCTTTCATGAGTTTTTACCACCAAGACTCAAAGCTATCAACTTTATCCCGTATCATTCTATTACTTGGCTCTGGGTGGGCCCGGTATCATCGAAAGTGTTCAAACTTCAGTCCGTCAGTCCCTCCGATCGGGACCTCGGGAGAGCTCAAGGAAGTGGGTCAAATATAGGGCAATTAAGGCATCCTCGTACCGATGTGCGGTTCCACTGGGTGAGTTTACAATCCATTGCAATGGATTAATTCTGCTGACCGTTGATAGGCGTAAGTTTATTTCTATATGCCGCAACTGCCCCCGAAAGAGTTCTAGATACTTCATCCAACTCATCTAATTAAGTATGAAACGGAGTTTCTCTCCGGATTGTGGTTTGGCCTCGTTGCCGTCAATCTATACGCTGCTTATGATGGAGTTCTAGACCGAATCACCACACATGACCCACTGTTAGATACCTCAGAGAGTGCAGAAACTGTCTTGAGAGGGAAAAACGCCATTACATGGATTTGCATCCCTAGACTTACGAATATGGCTTGAAGTGCGTAGGTTTGTTCCATCTAGATATCAATATAGATGATATGGTATTCTTATCGATTCTAACCCGCTGATGACTGATTACTTCCGCAGATCAATCCCCAAAACAATCCAAAGCTGTCGAAACCCCAGGCTTAATCCCAAAATAACATCATTTGATCAATTGATCCATTGAAAAGTCTATGGTCCTATCTCACATGCTTTCGTTTCAAAAAAACTACACTTTAAATATATCACCGAAAGGGAAATTAACAATGTTTCACAAGCGTTACGACACCTCTAATAAGCTATAATTATACCAAAATGGACTTTAACCCCCTGTCCTGGCATCAACTCAATTCCCACACTTCTTTTTTACTTCATTGGCTCTTGCTTATATGTACTTGAGATTTAAAACTCCGATATAAAATAACTTAACCCTGGTCCTTCTGAGTTTTATTACAAACCCTGACAGTCGACTAAGTGTACATACTGATCGTCAGCTCATAGTCCGCGCACATAACGCACACGTCTTAGGTTTCACTATCAGCTGTTCTTGGAAACATCAAGAATCTATAATCATTCCGCCCTATCGAAACCGCATCAGGGTCGAAATTCCAGGGTTTTGCAAGGATACAAAAGTCAACCTTACCAACGAAGTGTCCTACAAAACCACATTCAAGTGTGGCAGGGATATAGGTACGCTCACGATAAGTGAGTTTTATGGCGTCCGGTCTGAATTCACATGTGAGCCATTTACGTACTTGACCACAAGGCTGGCTGAAAACGAAGCGGGTCATGAACCATCACTCGACCGGGGTAGCCCGAAAAAGACATCAAGCGGTATCTGCTCTCAATGGTTCACGGCTTACCCTGTGGACTGTAGTACAGTTTCATCATTGACTCGCTCTCTAGATCTCACTATTTGTGTTGCTCTTACGAAATGGTTACTTCATGAATTGTACCCAGAGGTATAACTCACCAATCCCCCGGTCCCCTATATCGATATACATAGGTATTTGTATTGATTGATCTGACCACCACCGAAGAATAACCTATCCAGACGTACATAAAGGTACGATCTGGGTTTCTAACTGCGCTCGAGCATCTCTCTGCCCAGCGATGCCGCTCATCCGGTACTATTGTCTAATAATGGCCCCTGATCATGTCTTGAACTCGGGAACGAGGGAAGAAAGATCAATAGCGATCCGAGCTCCCCATTTGTAAGACAAGTACCCGGTTGAATCTTCCGCAATGGCTTTTCTCCTCAACTATTGAATTTGACAGCACTGCACGGATACCAGCGGTATACGTGTATGAGATATTTACACATCGTTCACCGGAGAGACCAAACAGTACATAAGCCGGGAGTGCTTGTTTAAAACCCTGAGGTTCGGGTTGAGTGGGGAATAACTCGTGTGAGCCATACATGTACGGGATAACTTTGTTTCCAACAAGCACACAACGCACAAGGCATGAGAGACATACCCGGAAGCATGTTTTGTCAGGTGTAAGTTGGGGAAGCCTGAAAGTCTTGGGACGAAAAGCAGTGTCATTTTTCTGAGCCACTTTAATACATAGTGCCCAGCAGATAAGAAAATAACTGCTTTTTTCAGCGATATAGGGCCTGGAAGAAGCAAAGTAAAGCATTGCAACAGCGACCCTGGTAGATATCTGCAGGTCCATATACAATAAGGCTCGTAATTGATTCTAGAAGCCACCACACTGCTACCTACCATCTTTCTTTTCCACAGCCAGCCACGTTTTCCAGCCAGGCCAGGGGGAGATCGAAATAAAATATATTAACATTCTCAGCCTTACACTTACATACTCTCTACCTACCGAAAACGATAATATTTCAGCCGTAGAAGCACTATTTCTCAAGGATCGCCAAAAAGGAAAAAAAAAGGGGAGTGGCATTTATTACCAATATAGGCTAAGCAAGACCCCTTTGAAAAGAAACGCGTTAGTGAATTGCAGCTGAGAGCTGAGAGCTGAAGGTCAATGAGCCACAGATACGCGTGCGTGCCAATTAACTATTATGCAAAGACGCGCCATTAACTGAGCGAAAAACAAAAAAGCGATGCCATTACGTATGACCGTGGCTCCTCCCTCATTGAGTTCTCACCCCCGCCCCGGATCTGTTATGCGAATTCCCACGTTCCGGTTTCCCCATAGATGGGTAGATGGGTATGTAACCTAAAGCACTCAAAAAAGAAAGGCTCCTAAAAAAAGAAGCAACCCCAACCCGCCGAGGTTGACTTTTTGTCACCAAGGCCCCTCCTAGCTACATGCCCTGCCCAGTTTACCTACGACTACCTACTGCTACTGATTGTAAGATTACTCATCGCCGTCCCTGATGGCCTGACTCATTCCAATCCACTCCTCCATGATCTTACCCTTCCCCGCGCTCGCGTTCGTACTCGCACCACCCCGGCGGCGTTTGACGACGATGCACAGAATGTGGGAGTAGATATTGAAGCCCTCGTAGGATGTCTGTAGAACGAGTTTCTTCTTATCATCTCCTTCCACCTCCTCACTTAGATAGGAGAGGTTGTCGTTGTCGTCGGGGACTGTAATGGTGGGGGTCTTGTGGCGTTTCGGAGGTGGAGGTGCTGGTAGGGTGTCGTCATCGAGTGCGGATGGACGTTTGCTTTTTGTGCGGGTGCTCCTGCGCCGGGCCGATCCCAGGACCCTGGTGCTGCCCTCCTCTTCCTCATCGCGATCACCGTCGTCGTCTGGTACAATGATTGGCCCGGCGCTGGGTGCCATGGGGATGGAGTTAAGGTCGAGTTCGGGCGGCGACGACTCACGGCGGATCTCAACGAGTGTTAGCCCCCCTGCACCTCCGCCCCCTCCGGTGAGCTTTGAGGAGTTTGAGTGCAGCTTTGCAGGTGCGGTTGGGAGGGATTTCTGCTTTGTCATGACCGCATGGCGCGTGCCCGAGTTTGTGAGGAAGAGGGATAGCTCGTAATCATCTGATTGGTGTGTTGTATTAGTAGGGTGTTTGCGTGAGAGTCGCGATCAATGACATCATAGCATGTGAGCTGCTAGCTATGTGATGAGAAAGTGAACCCTTACTAAGTACCTACTCACCTTCGACAATCACATCCTTGACCGCAACAGCAGCCTTTCTACCCCCCAGTCTCACACGCTCCTGCTCCTCGTGGAGTTTTGGCAGGACGAGGGGTTTCACGCTTGCAAAGATGCGGGGAAGGACATTGGTAAGCCAGGGTGTCAGGTCAGAGGGGTTATCGAGGTAGATGCGGCACTCGAGAACTCTAAAATAATTTTTCCTGTAAGTGGTGTTTATCTGTATAATGGTGCCTGTGCCTGTGCCCCCTGCTTCAGGCAAAATTATACAATACGATATGATATATCTGGAGGAGGAGGAGGGAGAGAGAAGGTGTGCACGGGCTTACGTGTATTTTGAAACGCGACAATAGCGCCGTAGGGTGGGCATTTGATTTGAAAAACTCCAGGCACGTTTTCTTTCTTTCTTTCTCTCTCTCTCTCTCTCTCTCTCGGGGAAGGAGGGGTTGTTGGGAGATGAAGCTTTGGTGGGCGGTGAAGGTGGGGTGGGGGATTTGTGATGGGATGAATGGAAGCTAGCTAGGTAGCTAGGTAGTAAGGTTGAAAAAGGTACGAGAGATGAGGTCACGAGGGGCTCGTTTGCGGAGTGGCCGAAGGGGCAAAGAGTTGAGCCTCAACTCAACGGTTTGTAAGAAAGCAAAGGTTGAATGTCGGATAAGACCGGGGGTGGGGGGCTAATTTTCGGGGGAGTCGGAGTCAGAGTGAGGGTGCTTGCTCATTGGCTATCCCTAGCTACATCAAAGGTATTAAGGGAACGAAAATCCTCAAACTACCGCTTCAACCGCGAAAAATATATAATTCACATTCCAGAAATGGCATCTCGATGCAGTCGAGACTATTAGAGTGCAGCAGTTCAGTGTGCGCCCCCCCGCAATATAACTAACTAAAACGATGACATTTCGAAGGTTCAATTGCAAGGGCCAGGGAGCTTGCGAGAAAGATAAGCTCGCGGGAGATGAGTGACATCTCGTATGAAAGAAAAAACGCCATGCTTAGCTACATGTACATTAGTAACCTCCTCCTACTAGGCCCGGGGCAGGTAGGCAGAGTCGCACACATCGCATCGTGTATGTGCGCATCGCATATCGCATCCTTCCATCCATCCATCGGGACCATGCAGGTACCGCCGACGACGAACAGGCCAGTCCCCTTCGCTTCCCTTCCTTTTCCTGCGCACACAGGTACCGGCACATGTGAGAGAGAGGGCATTTTAGTGGATCAGTGGCAAAAAAAAACTAGTCTGTAGGTGTCGCCCATTCGTCCGGTTAAGTTGTGGCCACGAGAGTACATGAAGGTTATTGACCGGCCGGCAGGGGGAGACTTCACGATCTCGCGCAGAGGACAGGATCAGGATTCAGGATTCGAGGGCTGGGGGGGGGGGGGGGGATTAGTTAGCTTTGCTGCCTACTTTTGCCTATCCTCGGGTAAGGAAGGGAAGGGAAGGGATTGGAAGGGTTGTTTAAACGAGCACAGATTCTAATTTGATTGATTTGACGATACCCCCGGGACCGGACAGCATAGTGATAATCTGTGATATGATCCATCTCGAGTAAAGTACTCGCACCTATGAGAGAGAGAGACAGACGTATGTACCCCCACACACAGCCCCCCCCCCCCCCCATGAACCACTTTTGATGCTCCTAATGTGGGTGTGATATCCGTGGATATATCGTTAACTGCTGATGTTTTCCCTCAGATAGAGTAACATCCACGCGCGCGCCGGTCGATACGACAATTCAATTCGAAGCGAAGCGAAGGAGGCTTGCTGCCTCTTTTCTTTCTCTCTCTACCGCAGTATTACTGACTCCCCCTTTCATCTAGCTCTTTTTGCCTCTTTCTGGCGCTCTCTAGTACTCTATGTGTGGCTCTGGCGCCATGGGCTTGCGGCCTCCCGATCCCCGAGTCCGTGTGTGGTATTTCCGATCGTTCGCGAGAAAAAGCTTAAAATAAAACGGGCAGTCGAGTAATCATTCCAGGTACTTACATACATTCCCACTCTACGAGTCTAGCTCAAGTAGTGTAGAGTAGAGTGCGGTTTTGACCGAGAGAGAGAGAGAGAGACAGAGATACGATATCCGAAACGTGCTCCTCGCTAGCTATGTGCCTTGGATATTTTCTCTGGACCGGGTTATACGCTCAGATAATAGATCATCCCTCTGTCTATCTATGTCTTCGCCTTTAGACTAGAGCTCCATCGCCATACATAGACTCATAGAGTACTACATTATACCTAGATGTATTGATAGTAGCACATCCATCTGCTTGTCCTCTCTTGCAGCTCGACAATGATGTAACCTCACCCCCCAGCACTCCCATGGATGGCGTCGGATGGCGCAAACGATCCATCTATTTATCACAATTGCCGCGCCTGGCGTGGGGGGGTCGCAGATACACTCACTCACTTACTCACCGTCGTCGTCGTCGTCGTCGTCGACCTGAGCTCCTCAAGGTACTTACTCTCCAGCATGTGGTGAATCAATCCGGTATACCTAGAGTAGCTATAGTAGCAGCAGATCCCCAATCGGCCCGGGACAAAATCAAGGAAAAGCCTTATCTCTCGGACCGACCGGCGAGCACAAGAACTATTTTTATTTCTTTTTTTATTTTTATTTTTACAGTTTACGGCGGCTATCTATCGATCGAGGGAGGGGGGGGGGGGTATGTGCAGCAGCGAGCACAGAGACAGGAGTGTACCGGAAACTTCTTCGGGAACTTTTTTTTTTCAGAAAGTGAAAGTGAAGTTGAAGGGTCCGTGGTACTGTGAAGGTGAGGTCACTCATGTCTGAGCAGTGATCATGAGTACATATTACATACAGTCCTCATCGCGCGCGAATCGTCAGGGGTGGTGGTGGATAGGTATGCGTCCTGCCATTTCGCATTCCCCCGTATAATAATGTAGACTCTCTAATTATTATTCAGCAACCGTGTGTACCTCTACGGTCTACTCTTGTGTGGTGGTGGTGGTGGTGCTCAATGCTCATGCAATTCCCACGTGCGGGATCGGTTGTTTGTTTCCCCTTCCCTTCCCTTCCCCTGCCCCTGTAGATCTGCCCCCGAAAGAGGCAACAAGCCTCGAACCGAACCCGCTGCAAACAATTCCATATTTCCTTCTAGACGCCATAGAAAAACAGACGTACAGATGCTTGTTTGCTGCTCGGCGCGCCCGGACTTTTTCTCAAAAACACACATATTCTCCTATTTTTAAGGGAGAGGAGGCCGGGGGCGTGTAGGCATGTCTTGATGGGAGGGAGGATCAGAATCAGGATCAGGATCAATCGGTGGTTTGATGTTGTCGCTCGTCTATCACGGCCCACGGTCTCTGTCTGTCTGTCAGTCTGTCTGTCTGTAGGGCATGTAGGTATGGGTGTATTTCAGTTATACACTTTATAGTATATCCTACGAGTGGGTACATGTCAGTATCGAACCAACCCCCCCCCCCCTATCTCCTGCAGAGAGAGAGAGAGTCAAATCTACATTACAACATGCAGTATAAACTTTTGTAGCCGCCGCGTAAATCCGATACCTACCCTAACCTGGATACATGTACCTCTAGAATCGATCCGGTACCGTACTAGCACTCTGTCTAGAAGTATAACATGTAACGTTAATTACCTGTCGCGGGCATGGGCCGGGCGTCCAGATCGCGTGCTGTCTGATTTCAGATAGAAACCACCTCTCACCACCCCCCCCCCCTCCCCAAACGGCCGCTCCGGCGAAATGCAAATTTTGGATCGAGAAGGAAAAAAAAACTATTTGGAAGTTTAATTGGCGCCCCTAACCCCAATTGCAACTATTGCAACCTAACAATACAACCCCAACCCAACTCCCAAGCCAAGCCAACACGGAGAAAAAATAGAATCTAGAGTTAGGTAGAGAAAGGAAGGAAGCAAGGAAGGATCGAATCCGGAAAGGGGGGGGGGGGGGGGGGGCTGGGCCAGCTGGGTCCGTCCGGCCAGAGTGTTCTTTCCCCAAGCTTCTTCGACTTGTTCTTCTTCCGTCCTTCTCTTGTTCTCTCATTTCCTTCCTGACGTGACGGCCGCGCCGGTTGATGTTTGTGTCTACGCAAGCAAGAGTCAAATCTGGTTTCAGCAGTAATTTGCCCCCCCTGCTCTGCTCTGCTACCCACATGTAGCGTATGCAATGTATGCAGGTACCCTATCTAGCCCTACCTACCTGCCTAGGGGAAATAGAGGGTAATTTGCCACTCTGTGGTTGGTGGTGGAATGTTCTCTGGGTGCTTCCATCTCGAGACTCTCTCTCTGATTACCCCGGACGCGTGCTTGTTGGTCCCTGCATGGCTGCATACGGTTTGTGTGTGGTGTGTGTGTGGTGGCTGCAGCGTCTAGACTCTAGACTCCCCCCAGCAGCGCAGTGCGCGCAATGTGGTAGGTGGTGGTTTGGAGGGGTAGAGTATTTGAGTTGAGTTATGCAGTGATGGGTTGATGAGGGATGAGGGATGCAGTGGAGGGGGAGATGCGAGATGCAGTGGAGGGATAGGCTGAGAGGGGAGGGGAGGCTGAGGGTGAGGGGATGTTTCTCGTTTATCATGGGTTTCATATGGGTTCAGCGTGAAGATACTTTGTTTGTACCCTACTACTCTACAGAGTATCCCGTAGCAGAAAAGTAGACAAGATGTTCACAAACATTCAGTCATCGACTGTCAATCGCTCGTCACGATCATCACAGTATATCTCCCGGAGATTGAATGAGTGGATATGGCGTCCCTCCCCCCTCCCTCCGCCTCAAAAAAAAAAAAAAAGAAAAGAAAAACTACCGCGCCCAGGTTAGAAAATCGACAATCACGAATTTCAGCCCAAATCCCCACTCCACGTAGAAACACCCACCACCACCACCACCACCACCACCACCGCCATGATTCATGAAGGCTTCGTAGTTTCGTACCACCGGCCATACCTCGGCCCATCTCCACCGCGCTCTGATTGGCCCCTCCAGAACCGAAAGACGACAGCGGCGGTGAGACCGTCCCAGACCCGACAGTCAGCAGTTAGCGAGAGGTAAGGGGAGGGCAAAAAAGGGCGCCACAGGCAGCGGTAACCTCTCCGCGACACTGGTCACTGGGTAAAGAGACGCACAAAATCGTTGGCAATTGTGATAGATGTGCCTGTGGCACACGCCAGAGCATCTCCACTGTGGCGTTCGTTTGCCCTGTGCCTGTGCTGCGGCGGGTGTGTGAGGTCGCACAAAGATTGTAGAAGTGGAGTCTACATATCAAAAAAAGACAGCTGCCTCACCCTCACCCCTCCACTCCCAAGCCTCCGGAAAGGTCGAGGTGCGGTGCGGTGTGGTGGTGGGC
The DNA here is from genome assembly GCF_003444635.1 of Morchella importuna. NCBI lineage: Eukaryota > Fungi > Ascomycota > Pezizomycetes > Pezizales > Morchellaceae > Morchella > Morchella importuna. The sequence continues at coordinate 421,816 of NW_025763436.1, read as the reverse complement.
CTGTAGTGTAACGAATTTAAGCAAGGGGAGGTTAAAAAAAAAAAGGTGAGAAAAAGAAAATAAGGCAAAAAAAAAACGTGGCAGCCCCGATTGATTGTCGGGCGGGCCCTGTCAAATATCGCATCGCGAGATTGAACTTTTTTTTTTCTCGCTTGATATTCCCCCGTTGAGGATGCATAAAGATTGAAGTGAGGGGCACTTATACTGTATAGTACCTAGAGAGGGGCCCTGGGGAGGGGACGGAGGGACGGAGGATAGAGTGTATCTCGAAAAATAAACGGGACCCCCACACAGGCAGAGTTGAGTGAGAGAGATATGGTTTAGGTAGTTCACGATGCAGGTAAAATGTACCGGTATCTAGATGCTGTATGCCGATGCGATATAAGATGCGATGAGATGAGAGGGGAGGGGAGTATCGGCGGAACCGACGATACTCTACTCCTCATGTAGCCTACATGGCATAGAGTATACGTTATACCTAGACAATGTACTCCATCATGTAGAAGCATCTCTTTTCTCTCTCTCTCTCTCTCTCGTCTTTTACTACTGCAATTGCCCTAGGTCCATTTACAGGGACCTCCCTCCTCAAAGAAAGAAGCGCGCATCTCGGCCTCCCTGGGCCGAAGAGCTAAAGTAATCCGTGCTAGCGTTTGAGTTCGTCTCTCGTCTAGCTGCTGCTGCAGGTACCTGACATGACGTGAAGCTGGCGAAAAAAAATTAAAACCCTTAAAGAAAGTCGTATTATTCCACGATGGGTGTGTGGTCTTCAATCCAATCATTGAACCCTGACCGCCCCTTGGCAACGCAGGGCGTTCCCTCGGTCAACAAAGACCACCGCGGCCTCACCTTGTTCCGTTTCCCTCCCCCCAGCTCTCTCTCCCTCAGGCCAGTTTCGTCACCGCCCGCCGCGACCGACCTCCCCCCCTCCCCAGATAGAGTGAAATTGGTTTCATCCTGCTAGTGCTGCCGTCATTCCTTTTTTTTTTTTTATGGTTGCTGGTTTAATTCGATATTCTGGATGTACATACCGCACAAGGGTTAAAGGGGCATGGTTTGCGGAGAGAAATGGAAGTTTCTTTTTCCTTGCCCTTTTTGGGAATTAGAAAACGTTTTTTTTCTTTGCCTTGTTCTTAAGTTGCCTTTGGCTTTTTCGCCTAGCTAGAGTGGTTAGTCACAATAGAGTACATGTACCGAAGTAGTTTGTAGTTTGATGGGCGTGGCTGCGCGCGTTTGTATCTAATTTCATTTCCGGGGAAGTGAATTTGATGCTTTTTTGCCTCCTCCTCCGAAGTCTGACTGATTGATTGACTATTGACGGCTCCTATCTTTTTTCTTACTTTCTTTTCCTTATTCAATTGATCAATTGGGATGACCGACCCGATTGACTGACCTGACTGACCGACCGACCCGCGACTGAACCGAACGTCAAACGAACGTAATAAAGTACAAACTCCTTTTTTATACATACATCTAATAATCTTTTTCTTTTGCTTGCTTTTCCGCGCGCGCCCTTTAATATTTCGGACCGGCCGGCGGTCGATATTGAAACCCGACATCTCCCGTTATTGCGGTTTCTGGTATGGGGGGGGGGGATCGATACACGATGTATTATCATACGACATGCAATTGCAATTGCAATTGCCCAACGTAGACTGAGATAACTGCAAACAAATGGGCAATAATAATAACAATAATATAATCAAGCGGTGAGTCCTTCAATGTTCGAGACTGCATTAGAGTGGTAGACGAGGCGGAAAAACAAAAAGCAATAAATCTTTATTCATAGCAGGCGGTGATATATCTGGCGTCGAGTACTAGCGCAGATAGAGTACCTTAACAGCGCGCGCGGTAGTAGCAGTACATGTAGTAGTCAGACCTTCAGTAACTATGTAGGGTAGCCCCGAGAGCGTCCAGCAGCTAGCCGACCGACGCTGCTGCAGATTCCCGACAAAACGGATCAGGAACGCCTTCACCCTCACCATCCCTCACTCATCTTTTTTTTTCTTTTCTTTTCTTCTTACGTCCCTTTCCCCCCTTGCCTTGGAGACTTGGAGTGCCATGATGCGATGACCCTGGCTGGCTGGGCATTATACGGGCACACAAGACACATCTCTTTCTTCGGGAGGCTACAGCCAGACAGGCCCCATCTCCCCATCTCCCCATCTCATCCCATGCCCATGCCATGCCATGCCATGCCATGCTATGCAACGCGCACACGACAGAACCATCCCATTGCTCTCCGTCCCCTTGTTGAGGAGGAATGTCCAGCTGATCGATCAGATGGATGCATTACGGCCGAGGTTAATCCGTTTCGTTTGAAGATTCGAGGATAACCTGCCTGCAGCACGACTCTTACTACTCGCTGTGGCTAGCTAGCTGGTAGAGTGGAGGAGAGCGCAGCTTATGCATGTGTAAGTATCTTACATTAGGGCGGCCATTTTTATGTACGGGGGAAAAAGATCACGAAATCACGGCTGCATAAGCTTGATGAGAAAAAATAGATTTGCTACTTACTGTAGCTTAGTCTATAGAGTAATGGAGTCGAAGGCTTTTTCTCGTATCTATGGCCATGAATGGAAGCACAGTAGAGCAGAACAGACTCTATCCCGTGAGCTTATTTCGTCCTTGGTTCCACGAATATCACTGTATCAGAACAGTAGACAATCGAGTGATGCCGAGTGTCTCTCTCTGTCTGGCTGGCTGGCCAAGGTAGAGGGGTATGTAAGGCAATACGTCAATTTCACCGGAGCGTACATCCTCCCAGTACGGGTGTGTAACCGTCCTCTACTAGTACATACTCTACGTAGTAAAGTCTTCCTCCCAATCCCATCCCATCCCATCCCATCCCATCCCATCCCATCCCATCCCATAATAGATCCTCTCTCATTTTCGAATCGCCGTGCGCGCCCATCTCATCCATCCCATCCCCCTGCGGGTATGTCGTCAGTGCTCCGTCGGCCACCACGAGGGAGGGAAGCTCAACAGACGGACAGGACCAGACAGGGGGATGTGCCCATCAATCGTCGTATCAGCGCAAAAGAAGAGAAAAAGGAAAAAAAAAAAAATTTGAGGGTCCCAGCTAGTTACAGTCCCGTAGTCTAGAGTACGAAACTTATCCAGGGTAGTTCGGTAGTTTACTCAATGTTGCCCTAAACCAAGCCACGCCCCATAACCCATCCCATATAACGGTCTGCATGGGGCATAAGATACCGAAGCAAATCTCGAACTCCCCGCGAAATAATTAAAAAAAAAAAAAAGTACTCGGCGTCGGCGGTGATGGGGGGGGGGGGGGTGGTGGTAAGGGAAAGAAAGAAAGAAAAAACAGTTCGTATCATTGCTTTTGCGTTCTAGCCAGGTGCACCGGGTTTGGTTCCACATTACACACAAACACCCACACACTCACACACTCACACTCACACACGCCCAACTTATCCCCACACTGGTAACAGTTACAGCGGTCCCACGGGCAGGACGAGTGATACCTCCCCCATCCATCGTTTTGTCTCTCCATCGACATCATGGAGAGACCACTTACCCACAAAGTGACATCCACCCCGTAAGTCGAGCAGAGCAGAGTACTGCATCCGACACAACCTGGGGCTGAAACACGCGCAAACTCTACGGACCCACTAACTCATCAGCACCCTTTCTTTCCCTATGTAGCGTAAGTACATGTAGAGAGTCAGTCAGTCAGTCAGTAGTAGCTTCTGGTGTCCCTTTTCGCATATTTCCCATCACATCACATCACCTCATCCACTACCTACCCTCCCACCCCATAATAGGTTCTTTTTTTTTTTTTTTGGACTGGTTCGTTTCCCCTACCCTACCTACCCTATCCGAAACCCTCTCTCTCTTGCTCTGGTTGCGCTGCCGCTTTGCTTGCTACCTAGCTTTCTGTGGTACCTGGCCTAGCCCTGGTCTAACCTAACACTCTCACTCACTCAAGTGATTGACCTTTCTGCTACTGCTGCTGCACCGCCTATTTTTGCCCCGGATGCTGAGGTCGCAGAGCCTCCAAACAATACTCACAACCGCCTCCCCTGCCTGGACTCCATAGCTGGATAAACCTGTTACTCTACCTACCACTACACTTACAACCTAGCCCTCTCCACTACACTACCTACCACACAAACCACACCCCCCCCCCCTCCCTGCCTCACCATCCCTGGTCTGGGTCTTCAGCAGGCTCCTCCGGTATATAAACTTCCAGACCTTCCGACCCCATCCTCGATCATCATCAGCAGCATCATCATCATACCAGGCTAGTTCGTCCCGACCAGTGCTACCACCACACTACCACACTACCACACTACTACTACACCACCACTACTACCACACTAGCACACTACGCAACAACTGCCAGTAACATATAAGCATCAAGCATCCCCCCCTCATCGGACATCTACTTCTCCACACAGAACAGACATCGAATCAATTCAATTGCCTACTACACCACACTACTACATACATCACTACCACTACCAACTACTACTACTACTACTACTACAAGTACAAGTACAACCCACAACCCACAACCCCTCCAGTTCAAAGCAACTTCACAGCCTTTCCAAACAACCACATACACATACACAATGCCTGCCCCTTCACAAACCCTCGTCAACCCCAACGACCCGACCTCTCTGAGCTCGCTGGGATACAACTTCAATGGCCCGGCCCCATCAAGTCTTCCCCCATGCCCAGGCCCTCCACCAAACAGGCCTCTTCCTCCCACGCCTAGCAAATAGGGACTACAGATGGCTGCTGCTGCTTGATTGCAGCTGAGCAGCCTTCTACCACCACCACCACCTCCTCCTCCTCCTCCTCCTACTACTACCTCCTACTCATACTCCTACTTCTTGGCCCGCAGTTGCAGCATTTGCCGTGGGTCTTACTCTACTACTACTACCACTACTACCACTATACCACTATTACCACCACCACCACTACTACGATATCGATAACCCAGACCTGTTCGGCGCGCGCTCTGCAGCCGGATTGGTGGGTATCGGGGAATCTAATCTTTACTTACCGCCCCACTTCCTACTATTGCTATTGCTATTGCATGCGGGGGGATTGAGAGCTGGCTCTCCTTCTCCCGAAGCCGTCTGCCGATCCCTCGATTCATAACCCAACAATCTCCACACCACTATACTACTACCACTTATTATCACAATTACTTATCCAGTACTTATTACTATTACCACACACACACACACACAAACGACGAGACGATACGGGCGAACGAAACAGAACGAGTAAAACGTACGAGGCAGATAAATAAAAAACCATCATGCACATGCAACTGAATTGAGGGGAGGAGCAGAAGCGGCGGTCAAGAAGGGAAATGGTGGTGGGAAAGTTTGGTAGAAGTGACGGAGAATGAAGGGAAGCAAACGAGCATGATGAGAAAAACAGCAATTCTTCTCTTATCACCTATCATCAATCATCAATCATCATTTCCTTTAGTCTACTCTATCTCTCTATCTCCATTTGTTTCCTTTTTTTCTTTCCTTTGTTTTTTCCTATTCCTTGTTTTTGGGTGTTCATTCATAAAGGACCGGAGCTAGTGGTTTTGATTTTTTTAACTATTTCCTTTACTTGTTTTTTGATCTATTTTTTGATTATCTGTTCCTCATATCTCTCTTATTAGTCAAGGCGTACGCATGTTTTCCGGGTTTTGCTTTTTTTTTACCCCGTGCTCCTCATTTGACACGGGATTTTGCTTTTTTTTCCTACTGGTTTTATTTTGTATTTGACTGCATTTATGGTCTGGTTTTTTTTTTTTTTTCCTTTCCCTCCTCTTGGGGCGAGGGGGGAATGCGGATGGGGATGGGGATGGGGGGTCAAAGTGGGCAGGTCGGGTCTGGCAAGGCAGGGCAGGGCAGGGACGGGCATGGTTTTAACTTGATAGTATATATTAGCTATCGGTATTACATAGCAAACATATCATAATAATCTTAATACCATAATTATCTTCACTTTCAAAAAGTTACTTTTTTATACTTTTTTGCACAAAACGTTCAACCTTCACTTTTTTTTTTTCCTCACAAAACTTTCCCAACCAGTTCCTTGTTCCTGGATTTTCCGTTCTTGGTGCCTGACGGACCTTAGCGGGACACTGGAACTGGAACTGGAAAATGTAGTCATAGCTCGTCAGTCAGTCAGCCCTAGCCTAGCTCAAAGGTACCTAGGGTAACATGTATGAGGGTATGGGTACCTGACCTGCTAGCTGAGCCACCTCCCCTTCCCCATATCCTTGTACTGCACTCCACAGGAGGAGGAACAAGTAAAATTCCAGGGCTGGTAGAGAAATAAAGGGGCCAATGTTTTTCGTGAATTATTGACGTTGCCGCGAATAGCGCTCTCTCGCTCGCACTCGACCCATGATGGGTACCCGTACGTACATGACATGCGTTCGAAATGCGTAAATGACCACTATTGCCAATTGCTACATACGTACGTAGGTACCCTATTATTGCTATTGGCATTATTGGCACCCATTATTGTGGACATCCCTGGCATCAATTCGTGCTTGTCGATTACATTCAATCTCTCTCACTCTCCGGATCCCTCTGTGTATCTCTTTTAAGATTCTGGTTCCACTTCAAGGCAGGTATGTAGTCTCCACTTTGAGGGGGGAGAGGGTCAACCGAGGTTCCGTTTTCATGATGTGTAGCATACTAGCAGTAAGGGCAAAGATACCCATTCCCCATTCGTATTATTATTGCGGTCTTAGTATTACGATCTTTTTTTTTATATTATAATCTTACTCTCGCGATCTTTTTGCGCGCGTTCGAGCTTCTTCTTCAGAGGTGAATAAGGAGGAGGACGAGGAAAAAAGGGTCTCTGTTATGTCTCGGACCCTTGCGTTCCAGAGCGCTTTCTCCTTTTTTTTGTACCCTTTCTTTCTTTGCTCTTTCGTATTGTATTATTATTCTTACTCACTTCACTGCTCCGTGCCTTTCCTTCCGGACGACGTACCTACGTCGGTCGGGCCGATCAGGACATAGGGGGGGCCGAAGCCCGGAAGCTCAAACCTCCCCCCCTCCCCCCGCATGATTTTCCAATCTGGTCAATATATACCGATTGCGTATTATTACAGTGTACGCACATTTCTCTCATTGTGGAGAGGGAGGGGAGGGGGGGTGGAGTACCTTACCTCTATTATTAAACTTGTCTTGAACTAAACTTGAGGTCTTTTATTTTGTTCGCGTGATCAACTGACTCGATTTTCATAATCTCCTGTCTCCTGTGCTACATACGTATGGCCATGATAGTTTCCCTTCTATGAGGCAGCACAGTAGAACCACCTCGACCCTCACCGTTCCCCTGGAAGGGAATCATAGCATGATCCAATATACCCTATACTGGCCCTTGATATGACCATAGGATCTGAAAGAGGAGAAAATAATTCAATATACAACCTGAGCTAGACCCGGAGAAGGAGGGGTGATGGTGTGGAGATCAGCTTTCGCGAGTTCCTCCCCCCAACAAAAAAACACCGGAGCAGATTGTAACCGCGATGCGATGATTATGGGCCAGGGTGAGAGGGAAACGTAATTTATTTTTATTTTGGCGATTTTGCGGGGTCGGGTATGGTATCTGGACTCGACTCGTGGCAGGGTCATGGCATGGGCATGGTGCAGGGTATGCGTGATGATGACTCGCCATGCCATGAATTGGGAATTGGGAATTGCTGACTTATTATTATCAGATATCATTATTGTGTTATGGGTAGAAGCAGATAGTACTTTGGAGGTACATACCAATGCTGAATGCCTACCTACTTCGTATTGACGTTCCACCGTTCCTGTGCCTGTGCCTGAGCCTTGTCCCTCCTTGGCCCTTGGACGCACGCACGCATAGCTCGTGTAACGGTCCATCCCCTCCCCCTTCCTGCAGTTTGTACGCCATCAATAGAGTGAACTTGACCGACGACGGCGAGACGATCAAAAGCAAAACCATCGAGATAAAAAGCAAATAGCAATTGTATCCATATACATTCATGATATGTCACTCGATTGACTAAACCGACTAACCAACTAATCGGTCGTGTGCCGCTTATCGGGTTCTCGGTTATCGATAGCCGCGCATATTCAGTCGATTCAAAAACCATAACAATCCGGTGCTCCATATTCGTGTATGATGTATGTATGGGGATGGGAAGAGGGGGGGGGGGGGGCGGTGAGGGTCTTGTTCGTTTTGTTCAATACAAGCCTTGCCTTGCATACCGGAAAAACTCAAGATTCTCGTTAAGATTTTCCTATATGGACCGATGTCCAAGAGAAAGGGCATGAGGTTTGGGATGTATTGTATCATACACGTGTACACCACTGTACACACGCGAGGATCATCGCTATGACCGCGCAGGGAAATCTATTTAGAGAGATGAGTGCGAAATGTGAGAGTATGGATCAATTCCTACATGGGGTCTTTCGGAGGGGGGGGGGGGGGGGGGGTCGTTTCGACCTCGTAACATACAGAGAGCGTACATGTAGTCATGTCAGTTTGGCATAGAAAGTCGGAGCAATTTAAGCCCGATTACAGATCATAAAAAGCCGGGGTAAAAATGCGGTGCGCGTAGTGCTTGGCGATAGAAGTACCATGCGATCAGGAGGGAGGAGGGTGGATAGATTAAATTTGCCTTTGCTTTGAGTGCAGACCGGCGGTGATGATCCGGAAAAACTATGCATGCGAGATCAACTTCCGCTATCTTTCTTTCTTCTGGCTAGGCAGTGGGTAAGATACCTGGGGTATTCTTGCGTGAGTTACTAAATAGAATTGAGTAATAATTTGTATAGAGGAAGGTAGCCATAGCATTGAGAATAATATCATATCAATAAATCATCCGGGCCTGCAGCAGCTCGCGATATTGTATTTTTGTGCGCACCCTCTCCATACAAGGTAGGAATAAACGTATTTTGGTGTTTATTTTTATTTTTTTATTATTGTACGTAGTTATTGTATGCACTATATAGCAATTGAATGCATAGAATATGGCTAAACTTCGGGGAGTCGGAGTCGTTTCATGGTACCGGTTCAAGTGGCATCCATTGCCTAATAGCTTGTATTGAAGATCTCTCGCAGTATGAGGTTTATCCGCATAAACTATGTTATGCCCGACAGGTCCAATTTGCTCTCGGTTCCGCAGGTACACATGCTCATGTACGATCGATGAAAAGGAAAGAAAAAAAAAAATGAGTGCATAAACTTTAAAAAAGGGATTTTGCTTAATTGCTGCGTCCGTGGTTGCATCGGCGGTGTCAGTGGTGAATCCCTGAAGCTTGGCAGTTTAGGCTTTAGGGGCTAGCTTCCGTGAGGATGAAGAGATCACCCCCTGCACACGAAGCTGCAGGGCAAAATGAAATGGTTAAACTTGGGTTATGGGTTGTCTAGACTGCCCGCCTGGGCTGTCCAGATGTTTGTTTGTGATTGTCCAGATTGTTGTATGCGTCTATGTCCAGACTGTTGTATGTCTGCATGTCCAGACTGCCCAGATTCCTGTGTATAGCTGTCCAGATCCTCTCTGTTTGTGTATATAATTGTGGCTGTATTGAACGTGGTGGTGGTTCTGGGGCGGGTTCTGGGGCGGGTTCTGGGGCGGGTTGTGGTTGGAGGTGAAGTGTGTTGCACCGTGGCGATCGGGAGTTCATCCCGTCTCTTCTTCCATAAGCTCAGGGCGCGCGCCTTCAGGCACGTCACCTCACCTGTACTGTAAATTACCCGCCCAGTGCAAGGGCCAGACCTTTTCTCACAGGGCGGATATTCTAAAATATACATACCTACAGTGTCTTATGCGTAGAGTACCTACCACAACCACAATTAACTCCAGCATAATTATAATCATAATCCACGGATGAACTCCTAGATTCCCCTACCGAGCGATCTTGGTTTGGCGCATGCAGCATGGACATGATCCGAGATCCCCGATTCTCGCGTTTAATCTATCTGGTGGGTTTTTTGATTTTTTTGGGCGTCCTCCGTCCCAAACGCTCGGGATTTCACTACATTACGGTCTCTTAGGTTATGTTTTGTGTATCATGTGTAAGTATAGGTGCAAATAATGTGTAAGGACATGTATGTATCCCGAACATTGGATGGTGTAAAGTTACCCTTAGCGAATGACTCGGCCGCGGAAACGGGAGTGAGCGAGCGAACCACTAGGCAGATCCGAGATCTGCTCGGAGGGGAATCCAACGGTAGAAGGTTTGCATGTAACCATGATCTCCTCTCCACGATAACGCAGTCCAGACTTTCGGAGCCGTTCGTTTCCTCACGCGCGGACCCTCATGTATTTTGTTTTTATATTTTGCTTTTGTTTAAACCCCACTATCGATCACGGCGTATCACCCTGCAAAAATCATTCTAGATTTTGTTTTCTGAGACCTCCGGTGAAGCCTGGACCTACTGTAATTTTGAAAATGAAAGGGAAAACAAAAGCCCTCCCCCGAAATAAGTGATGGAAAATATCATGCTTTTCGACCAATCAGAAAGAAGAGGAAGTTTGACATCTGTCCGAGCGGCGCCGTCAAGTGTCGGTAGTAAATGCCGAATATTCGCAAGCTTTTCTCCGTGAGGGAGAGGTGCACGGAGTACGTGTTGGTTCGAGACATGATCTGATTCCCCCCTTCACCTAATTCTCGTGGGGTACATACCCCTTACTACTTGACTCCGTGCACAGAAACATTTTGGTCTTCTAAATGTTTCCCAGAGGAAATTTTTCCCTTGACAAGCATAACGTTGAATGATTCATGATTCTGCCAGAAACATTTTGGGATGGAAACAAGGCCCCGGATCGAGACAAAACGGGTTGGACCTTCTGGGCTTTAATCTGATTCTTGGATGTTTCAGGAATCTGTTGAGGGGGAGGGGATACGTAGGTGGTCCTTCCCGCAACTAAGACATTTCATTTTCAGCCAATCAACGTGTATAAGCAGCGATTTCAAACGAAAAGGTTACCGTCGTTCACGGGGTATTGGCGGGTACTGGGTGTTGGCGGATAAGCCTAAAAAGAGACAGCCAAGCCAATTTTTGGCTTCAATCCGCCAACACCCAGTATCCGCCAATACCCCGTGAACGACAGTAGTTAAACCAAAGGGCTTCAAGATGCATACATGTAGCTACCTGCATAATGCAATAATTTGATATCTAGCGAAACAACCGTTTCCCTTCACGTTAATGACATGTCATTTCGGGGGAGGTGTTGCGGGTCTCACCTCAAGCCTCCGCACAGACTTAAAAACAGCTTCTACATACTGTCCTCAGAACTGGTTTGCCAACTCATGGCGAAGCACTTCCTACTCAATTTGAAGTTGTATCTTTCTCTTGACCGCTTGCTACACACATGGCTTCCGGTTGGCTGGTTAAAGGAGGAAAGTTGCCCCTTGGATGGCTTTAAATCATAGGTTATCACTTGGTCGCCGAATAAGGTCCTTTCCTTCTTTCATCACCGATGATATTAGAAAACAAGGATCGAGATGGGTATGTCCCTGTAAGTAAAGGGGAGATTTGCTCCATTTCCAGGCCATCGTAAAATATCTTATTCTACATATAAATAAGTTAGCTGATAGGTAATCCACAGAACCTTTGACAATTACCTATATGCTTTCATGACATAGCCATAGCATACGACCGGAAATATTCCCCGCGCTTGGCCTTATTTAGTTCTTAATATTAACATTAAAAGCAGACCCTGAAGCCAAAATTAGTTAGTCTCCTTCTAATTGAAATTCCCCCATCTCACCCGGAGTTTGTGGAGTTAAAGTATCATCATGATCATAGGGTGACTAACCATGACCAGTATAGTTTGAGGGGAAGAGGCGTAGGCTTGGTAGATCAGGGCGGAGAAATGTGGGGTCCTTGGTGACACGATACGGTATCCCCCGAGTATCACCATGAAATGGGAGGATGCAATGAGTGAAGGAGTCTGATTTGGGAACTTGCAGGGCTGGTGAGACGATTTGGGCCCTTCCGGGCCAGTGGCAGCGAAGTCTCTCGCCCTCGACCTCTGTTTAGTTGGGATTGTGGGGATTCAAAGCTAGTAGGCGAGCCTTGTCGTCTGGTGATGTTTTTATGGCGGCTGCCATATAGGTAATGTTTTGAAATCAATACAGCGGTACCGGGAATCTGAGATCCGACCGGTAACTCCGAACTCATCATTTAGTGGGATTGGCGAGCGAAATTCTGGAGTGATAGTGTGTGCGAGGGCGAGGGTCTGTACCGGTAGTTTTTGTGATGGTTGGTGATGGTTGATGGGATCGGAATGGAAACGAGTTAGGTGGCTGAGCTTCCAGTAGGTGCTCTATAGTTGTGACGATGATCTAGACTGGCCACCCGTGCCATTCTCTGGACTACATGTAGTCATTAAACAACATGGTATAAATACAAATTCTTCCCGCTAGCGTCCACAATAGGAAGTTTTCTAGTTTGAAAAAGCTTGTTAGTACATTAGGGAAGAAGTAGTACGCGCCATCTACGTATAAGCAGTACTTATATCTGAAAATCGGATCTAGTCACGGTGTCACTCAAAATACTCTCGTCAATCGATTTGAGAACCCTAAATAATCTAAACTAGATGCAATGAGGCGCACGCTAGCTTTAGAGTAATTAAGCCATCTGCCGATATAATTGGCTATAATTAACGCTAGAATCTACTATTAGCCACGGATCATCATTTAACCGACGTTGTTTAACAGATTTTAGAGACGTCACAGTAAATACGTTGCTTGAAAAAGTATTACATGCATGTACATGCGTATATATTCCAAGTCTTTGCGTGTATGATAGGACAGATTAGATATCATAAACAACATAATTAATGGTGTGGGGGAATATTTTCTTTCGTAACGGTGGTAGCATCAAAATTTGGTGGAGTTAGTCTATCAATGTTTTGGTCCTCAACCATATGTATTCAACTTGACTCCTACAAACGTCTTCAACTGTTCTAGATCAGGACCTATCAATCCCCTCGTAACATGGTTCACCGGATATCAAACGGCCGGGAGTTAAGCTCCCTTAATATCACTTGCCACCCTTTGCAGATCTCGCACACATGATGGGGATAGGTATATTTAGTCTCTTGCGTAGTGCACCCTCTATCTCGGGGAGGCCGAAAAGTAGCCGGCCATGTTATTGCCATCTCGATTGCCGACACGCAGATTCTGCCCCTGATCAGTATTTTAGAGTGGATTTTCAGTGGGATCGAGGCTAGAGTATAGCTAGCTGCAGATAGTCGAGAACCTACTATTGTCCCTCGGGTTTCAATGGCAAAGGAATTTTAATGAGAGGTTCGTGCGAAAATAGGTACATGTAGCTAGCTATCGTTGATGTGTTGCGACGGTCACGCTTTTTCTAGTCTCTTTTGTCTTTGGGATTTGAAAATATCCAAGCTCCCTTTTACTAACTTAGATTTGTCTGAACAGATTATATGTGGATGCATGGCATCGAATTTTAAGTATTGCTGGGTTAAATAATCTGTATTAGTTCCAACATCATAATCACAAGATCGCACTCGCTCATCAAAGGACTAAAGAATAAATACGAGTACTTTGACAAGAATAAATTTGAAGTAAAATATCTGCACATAATCCGTGCGACCAGCTAAAGAGAAATGAAATTAATCTTAAATGTCCAGAAAATCGTCAAAAAACGTCTTTTCAATAGCACCAAAAATACCAGTTAACCCGTCCCGGACCCGCAAAATAGCTAAAACAAGACATATACCCTAGAGTACAAAGTACTGGATAACTCATCCCCGGAGGCAGGATACTGTTTTCATCTCCGAAGTGGGATCTGATATCCTCCTGTAGAGAGATGCCCAATCCTCTCAGGTAGGATGTGATATCTTAACTATTGGGTACTACCCGTCGATTTTCTGGATAAGTTATCCTTTTTTACCGGGATATGATAAGATATCCCCAGTTAAGGAGAGATATTTCATGGGGGTGGGGATGTTCTGACTGGTAGGGGATACCTTACCCTTCGTAGTGGATATTATCAAGAACCTAGATTTAAAAAATATACAGGGGAATCGAGCTTAGGCATTGGCGATTGGATCTAGCAGATGTTACCAACTATGCTAGTGGTTTAGATACAAAACTAGTACAAATTGCCAATATCAACCTTGGTTTTAAAATTCGACAGCCAAAAAAAAAAACCGAATTTTTCTAAGTCCAAAATTGCTAGGGATGCGAAATACTATAAGCAGGAGAACACTTTATTCTATGTGAAAATCCGTATCCTTATCAGAGGATATTAGATTATATCCACATGAAAGGATATATATACACGGGAAAAGATAAGCTATCCCCGAATACAGTATCCTATGGTAAAGATACTACCGCCATAACTCGAAAAATTGGCTAGCTTCCAGAGATCAAAATTACTTGTATGGGAAACTTCTGATGCAGATCGATGCCATTCAACAAATCACTCGAGTGATAATCCCTGGCCGGAGATAGCCAATTTTTCGAGTTTTGGCGGTATATCCCTTTGTGGGGATAGTTTATCCAAATAAGAGCGAAATCCCCTATTTTAGCTACTTGATGCTTGGGGATCCCAAAACGCCCAAATGACTCAAACTTATCCTCCCACATGATAACCTATCCCAACCCCCGGGATGTGCTATCCCGATTCCTAACAAAGTTGGTACCCTAGGGTATATATATATATAAAAAAGAAAGAGATATCAATGAAAGTTGTAGACCGGAAATACAATTTTCCAGTCCAATAGACGACCACGCTTATTGACCAACCAATTTATCAAACTAACAACAACTCCATACCCAGATCCCTCATAACAGTCCTCCAATGGACTTCCTGCCCGCGGCCGACCCCATGCTTCAGGTCCCTTTCGTCACTTCGCTTCCATACCTCTAGCATGATTGCTGAAACCCCAGATAAAACCCCACCACATGTACAACGGCTAGCAAAATACTCGCGATCCTGCGGTTCAATGGCGATACAGCCCCCGACAAGCAATGGCCACATGATAGTTCTACTGAGCCCGATTGGAACTAATGCAACCACCACCATTAGTTCTTGCAGTAGCTGTTTGAAGAACTTGAGGCGTGGGAAGAAGCCAATCCCAATGCTCCAGAGATGTATTCTGGTTGCAGTGCGAAATGCGGCCGTGATCGCCTTAATTCTTATACCTTGGTCAGGGACTGCCTCTGGGGGTAAGGCCGATTGCTCCCTGATGGTGAAAACGCTTTCAGTCGAAGAACTTGGGGGTGTCCAAATAGAAGCTTCAACATTAGGGCTCGGTGATGTAAACGAATGATGCGGGCTCTCATATTCAGCTAAAGGGCTCCGCGGGCTCGATGTTGTCAACGATGGTGATGGTGACAGAAAGTAACCGGTGGTATCATCGTCTGAATTATAATCGTCGTGTGGTTGTAGTGACGCCTCCGGCGGTGCTGGAGAAGGGGGTAATTGTACGGTAGCGGGTAGATCTTGGTTTCTCAAGCGTGTATCCAACTCCATCGCTCTGCTCCTGCCTCTAGTCCAGCTAAGTATGCCATCGTCGAATGATCGAAATTTATAATCCTCGACACACATAACCTCGGATACAAGAAACAATACTGTATCATCACAGCCTGTCATTCCCAGCAACCCACAGTAGGGTATCTCATGTGCAGGCCGGGACAGTATCTCGCGATAGTTTGCCCATAACTGTGGGGCACGTCCAAGTGTTAGTGCCGAGAGTATGTCGAGCCAAATGACACGCGACATCATGAATTGCGTAGTAGGGGTGTGGACTGGTCTATTGAGAAGATCCATTTGAACAAGACACTCAATTGCGGCTTCAAGGTGCGGTTTCCAATTGGATAGCGTTGGTGGTACCTATGAGATCGATTAGTTACTTTTCTTATATATGAATCATTCCTAACGGTTGGTGTATGGATGATTAAACTTAGCCAAAAAGAATATGGTGGGCAGTCTAACCTCAGGGGATGTAAGTGACAACATCAAAGCGAGACTTTGTTCTGATGGCCCTTCGTCTACCAGTCTCTCATTCAGGTCCCTTATACATTCCGTGCTGTACTTGTAAGCGTCTAGTGCCAAATCCTTAATGTGTGGCACAGACTGTCCGTAAGATAAGGCCAGATGCATGGCACTATTGCTCATACATCCCTTTACGAATCCAGGACAGATACACAGCAATGGAACGATGACTTTCCGTAGTGTTTCGTGAATTCGGGATTCCGGCATACCACAGAAGATCGACCGAAAAACGTTTCGGATGTAATTCTTGATGAGTTTCATCTCT
The DNA here is from genome assembly GCF_003444635.1 of Morchella importuna. Taxonomy (NCBI): domain Eukaryota; kingdom Fungi; phylum Ascomycota; class Pezizomycetes; order Pezizales; family Morchellaceae; genus Morchella; species Morchella importuna. The sequence goes on along the minus strand of NW_025763436.1, from coordinate 405,546 downwards.
GAGGTTGGATAATCTGAGGTTTCCAATGGTCCCAGGGCTTGACTATTAGATGACATAAACGATGCTATGATAACATCATACTCATTACTGAAGGTCTCCTCCTCTTTTGTCCTTGCACAGATGGATTTTAAGGGTTTCCAGAGCGGGGGTGTAGTTACTAAAAGGACCCCGGATCTGATGTTTTCCAACAAAGGCTTCCCTGTACGTCCATCTAGCAGACCATAATCAGATGTGGGATGTTCACTCCTCGCGAAGGAATTTCTGGCTGGACAGCGAAAGCACCCGAGAGGTGGATGGGGCGAGTCGAGCATTTCAACGGCCTGAGGATTGGATTTTCCAGTTTCGTTGAAGGGCTTTAGAATCAATATTCCACCATCAATAGTTTCAAACCCAAGCATATCTTCCTTGCTATCTAGCTGTGTACTACCCCGGTTCTTCCTCTTTCGTCTACATCGCTTGCCGATTTGAAGCTTTATCTCGTCCTTCTTCACTTTTGCTGCCTCCGGATCTTTCATCCAGGCCGGCTGAGCAACGCCGTAACCATCGCACTGTATTTTCAGGTTTCGGCACTGTTGGCATGTGGGCCTGGTTTCATCGCATTTCTTCTTGCGGAGGCGACAGATCCAACAGCCTGTCAATAGTAAATAAATCAGTAGCTAGAAAACATTTGTAGGAAAACAACGACAGAACCATTGACATACCAGTTCGTGAGCGGGGGTGACGCGTTGGAGCCATGGGCACTGTTCACAAGCATGTTCATGGAAGTCCACGCAGGCAGAGCAGGATGGTGGCTACATGTAGTTATGTGCAAAGCCACGTTGTAGGATGTATGTATGTTACCATCGAGATCGATATTACCTTCCAGGCCTATCATTATGGGACCGGGGCACGGACTTGTGGTACATACTCTACTCTACTTGAATAAGACGTGGGGAACTAATGCAATGCAGTCTACACAAGCCGACGATTGGATGAGCAGCACGGAGAGTGGGGATCAAAGGGGGCCCGAGACTGAGGTGAAAATGTATCACCTACTGAGTCAAAATGATGAAGAACCTGAACATCATTTTTCTGGTACCAGCCACTTTGACCCCTGCTAGCGCGTTTTTATGTTCAGGTTCTTCATACCTGCCCCGAGTAGATAGAATAGTAGTTCACTCGTAATTGCCATGAGGTGTGACAATCTTGTTCTCAAACACGGCCAACCGCGCAGCCGTGAGTCTACCAAAGATAGTCACGCACTCACCGGTCTACACAAGAAAAAATATAAGTTCCGGTACAATTCACCTGATTTCTGCTAAGCTTTCTATCTCCCCATGCACAATACCCTGCTACGGCTAGCTGCCGTTACCCCTGTCCATGCTACCATCGAGTGTAGTTACAACTCTAGATACTCTCGGACAGTCAATGATGATTGGTGGAGAAGAGGTACGGAAGGTTGATTTTCTTTCTTTTACGTCAACTGTCCAAGTGAGGGGGTGTCCGAGTGCCAGGGAAGCCGTCTATCATAATCGAGTCCACCTCCCTACTGTTGGCACCAAGCTGCTCGTAGGGGATTGGTACGAAACTACCCCCAATAAGTAGAATTTTGCGTCTCTCCTTCTCTACAGAGATTCGACCATCCCACGGCCTTTCTTTGCGGCTTCAAACCAGCTGAGAGTACTCCATTTCCCTGCTCAGCGAGATCCCTACTGACCAAGACTTGCAGCAAAATGGACGAAGGGATACAATGGCTTGCCTTGCTCCCTTGTTATGCTACTGCAGAGCTCTTTAAAACTGTCTATCTACCAGTAAGAAAGGCCGCGGACAATTATTGCGAGTAGATATTATGTATGTATTCCGTTTTCCCTGCTCAGCGAGATCCCTACTGAGCGAGATTCACATACAAATATTTCTTGGCTGCAGACTCGATGGCCGGATTTTATGTGGTAGAGGACCCCAATAAAACATTTGTACCACTGATAATAAAAAAGAGATATCATATTATTATTTTTTGGGTTATTTCTTCCGCCTTGGTTTTTCTTCACTCCACATGTCTTAGACGGGCCGTCTCCCACGAGTTGAAATATGAAAGACAGCGGGAATTAAAAGTCCTCTAACCGAGGGCAGATGTGAACGATCAAGCGGGTGGCTTGTACTAAGTCAGTGGTACCTCTTATGTACACGCAGTTATTATATCACTGCTCAGATATCAAAGGAAAATTCCACTGGCAGGGGCAACAATAGACAACACCACCATTAGCGGAAAGTAGTCATCGAGATCATCGTCATCGACATCATTGGTTGAGCCCCCAAAAACCGTGGCGGGTGATCTGGCAGCCAATAAGCGCAGTCTTTAGATTTATTACCTTTTTTGTCTGCGGCCTAAATCACCCTCAATACTTGGCAGGAGAAATCACGATCAGGGCAGAAAACCACGTCCTGTCGCCACAGAACTTGGCGTTGGCTCTCGAACAGTGCCTAGTATAGCAACCGGAGCCTGATACAGAAAGAGGGGGCATCCTATCTTTCTGTCGACTGACACGGGGTGGCATACGCTGTCTATACCACATCCCGAACTTCTGTAGCCATACCTGATGGAACGGGCCTGTAGGAGGTGTGGGCCCAAACCCACATACTCGCGCTGCCGGATTGAAGTTGCCAGAGCCATCACATAGATTTCAATCACGGGATCTCACTCGACCACAACTATCGATAGGAAAACCGGAAAAAGACGATCGCATTAGACCGCCATTTATCTCCATCAAATTATTCTTCTAGGTGATGTTAGCAATCATTCACCGAATATTTCTTTAACAAGAATCTTTTTGTTGATCTTCCCCATCTGGTTCCTTCTGATCTCATCGACAACCTTCATTATCGATGGGACTTTATATCTGGCCAAATTTCTCTTCAAAGATTCCCGCATTTCCTTACGACCGAATTTTTCTTCCTTGCCTTCCGGGGTTAGTACGACCACGGCAGCGACCTTTTGACCCCAGATGGCATCTGAGAGGGCCACGACGGCTGCTTCTTTTACCTGGGGCCTACCGGTTCTTATTAGCTCTATCTGGAGAGAATAAGAGGAAAATGGAGAATTTACAATTTTAACAACTCTCGTTCAACTTCCAAGGCCGATATTTTTTCACCCCCAGATTTGATAACTGCCAATGATCAGCACGCCACATTTTGTGATCAAGGAATGATGAACCTACTATCGACACTCGCCCTACCCCTTATAAAATATGCCCCTCTGCTATCTCTTATCGCTACATCACCAGTCTTGAACCACTTTCGCCCGGCCTCATCCTCCACAAACTCCTTCGCGGTTGCTTCTGGTTTGCCCCAATATTCCCTAAATACTGTATCGCCCCTGATCTGGATTTCACCCTCTTTCTCTGGATCCTGAATGATACTCCCGGACTCTACATCAACTAGTCGAGCCTCCACCCCTGGAAGCGGCCACCCGACAGAATTGCTCATCCGGCAATCTAGCGCTAATTTCTGCGACAAGGCCATCCCAATCTCCGTCATCCCGTACCGCTCAAGTATCGTCCCCCCACCAAGCTCGGTCCCCGCAAGTGCCTGCCACTGATCCTTAATGCTCCCCGGAAGCGCTGCACTCCCAGAGATTGCTAACCGCAGCCTCCCAACCGCCTCTCTCCCTTTTTCCTTTGTATCTTCGGATAGGCCCGAAAACGCAGATAGAAGCCGGTTATAAACCGTTGGTACTGCCATAAATAGTGATACTTCAGGTTTTTTCACCTTTGCATCTTCACTCACGCCTGCTGCAAATCGCTCCCACACTCCTCTAGCATTAAATGGAAACATATATTCTATCGTCCCTCCCGAGAAAAGCGGCGCAAGCGTTCCATTCACCACGCCATGGATATGATGTAGCGGCAGGACATGTAAAAGGTGGTCTTTGTGCATCATCCATTCCTGTATAATAGAGCTACTCTGGGCAGTCAGTGCCTTGTGAGTGCTGACAACACCTTTGGGCAGGTTAGTCGTGCCAGAGGTGTATATTATTAACGCCCCTCTGTCAACCAATTCTGCATTGTCTGTCAGCTCGACAGGAGGCACATCAGTGCCTTCACGAGGGAGGCGTTTGGGGGGGCAATCGATGCTACAAACATAGTCTGTGGAGGAAGAAGAGGGGGGGTTGAAGATGGCTTCGCTCTGTTTCCGGAACTTGGTAGAGGTAACGAGGAGGGAAGGGGTGGAATTTGTGACGACGTAGCGCATCTCGTTTGTAGGATGGGAAGTACACAATGGGACCGCAATGCCCCCAGAGGCAAATATTCCGAGCATACTCACTTGATATCATTCTCAGTATTTTTTATTCTTTCCACATGCAAAGCCAGAGGTATAATGCCAGCTTTCTGCTATACCTCAGTAGCTAATTTGACCAACATTATACATACCTACATAGTCATATCCGTTCTCTACCAGCATCGCAACCCGTTTCTCCTCTAGGTTCTGCTGTTTTTCCGACCCAGTGAGCTTCAAAAGCTGCTCTTTATAGAGCGCGGTATCGGCGAATAAGTTCCCATAACTGAAGCTGCGCCCAGAGGCAGAATGTACTACTGCGGTATCATCTTTGGGATGAGATGCAAGGGCCTCGAATATGGGGAGTCGGGGCAGTGTCAGCTTCTGCTGTTGAAGTCCAATAGCTGTTGATGTGAATCCTCGGCGTTGGAACAAATTCTGAATGCGGGCACGTAGAATTGCCATCTTTTCGGTCTTGGAATTTCTCTTTCTGAGCTCTTGCACTGCAGTGCTCAAGGATGGTTTTATTTGCGGGTTGAAAATTAATGATCAACGTCATACATACCCAAACCTCAGCGACCGCCAAGCAAATCTCAGCCATCGGGCCATGCGGCTCCTCTCACCCCACGCACACCCCACACCCCACACATCCCAGAATCACATGATATCACCCCCCGACTGCTTCACCTCAGCGAGAAACCTCACACAAAATAATGCTCCATCTCGCCCGACGCTTCGCAACAATGGCCAGCAGCTCCCTCACGCCCATGGAGGACGCAATCCGGTCTAAAGTATGACTACCCCTCCATCAAGGCTTAAGAACAAGAAGTTATATTATCCTAACCCCCACCACCATCACCACAGCTCACGGCCGCCCTCGCACCTACCACTCTCGAGATATGGAACGACTCGCACAAACACTCGCACCACAAGGCTATGGAGGGTGTTACGAGTAAGGAGACACACTTCCGGTACTACCCCTTCATCATCTACCCCACCAATTGCTCCGACTAACCATCGCCTCCGTGATAGGCTAGTCATCACCTCCGCAGCCTTCGCCTCAAAACCACAACTTGCCCGCCATAGAGTCGTCAATTCACTCCTTAAAGAGGAGCTTGAGCGCGAAGGCGGCATCCACGCACTGCAGCTACGGACCCTCACCCCGGAGGAGGAGGAGCGGTTAATGAAGCGGGCAAAGGAGCTGGAAAGCCAGGGCGAGGAAAGCAAATAAGCATTAGGTTCGTCCCACTTCTCGGCGAACTTTCCCGGTATCACTGTCACTTAATTTACACATCCATAAAGTTTGCTTATGATATGTGTGGTAGCAGGTACATAGCAGTCCGATACTCACGCGTGAATATAACGTTTCACCTGCCGATATCGGTACCGATGTCAATGTCGATATTGATGTCGATATAGTTTTGGACACCTACTCATAACAAGATCGATCGTCGGGACGGAGCTTATATCACATGTGGATGTATATGACTGTAGAGTAATCAACTAATAAGGCGCTTGATATCAGGGTTCACCAACATTCAGATGAAAGGGAATGCCAAGTTGAAACGAGACTAAAAAACAAGTTTATCCCCTGGCCCCTCAACGACAACAGTGAGTGCGGGGAAATTATTTCTTGTGTATGATCATCGGGCTGCAAGAAGAGTGAAGCTTCGTATAGCAAATTAAAGTAAAACGACTAGAGCTACATAGTTTATTAAAAACAGTACATACATTTACCACAACAAGGAGAAAAATTTCCCAGAAGTCCAGCTCCCTTCCGAATTTCAATTCGTCAGCTATTCTTTTCAACCCGCATCTACCCCACCTGTGCGGGCCCTGAGGCTCAATCTATCGCCACCCTTCCACTGAGCCGCACCTAACCTTAACCCATCCTACACCGAGTGATATCCAATGACTCTCACGGCCAGATGCACCACAACACGTGAACATCTCAACTGCAGGCCGACAGCTCAAAGTAACGAATCTCATTGCCTATCGGAGAAAAAAAAAAAAAAATTCCGCCCCTCGCCCTGTGAGGGGGACCTCCTGACCTTAGAAAGAAAGGCATCTGTATGGAGCTCCTCCTGCCTGCCTTACTTTTGGCCTGCCTTCTCTGCCATACCTGCCCTACCCCAACTGCCATGTCCCAACCCGGTATGAATACGTTCGTAGGGCATCTACCTGCTCTGATATACCATCCATCAATCAAACGTAATGAAAAGCAACAAGTGCGCCAGTGAGAGCCCATCAGGTTCAAAGAAGCAAACACGCATGTCGCGAAAAAAGCAAAATGTCTCGACAAAGAAAAAGAAAAAGGCAGCAATGTCGAATGATTTTCGGGGGGACCCCCCCCTCAGTTTCACTCACGCGTTTCTTTTCCGCTTTTCTTTTTCTTTTGCCCTTTTTCTTTCTTCCTCGTGCAATAAAGTAACGTAGAGTAGAGTAGTATGCCAAGCAGGTCCCTTTTCATGCTCATTCAAGCCCACGAAGAGAGACGAGAGGAAAGACCACGCCGCAGAATGCAGTGAAACGAATTCCTCAGAAAAGACCACAAAAGAAATAGGAGTAGAGAGAGGAAATAAAAAAATAAAGCCCGAAAATCAAGAGATCGATAAACAAAAGATGACCGACACCTTACGCGGAAGCAAAAGAAGAAGGTAGGAAGAAAAAAAAAAGGACTTATCACAAAAACACCCGTAGGAAGCAAAAAAGCCAGAAAGAAAAATCGAAAAGGAACCACACAAAAAAAAGAACCCTCGTCAATCCCCATGAAAAATAGCAATGAACCCATCTTATAAGTACGTTTGTTACGTATGCCTCGTATCAGTACACGCGCCGCCCGCCAAAAAAGAAAATAGAAGAAAATAATGGCCGGGGTTTTTGGTTCCTCCATGTTCATATATATGATGTTTAGCAGCCCACAAGAACTCAACTAAAGACAGATTTGGTTTGTTGGAATTTTGGTCCTGCTTGATACCAGGCATGGATACCCATCGCTACTCCCCGATTTTGTTAAGAGTCGCCCCTGTGGCGTCAAGTCGTTATATCATGATTTCCGAAGTTTATATACCGAATTACCCTAGTCGAAATACAGGATAATGCTTTAGAAGCTTTGAGCAGCCATGCTTGCAGGCTAGAGAAAGATGTCAGTATCAAGCATATGGATGTAGTCGCAATCAGACATCAAATATTTGGGGGCGTGTCCCTACCGGGCTCTGGTGCATCATGGAGTTTCTCTGGCTCCTTCCTTTTTTCATTTGTTGTTTCAAAGCTGCCGAGTCCAACGGTTTGAGCAGTTCAAAACTACACAGCAGCTCGCCAGATACCGACATGACAGCACCCCAGTTATCGAATTCTCCACAATACTTTTTCAAATTGATAATTAGCTTCCGGAAGAGAATTTGTCAAAATTGGCTGTAACTTACGTTTGGTGCCGAAAACACAGTGACCAATGTCCTTTCGTTAAAAAACTCATAACCGTCTTCAACAACCATGTGCGCTCTGCACACTAGGTCGAAGTCGTGCCTCGCAAGAAAATCCAAAATAACTTTCTTTCCAAAGCAGTAGCTAACCCCTCGCTCATTGTCTGCCCAATCGTTTAACATATCCGCCGGGTCACTCCAAAGAAGATCGTTCAATAGACCAAAGTCCGGCACATCAGTTGGCCGAGCAATTTGCCGAATGTCGTCCATGTGTTGGAGGGAAGGCGAAAGGCCACCGTGAACGCAGAATATTTTGCCTGCAACAATAGATGCTATTGGGAGACAATTAAAAGTATCGACGAATGTTTTCCAGATCTTGATATTGCATCTACGTTTGCACTCATCGTAGAATCCGTATACTATTTATGAATAAAAATTTGTTAGTAAGATTTATAAATCCTATCTCTACTTCTTCTAGATGAGGTTCGTACCTCGTGTAACGTTTGCACATTCGTGGTTCCCTCGCAACAAAAAGAAGTTCTCGGGAAACTTCAATTTGTAACAAAGAAGCAGTAGAATCGTCTCAAGACTCTGTTTGCCACGATCGACGTAATCACCCAAAAAGAGATAGTTTGAGTTTGGTGGAAATCCACACATCTCAAACATACGAATCAGGTCCGTGTACTGGCCATGCACATCTCCCACGATTTTTACAGGTGGGCTCAATTCCACCAGTGCCGGTTGTGAAAGGAATATTTCTCTTGCAGCGTGACATATAGCAATAATTTCCGCATTCTTGAGGCACACAGCCTTGGTGACCTTGCCTGCGTAACCTGCGTCAAGAAGTCGTGTGATCATATCGTCGAGATCTATAGATTTTAGTGCCGACATCTGCATATGATCTGCCGCACCGGTAGCTGCATCTTCGGCAGAACCGTTTGCTCGGGTTACTGGGTTGAGTGTATTCTCTCGCTTGATCAAGATAGATTCAGTGGGTTTCTGTGTATGTGGTGGCTGCATAGAACCGGCCCCGGGGGGCACATCAGATACATGGTCCACTTCTTTATTTCCAGCTGACTGGTGTCCTTTTCCTACGGATCCATGGATGGGAGATGGGGGTGGTACCAGATCGTTTGTTGAATCGTACGGGGTGGTAGCTGTTGTGGATGGTTCTGATCCAGAAACTGGCTTGACACCATTTGTAAGTACGGGAGATGGAAGGTTGCCGTTAGAGCCCCGTGACTCCCTGCGCGAACGCCCACTAGTAGAGGATTTTATAGATGCTGCATCTGACTTGTCGATTGGGGAGGGGATGACCGCCGACGAATTCGTAGGGCTACTATCTTTGTCCTTGTTAGATGAAATCTTATTGCGAATGGATCCTCGGATAGATCTGGTCGATCCCATGGTATCCGACTTTGAGATCGGTAAAGTACTTCCATCTGGGGCAGAGGAGCTCGACGACTGGTTTCCTTTGTCACCGGAACGTTTTGATGGCTGCTGGCCCATTATCTGTCGTGGCAGCCAACCTACGCGGGTATATATAGCAGGGTTTTTGAGTTTAAGTTTACCGAAAAAGGTACCCTTCTTTTGTGGGGGAAAGGTGGAAGAGGGTGGGAGGTAATAGAGGTTGGACGATGATGTGATGACGGCAGGTAGTGGGTCTAGTTAGGAATGTGGCTGATAGGGTTGCTTTGCGAGTGGCAAATAAAGTGATGTGATTGACAAAGCCAAGGATTCTGGACTCGACGGGACTAAGATGTAGGCAAGGCAAAGGCAACAAGGAAGATGTGGTGGAAAACCTAGGTTAGGGAGGTTCAAAGAGCGAATTTAAGAAAAGGAGAAACTGCCTCTCGAGAATGGGCGTCGTCTTGAAAATCGCTCCGTGATTTCCAAGTAATAGTTTACAGAGGGGAGGTGGAAGAAAGATAGGAGGAGAATGGGGAGTTTGTTGAGGGAAGGGACGGTAGTGGTGGTCCGTGAGGATCGTGAAGGAGTCCGTGTTGAACTCGCAATTAGCAACGACGATTGAAGGAGAATGTGTCTTATTCCTCCAGCAACAATTCAACGATGATGTGGTGTTAAAAAGTCTAGTCGCAGCTAATACTGCTTACTGCTTGCTTCTGTTATATGGGTAGAGCGCTGAGCTTTGTTAGTATCCGGGAGTCTATCTCGGCAGGTACAGGCTGCACGAGTGGTATGAGGAAAAGAGGGTGAAGAGGGAGGGGGTGGGAGGTTGTTTTGAGTGAAGGAAATGTTGAGTGTGTGTGGGGGGGGGGGGGGGGGGTTGTAAGGAAGAAAGCCGTGCGTGCAGTAATGGCAAATTACAGAGCAATAGGGAAGACGGGGGAAGACGGATGATAGATTCGGGACTGGGAGATAAGCTTCGTTCTTTCGTCTCCTCTATCCATCCATCTCTACAAGCAAGCGAGACTGGTTCTCACCAATTCGGGGAGACTTTGTACAAAAGAAATGCTAGGACTAATCAAATCAATAACTCACTTTCTAAGATCTGTTTTAAGCTCTGTCGCTCAAGCTAGCGCTGTCCACTAGCAGTCCGGTTTGGTTTGATGAATACCTGTGGATAGAGCTCGTACATGTATTTCTCTGCGGAAGAACGATAGAGAGGGGAGGTGAGGGGAGATACAAGAAAGGGAAGAGGCGGCGGTTGTCCGTGATAATAGTGGAAGGTTGTGGAGATGGCGAAGGTATGAAGGTGGAGGAGGGATGGATGCACGCGAGAAAATATTATGGGGAGGGGGTAGTCTTGGAGTTTCAGTTGAGTTCACTTCAGTTACATATCATATGTAGGAGTGCAGCATGCATGTTAAGTCTCTATGTTACGTATGCCTCAAGTGGCGCCTGCCCAGTGTTTGTTGTTAGGTTTGTTTTCCACCTTCTACCTTGAGCAGCAACTGCAATTCCTTCTTTTACGAAACATCGGGGCTAAAGATGTGAATATCGAGACCGAGAGAGGAGGGTGGGAAAGCTTTACTATCGGGAACCCGAACTTGAGATGGGAGGAGGTTCAAGAAATGGTTTTTTTTTTTTTTGGTCTGGTCTGACCTGGTCTGGCCAACCTACCTACATGATACCCGCATGCCTACCTACATACCTACACCACATAGCACACAATCTACACTGTACGTATCTATCCGCCTTGCTAGAGCGATAAGTCTGATAAATAGCCTTGCACCGCGCCTCGGAGAAACAGCCAACAAGCCATAAACCCGCTCTCTCGGTCAGCGAAGGTTCCGAATCTCCGGGATCGAATGACACACAATTCCTTGAAAATGGGGAATTGCTCATGAGCAGCAACGGTAGCAGAAGCAGCACAGCACCGGATACAATCAATCTATCAATCAATGCCCCTGGTGGAGAATCAACATGCGTGCGAAGGAGCACCGATTAGATCAATCTTCGGTGACGATATCGTCAACATCGAGAGCGGGTATAGTACCATAGTGCCGCCCGGCTGAAATAAAATAATTTTTTTTTCTCCGGCAGACAATCACAGATGTTCGACCCATTGTACAAGAAATGCACCTTCGTGGGATTCTGTCACACCCGCTGAATTGAGCCGCCGAAGCTGCGGGAAGAATCATATTAAAAGACATAAAAAACCGATTACTGTCTGGTCTACTCTTCTGTTGCACTGCTTAAAAACGACGTTACAGATCGATTACCAGTTGGGTGTACTCATCACTCCTTCCAACTCATGAGTAGACGGGGATGCACAACGAACGAATCATCAGCAACCGCCGACCCAATCTGATCTTTCCTGCGGCAGATACCACATCGTGAAGGTAGTTACCCATTTAAAAAGACCACGGGGTTACGAAACATCAATATGAACGGGGGATATCTAACCCCCATATATCTATGCAATATTATATTGGCATGCCCCCCATGCCACTAAAAGAAAAATTCGTACTATACCGCGCGGGTGCTGCATAAAGCAACCACGCTGGCAATCCCCTTCGCGCTTTCGCTCGAGCATCTTCACTTCCTTCTCTTGCAGATCAAGGGAGGAGGGGGAAAGCGATTATCACCCTTGGTCACGGGTCTGGCGCACGTCTGTTAGCACGTCTGTTTAGAGTACATACATTAACTATCCCTGCAAGCCGCCCCAAAACTACATGTACCTACCGTAGAGTAGGAGAAAGTACGGGCGACATGCGCTGTTCGTGACAAGTCTAGAAGAATAATTATCTAACTAAGTACCTGCGGGGTAAGGTGGTCATATGAATACATACAAAAGGACACATTCGCCAGTACGTTAGCCACTTATTCCACTCTCGCAATTAACCTGCTACGGCGTTTATGATAGAAATTTTTTCACATCAATTGGTAAGTAAAATTCTTTCTACTTGTTCGAAAGAAGAGCATAGAACATCGGCGACTCCTTCTTTTCTTATTTTCTACAAGGGGTGACTCATGTGCAAAGAGCCGCATATAATTTTCCAGTAAGTGGAGGGAAACATGATAATACTACCCCCCCATATCCATGAGCTTCTCCTTATCAGATCAAGAGTCACTTCAACATTATTATCAGTGCTGGGACCAACAAATCAAAAACATGCTGTCTTTCGAAAGATAAGGGGAAAATTCCAGAGATGCATAAGACAACCTTGCGAGCTCGCGGGCTCGCAACTCGCAGCCTTGTCAGAAAACTAAAACCTCAGGCCTCCAACTCGTTGCACATAAAAGTTTGTTTAGTAGACTTTTTCGAAAAGGCTAGCGCGGTACGGTACGAATCGATTTTTCTGGACAGGGTTAGGGTGAGAGGTGCAACATGCAAATCACTCTCTATCACTCGTGGCAACTACCAGCGCCAATCAACATCGCTTCAAGGATGAGGGCAAAACACAGGCAGAAACAGCCTATCATTCGCCCAGCGATCTCACGTAATCCTGCGCATACAGAGAAACGTATCAAGATCGACCGAATACATAAAACGAAAGCTTTCTATTTCTCATAAATATAGGAGAGCTGAAACTACCAACAGGTCACTGGTATATAGAGCTTCACCTTTCAGCCTACTTTAGAACCTTTCGCTTGGTATATAATATATACATACATGTAGGATATATGTATGTCTTAACCCGGATCCTGGAAACAGGGATAACCACCACCACCTGAAGCGCTCGCAGTATTTGGGTTGCGCTCCTACCGGGTTAGCTAGGTACACATACCTCAATATCAACCGAGCCAGCCTCGGAGTTTCCCCCGCACCACCCGAATACCAAGAACCTTCGTGCGTGAGAGAGTTATGGGAAGTGGGATTTTTCTTGGAGCTTTCTCTTTGAGAAGGACCCTGTTTTTTTAAGGCAATTATTGGAGAATACAGGCTTTTTTCGGGCGTGGCGGAGATATGGGAGGGTTGATGCCGGGATATATAGGTTATAGGTAGGCCCCCGTCTAGACATGGTACGGTCGGTTTCCACCCCGCCAAATTCATGGGATATCACTCGGCGACAGCCGCTTGGTGGTACGGCAGACCGTTTTGTGCTCCCGCTTGGATACCACAAACCGCCGCAGATCACTCAGGACAAACTAAAATAAAGACACGATGGCTAGCAAGATGAAAATTTTGAAAATGTCGTAGATCCGACGTCGGAACCGCCACAATCCAGGATTTAGGAACACTCATCCGCGCCTACTGTCAACGGCAGCCAGTCAACTCGCGATGTACCTACTCTAGTGGATTATTTGCCGAAGTGTGATATGAACCCTACACTTGCATGGTAGAAAAAAGAGAGTTTTATGAGTGCTCTGACTCGGAGTTGAACCGAGGATCTCAGCATTACTAGTGCTGCGCCTTACCAACTTGGCCACCAGAGCAGGTGGTCATGTGATAATTTTGATGATTTTTAACTTTACTAGCTAGAGTTCTGTATAAAATTCCTGGCAAAAGCCGAACCACAACCACCACGATGAAGAGAAAACTGGAAACCAGTGGAGTGTTGGGGTATATTCGGCTACAAGCATTCATGCAGGCCTTGCGACCGTTGCCAAGATCTATGCTGCCCGGCGTCATTCCATTATTATACAACGGTTTTCGCATGACTGAAGGAAATAAGGTGAGTAAAGTAGAGACAGCCAAAGTTTTCCTCTGAATTAGGGAAATAAAATTAGATGGAATAACATGACCTTCGAGCCATATAACCCGAGTTATGAATTCCAAGCCCCTTCGGCATGACAATGATCGGAAGAACAGCCAAAATATCAAAGAGTACAGGTCAGAAATCGAACCTCGGTTCCCTGATCCGATCGAGCACAGACCAAAAACTAATGTCTAAGCGATATCAAAACGATCTGCCTGTGATCCTATTTTCAGTAAAGGCAGTAGATCTCTCTTTTAGGGTTGACTGATAGACCATCTTGCAGTGGGAGAGCAGGGATCCAACGCAATCGTTTGGGCGGAACCCCTGTAGCTGCATGCTTACATGGGAACGATACCCGTATGATTTACGTACCTCCCGGTATGTAACGGCTTTTTGCACACATCGAGATCGGGGATAATTGGAGGTGTTGGCTTAGTGGACTCAGTTGATACTAGTACTTACGCTGAACTCTGTGGGGTGGCGAGTAAGGTTTCTTGGTGTGGTGGGGTGGGTGATCTATGGAACTTTTAGATTCTGGGTCTGGACTTCCAATCAGCTCATAAGCAGAGCTCATGGTTGTGGTTTAGCTGAGTCCTCGTAGTACAATTGGAAAGTCGGATATAAATTCATCCACCGGCGAATTTATGTAATTAATGCAGGCCGCTCAAGAATAATAGTTAACCCGGGTCACGTGAATCTAGATCTGGGAACGAGACTACATGCTCAGTGGCTATCAGTAACGTGTCATGCAAGAGAACGAGACCATGAAATGGTGCCGTAGATAAGAATAGTAATACCTTATAATAGTTAAGATAGCATATCTCGTTCCTGTATCCTTTGTAGGAGCGTTGAACGAACAAAACACCCTTCTTCTGTAATTTAGAGTGCTTGATGGTAAAATATTGAGACCGGTCTTTTTTGTTATTAGCTTAGATCAATTGATCAAGGGATGTATTTAAGGTAATCATCTTTCACTATTCAAGATGTAGCTGAGCCCAATCTCCGAGCGTATACGTCGATAAGCTACAGGGCGAAGAAAAACCTACTTGTGCTAGAAAGGAAATAGATGAGCGGTACTAAGGGTACTAGGAGAGCAAAGGGGGGGGGGGTATAAAACAGGATCATAAACGATCACTCAACCTTCTGCATCATAAAAGATCACTCAGCTCTCTTGGTCGAAAAGGACTACCCAAAGGTCGGTAGCACACCTGAAGTATTCTCGCAAAAAACTCTAGGATTTCAAGAAGGCATGGAATCATAATGTGTACTTTGCTGATTTCAATCGCACTCTCACTATAGCTGGCTCCCAGGTGGCGGTGGTGGTGGATTTTTTTTTTTTTTTGGGGGGGGGGCGATATGTTCGTGAGTGTTCGGACTAGCTACATGTATATCTTGAAGGATTGACAGGCAGAGAACTTTGTATGATTGAGGCAGTGCTCTGCTTTTCTAGAAGTTGTGTTTATTTATTGGCTCGTTATATCCTGGTTTGTACACGCGCAGCGTTTTGGGGCGGAGTCAAAAGAAAAACCTTAGACTCGCCTCTGTCGAGTACACGTGGCAATATACGTATACAATATCACGTTGATCGTGGGTATAAATAATTTAGGGCTTTAGGTGCCTTTAGGAACTATAATATTTTGTCCCGGAGTTTACACGCCGTGGATTTAAAGCTAAACTGCGCTAAAGATCTAGAAGAATACATGTATTCATGAGGCTGCATCGAGTACAGTTATTATGTAATCCGAAGGGCTGACAATCTTGTCAAATTAAGAAAATGGAATGTCTTGTTTCCTTTGATTATTCATTATGGTTTCTTCCCTTTGTTCTAATGCGCATAAAAATGTCTGCTAATTATACTAAAGTACCAATCCCCTGGCACAGAGAATAATTGAGGCTCAGTTGTTTCCATGAATGTCATATACGGACAGTGTGAACCAACTACATGCGTAATACTTCATGACGTTTCTAGACTGCAGTGGCTCTGCATAGAAACAATCCGGAAACGTCACGAAACAACTGTTAGTAGGATTCGATGTTCTTGGTTGCAACCCGAATATTATACGCTTTCAGACTGCGACGACAAAGAATCCAAATATCTCTTGCTATATAGTCCTCCATATCATCGGAACCCAAATAAAAAAAGTAATACTCGTTGACTAAACAAATATGGATATGAGCACCGCCAAACCGCCGAGTGAGCCTCGATGGGATACCGAGCTTTGGGAGTTCCAAAATAATCTCCGTCACACTCGAAACCAAAAAGGCCAACGACCCAACCCGCGTGATCGTTACTCGCGTGCCCAACTCATTCAAGACCAATTGAGTTTTCAACCCAATCCTGGCGAATCGAGGTATCGAGGGGGGACACAGACCTTTGACGACGTACAGGTAACTTATATCTTTCACCGCTTTCCGCCATCAGTCGCGCCCTTGAAAAGTCTCAGAAAGACCTATATAGATAATCTTCTTTTGGAAACGAATCACCGCGGGGAGTATGTGGTCCTAAGGACGATTACACCATCTACGAGATTGACGGCGGTTATGTCTGCCGTGGAAGATGAGACTGGGGCGTGTGATCATCTGCAGATATATAACATGAATCGAGACTTGCATCCAAAGCAAATCCTACCAGAGGGGCAGGTTGTGATTATCAAGGAGCCATTTTATAAGATGAATCTAAATAGGGGGACAGGCATTCGGGTAGACCATGTGTCGGATATTATATTCCTCGATCCTGATGACGATCATATTCCAATAAAATGGCAACCAAGTATGAAGGCCCCTGGGAAAACTCCTGTTGATTGGAAAGAGGAGGGGAATTCTTATTATAGAAGCAAAAAGTTCTATGAAGCTATTGAATGGTATTAATACCCCAATTATGCAACTCATTGGATTCCATTATACTTATCCGTTATATTTCAGTTATACAAAGGTTATTAATATGGTCCCGGATGATGCTGTCTTAGCTAAGGCTTCACGACTCAATCGCTCGATATCATACTGCTCTACCGACTTTCATGAGAAAGCTGTCGAAGATGCGGAATATATTCTAAAGGACGACCCTACCAATGAGAAGGCCTTATTCCGCGCAGCGAAAGCTCTTTACCAAGGTCGAAGGTTCACGGAGTGCAAAGCCTATATCACCACTCTCCTCAAAACATACCCCGCAAAGAAAGAAACTAAGGCACTTCTTCTTAAAGTGGATAAGCGGCTATATGAGGAACGCACCGGCCAATATGATTTTGAAGAGATGAGGCGCCTCACTGGTGTCGAAAGGAAGAATGAAGCGGTTAAACTTGACTATGCTGATTTTATAGGTCCTGTGGAAATTCAAGAGAGTGTAGGTAAGGGGAGGGGATTTTTTACGACTAAGGATGTCAAATATGGGGAGCTCTTGCTCTGTACCAAAGCTTTTCAGACCTGTTATGCTCACTTGGATGGCCACTCAATCTCTATCGATACGGTAGAAAATAAGGTTGAAAAAGAATGCGGAGATGTGGTGACCACAAACATTGTTCAGAAGCTATACAACAACCCATCTACGTCAAAGGCGTTTTTGGACCTCTATACCGGAGCGTATGAAGGCGTGAAAGATGGCTTTGTTGATGGAAGACCTATTGTTGATACGTATAGCTCACCAGACTATTATATCTCTATATTGGGATCGTATGAAGTACTAAATTCGAGTTCAACTTAGGTTCCGGGTGTACCAAGCCCAACGTTTGAACAATTTCTCCTGTCCAATAATCAGCACTGCAAGCCATGCTTACTTGACAGGGCACAAGGACGGCTGTGGTCTCTGGATCACACCATCTTACATAAACCATGCGTGTTGGGGCCCCGGTGCAGTTGTTCGATCTTTCATCGGAGATATGATGCTTGTAAGAGCTGGAGGAGACATAAAAAAGGGTGTAGAGGTAACGTTCTCATACCTGAACCCTGGCGACATCAATAAACGTCGGCGCACCTGTCTCGACAATTGGAAATTTACATGTGATTGCTGTCTCTGCACGGTCGAAGAGCTGGAAACCGAAGCTGATCGAATGCACCGTGGCGAAATCCTTATAAAGATTCTCGAGTTCGAAAAGCTGCTTGAGAACCCACATCTCAGGGTTTTGATAAGCTCTTTGCCCAAACTCATCCTGCTTGTCGAGTTGCTTGAGAATACATATAAAAGACCATCCGCCGAGCAACCTCGGCATATCTTGGCCCGTGGCCTGTTGACTCTTGCTAAAATATATCGGGAGCTCAAGAGTCATGAGTTGTTCATCGAGACTACGAAGAGTCTGGTGACAGCATTGGCTTTCGATATAGAGGAAGATATGGAGCGGGGTAAGATTTCGTTCAGAAAGTATGGAGATATGTCCGCGGGAAGTGATCTCTCAGACAACTTTGCTTTGATCGCCGATGCATATTTTATGCTAAACAACCCTTTGATGTTTGGGGCCTACATAGAGATTGCAGCTCAGTTTCACGAAATTTATGTTGGTGAGAGAGAGAGCTTTTTAAATTTGGATCAGGAAACAATGCACATGGCTAGTTAAATTGGATCCGTAGTAGCTGTTGCAATTAGTAGCTAGAACATGGATCACAGGGGTGTAGTAAGACTGCAGTTGCATGATGCATGTAGTATTTTCCGCAGATTGTTAGACTGGAAAAACGTATATTAAATCTAATGCCATTAATTTACCCTGTAACAGAAAGGGCAGCCTAGACCCCGGCGCAACCTACTCAGGATGTTATCATTAATAAAAATCTTCAATGATTGAAGACCTACAGTACTTCTGAGGAGATACCAAATCGCAGAGTTTAATCACAACTTGTATGTATTAATGGAGGCCAAAGTTTTAAAGGATAAGTTTCAAAAAAGGACACTACAACCCATTGCTAGGACGATGGATTGTAATGTACAATGTTGAACGATGCGCCGTAAGGGACTCGAACCCTTCCCAGTTGCTATCAAGATTCCCAAGAGGGAGCTCAATGGAAGGCAACTATGCTACCCCTGCACCAACGGCGCTTGATATTATTGGAGCTCTGAGATTTTTAATACTGCTAGCAGGGATCGAGTGATAAGGTAAGATTGTTTCGAGTGATGGCCTATGAGTGAACACTAAAATTGATTGAGTACAAGGATACTTGATGTACCCAGTCGACCGGCCCGGTCGAGGTAGAATTTCGATAGAATACTAGATAAAATGCATAGAGTAAATTGGTGAGTCACAAACATTATGAGTTAACAAGATACCAGGAGCCAACACGGGCTTGCCCACCATTAAAAGATAAAAAACGTAGTACGAAAAGAAAGGCTGAACGACACGAATTCCACCAGCCGACAGAAGTGGATGAGGAGATAACTCTCTGACATGAAATAAAAGAACAAACACAATAAGTCAACTTTAAAATGAAGAAAGTAAACATAATTTGAGCCTTTAGGTCTTCAACAAATTCCCCATTTTGCTTGCTGCCCTTCCCAATAGGCTTTTCCTTACTTCATCGTCGTCGTCATCCCCTTCGAATTGGCTCTCAATCTTTTCCCGGACATCGTATTCCCTTTGCCTCTCATCTGTTACTAATCGTCCAGTATCATCCAGTTTCTGGTCTCGGTACTCCGAGTCATTTCTCATGGTTGTCATCATTCCCCCAGGGCCAGAGCCATGACCTGTATCAGTGGCACGATGTCTGTCCATGGATGACCTGCGGGCAGACCTCTCAGATTCTCGTTCTCGTTCAGCTTGTTCCATTTCGAGATTGGCGCGTACAGGATTATTGCGTTTGGTATCCTCAAAAGCACCAGGGATATTACCCATTCCTTCATCTCCACCACGCTTGACATCTAGCGGGCCTGGATCCTGGCTGACGAGGGAAGAGTATTTCTGTCCAGGACTGGAAATCTTTTGTGAACTGTTTGTTCCTGAAGGTTCCCCAGTGCTCCTCTCCCTTGCCAATTTGAGGGCTTCGTTTTGTGTATCCTGCATCTCTTTTTCCAATTCTTCGCGGAGACGTTCGGCTTTACGGTTGGCGTCATCGCGAGGAGCACCTCCTGTAGGGCCCGCTACCTCGTAAGTCCTTGGAATTCCTTGTGGACCTGGGTCTAGCATTGCTGCGCCTCCGTCTCTGGTGATGATGTATCTTTCTCCAAGAGACCTGCGTCGTTCAGGCCATGCTCCCGTCTGATTAGTATTGTTTCGTTCGCGATCCATGCGCTCCCTATACGTGCGTGCACGTTGCATATCATGCTCCATACGCTCACGCATCGCTCTCTCATGCTCTTTCTGCTCATGCTCTATCCTATCACGATCCAGGCTCTCACGACGTAGTCGCTGGCCCATTCGTGCCTTATCTCCTCCTCCGTCTCGACCGGTATTGAAAGGAACTTCTTCTGTATCTCTAGTTGCGTTATCGTGACTGTCATGGCCTGAAATGTATGCTCCTCCCCTATAAGAAACAAAATTTGCTCTCCTAGCGCCGCCTCCATCCATCCCCACAATGTTAGAAGAGTTGTTATAGCTATCATCAAAGCTTCCAGGCATACCGCGGGAGCGGGATTGGGGGTTGTAGCTATTGCCAGATCCAAATCCGGTTCCAGTACCAATACTGTAACCACGAGGTACAGTGTCTGAGCCTGCCTTTTTCTCGGCATAATTCCCAATATCACTGCTAGGCGTAATTCCCATACTAGAATCAACGTTTTTCGCCGTATCTACCACATAGGACGCAGTGTTTGCCATCGTGTCCGAAACTGGTCTTGCGGTAATGCCCCCACCGGAAGAATAATCACCATTTTCGGACCCCGTGTATTGTCTTTCTCCAGTTGTAGTGCTGGGGCCAGTACCAGAAGTAAGACCGATACCAGAAGCAACATCCTTAGCTGTATCTGCAACATAGGACGCCGCATTCGCCGCCGTGTCTACTATCTTCTGCGTGATAGAAGCTCTGTCACTAGAGGCGTATGTACGGCTGTCATAACCTGAGGCGTCGCCCGGAGAATAATTACTTTCATAGGCTGCAGGACCAGTTTCTGCCTGAAGATTAGAAGAAGGGCCGGCCGGAGGAGCGACGCTTCTGGCTGTATCGGCGATATATGATGCCGCATTCGCTGCAGTATCCATCGGTCTCATCTCTTTGACTGTATCTGCCATATAGGATCCAGCATTTGCAGCTGTATCCCCAGCATATGACGCTGCAGCAATTGCTGTATCCCCAACGTAGGATGCCGCATTGGCCGCTTTCTCCATTGGCCTCATGGAGGAGACAGTGTCTGCCATATAGGATCCTGCGTTTATAGCTGTGTCTCCGGCATAGGAGGCCGCACTTGCAGCCGTATCCCCAACGATTGATGCCGCGTTTGCCGCAGTATCGACTACATTCCGGGTAGCAGATGGTCCTGAATAGTCTTCTCTGGCAGCATAATCTCTATTACCAGAATGTTGCTCACCGGAACTAGGACCGAGACCAAACTGGGATGCGGTATCACGGCTGTAAGGTAACCCGCCTCCGGGATGTGGAGAGGCATGGGTTTCACCAGTTCGATGTTCGGAGGGTCCAGAACGAGAGGGGCCCACGTTTACGTTTTGCGCATACGAACGAGGGCCATAATCTTCACGAGGTGCTGAGTACGTCCGAGTTCCGGATCCAGTACCGTAGCCAGTCCCAGGAATTGAACTACCATGAGAACCAACACCACCACGACCGATCATATAAGGAGCCAAATTTGAATTAGATTCCTTGACACCGGGAGAAACATGTAATACAGAATCGCGACCAACATCAGAAACAGGAATGGGTATAGTAGAATTATTAGAACGTGCATTATCATGACCCCTGCTCATACTACCCATAATATTGGTATCAGAAGTATACCTTCCATCATATCCGCCATTTGCTCTGGAGCTCACACCACCTCCATCAGTATTCATGGAAGTGACGCCGTGTCCATATCCCCTGCCACCGTCCACCCCGCCAACACCGCTATCGCGCTTGCGAGACCTTCCATTTCCCATCTTATCATTTGTCGACACGCCACTTCTGCCGGCGTTCGACGTCTGTCAATCCGCCAGGACTGCCTCACCATCCCGAGCGTGAAGCTCAGCGCCGCCGTCATTCAAGACGGCCCCATTGCGGGCACCACGCATACCGCGAGTGCCATCACCGTCTAAGTGCCTGTGGTGGCCGTTCTCGTCATCGGTAATGTCTTCATAATCATCATCATTCTCACGATGATTGCGGTGATGATGTTCGTCAGCTGGTACCCACTCGCTGGAACCACGTTGCATGGGGCGGTCTTGATCGGCGAGAGACACTCCTTCGCCGGCGCCGGCACGGGTGACACGTCCATGGGTACGGTGTGGGCGAGACCCACGCTGGGAAAGGCGGGAGCGAACGGCAGCTTTGGCCTCGACCCAGTTTGTAAGAGCATCCTCACAGTCCTGGATAATGCTGTATAGCAGGTTTGTTAGAAAACGAATGCAAAAACGATTGACGGGGAACAATGATGTCATACCCTTTGCTAGCTTCATATCCGTCATAGGCCGGCCTCGTCTCACCAGGTGTAACTGGGGTGTCATCCACGAGCGCCAGCAGATGCTTTCCATATCCAGCAATCAATGCAAGTTTCTCAGAGTGCTCCCTAAGAGCATCAAACTGGTACGTGAATGCAGCCTTGATTTTCTCACGGGTGATATTGGACAATTGCGCCTCAGCCACAAGTGACTCGGCTTCTGCACGGACAAGCTCCTGCTCAAGCACCACGATTTTGGGAGATGTAGGGTCCTTGTATTTTAGTTGAGCGATTTGGTCGGTGATCTTTTGTTTGCCTATTTTTTTTAACCAAAGAATCAGTGAACCACCTCAGCAAAGATAATTGATAAACCTACGATCACGGCTGGGTTGAACGCTAGACTCAATGTTCCGCACACTCTTAATAGTAACTCTGTATTGATCGTATCTGTCGATAAATTGGTCCTCCAACTCACCCACCTCAAAGATGAGCACACCCAGTTTGTCCGTAATATCAGAAACATCCTCGTCACACTCCTCACCCCATATCGAGAGCTGGCGAGCAACCTCACGCCGTTCGCGTCCAACAAGTTCCATAGACCGCATAAGATTCTTCTCCATTTTCACCAGCTGAGAAAGCTTCTTGGACAGATCTGGGCCGCTACGGTGAAAGGTATAGTCAGTACTTTGGACCTTTTCTGGAAATTTATTAGAAGTGAGAATCCTACTAAGCACCCGCCATAGATTTGCGAAGATTATGTCCTGTAGAGGCTCCAAAGAAGTATGAAAACGTCAGCATGTTCCTTTGCCTCAAATGCTCGCTTTAATCATTCATTAGGATAACTCAAAGAACACCCAGAAACCAAGAAACGCCGAAAATGAACGCGAGAAACAAAGACAATTGTAGACATAGGGCGTTTAGTGGTTACCAACCTATGTTTGAGGTTCCAAACAGCCTTCCAACTTTCGTAGAGCTTTGCGGAGGAGGTGGCTTCTCGATCTGCGACTGGGTCGGCGCCCTCGACTGCCGCATGGAGTAGGTTCGATGCATTCTGAATGATTATAATTACACTAATGTGTATAAAGGCCAGAAAAATTGAGGTTTTACACTCCGATGATTGAAGTATGGTTGATAGGAAGGGCCAATTGGTAAAGTGTAGTGTTGTAAGGTCAGGGTTAAGGTTATATACAGGGAGCTATGCAGGCCACGAGAGCTAGAATTATTCCGACGTATTCCTAGCGAAGATCCAGCGACAACCAACCAGTTTCGAGAGAAACTGTAGGTGTGAAAATATGGTGATTATAGGAGGAATCAAGAAGAAGAAAAAGAAAGGAGAAGAAGATGTAGAGAAATGGGACGAGCAAGAAGCCCTTTTTCTCATCTTGTTCTTAAGATCTTCTCTTCTGAAAACGGATTTGTGGTATGACATCATATCTCAATGCGTCATGCAACAAGAACTCTGACAAGCCATCCCCGTCATACCCGAAGCTAGGGCCAGAACCTTAAGAGGCCCTGAAGGTCTGATATATTTCACCTGTGGGTATAATTGACAACTGCATAGCAGCCCCTTTCCAACGACGAGCGTTCCGTTCATTTAAAGTAAGGGATCAAACCCCGAGTTCTTTGGACCTCTGAACGAATTCATACCACTACTTGATCCAGCAAAAACCCAACAGAGAGTTGTAAAATGCGACCCTCAAAGAACAGCGGGACAGCCACTGAAAAGTGGAGAGCATCTAGTCCTCAAATTCACGTCACTCTGAGAAGGCGATGTGTGCAGAACAAGCACTAGAGAACCAATTCCGAGAGCCCAGAAGCTCAGCTCCCGTGCCGGCATCGGTTAACTTTAACCGTTACAGGATGTCATCATTTCAGATCCTTTGTTGAACTTGCTTTTCGCCTCAGATTCCTTGTGTGGCGCCATTCAGTCTCCGCATGTTTGGTTGCAGCGATTTGTTTCTTGTCCCTCCCCTGTGGGGTAATAAATTGCATGTACCCCGGCCTCTGTTGCGCGCCGCCGGATCAGTACTGCAGTGTGACCCCTACTAGTAGATGCCTGGTGGAACATCCAAAACCTACTAATTCTGCAAACCACACGCTTGGGGGAAGCTCTATTCCCCACTGGGGTTGTGACGAAATGCCAGTCCGAGTGATTTTCCATGACACGGATACAACCGCATCTTGATCATTGAACCCGTAAAAAGGGAGATTTAACTTGGACCATCGTGTTAAGTCCACCGTTAATGCTCTAGTATGAGTTTCCAAAGCTTTTCGCAAGGCATTTGGACTTTTGTCGTTTCGTGTAAAGTCTGCAAGGTAATGACCATACACTTTGGCAAATATTTACACGAGAATATCTGCTCTGGTGGCCAAGTTGGTAAGGCGCAGCGCTAGTACGAAATGCTGAGACCCTCCGTTCAACTCCGAGTCAGAGCACAAAACAGTTCGAAGAGGGACACAGGCCTCTCATGAGACCTGTAACTTTTTTCTCAATTGAGAATTCAGCGACATCCAATGGTATATAGAAGATCCCTTAAGTGATTCTGAGCTGCCCATCGTTTTGGCGATTCCTTTATTTTTTTTTTTTTTAGTTCAGGATCTTATGGCGACTTTGCTTTTTTATTCCTCGATCTGTTCTGGCCAATGAAGGAATCAATGTAGGAAGTAATGGAAGAAAAAAACGACAAGAGAACCTGTCAAAGAAATCAGTAAAACCATCATCTACCCCCCAAAACCCTAACCCACTCCATACCACATCCCTACCCACCTACACTTCCTCACCTTACCTTACCTACATCCACTCCCCAACCCCACTACCACACAACCCCCACTCTCCCCAAAAACTCAACACCACAGCCGCCGCCGCAGCAGAAATGAACATCCCCGACACCACGCCCACGCCATCGCCCTTCCTGCAATCCTTCATCTCCCGCACGCTCCGCGTCACAACCACCGACACCCGGGTGTTCCTCGGTGAGCTGAAGTGTACTGATAAAGTACGTCTCCTGTCTGCCTTTCTGGTTTTCGTTTGGAGGGTTGGGGGGAGGGTTGGGGGGCTAACGTGGGGCGGGGCGGGGGCGCGGGGTATGTAGGATAAGAACTTGATCCTCTCGTCGACACATGAGTACCGCTATCCGAGCGCGCGGGATGTGAGTGCCGCTGCGACAGCAGCAGCGGCGGCAGAGAAGGCGGCGGGGGAGGGTGGGGAGGAGAAGGAGGGCGGGGAGGGGAGGGGGAGGGGGAGGAGGGGAAGGAGGGGGGGAAAAGGTGAAGCTGGATCTGAAGAGCAGGTATATTGGGCTTGTGGTGGTGCCGGGGGAGCATGTGGTTAAGATTGAGGTGGAGGAGAAGAAGGGGGCGAGGTGACTGCGGGGGTTTGGGGGAGGGGTGGGGTGGAGGTTGCGGTGGTGGAGGAGGTGGTGGGGGTGTGAGGGGGGGGATTGGGGCTGAATGGGATGCTGGATGTAGTGTGGTTGGAGATGGTTTCAGTTCTATGGATGGGATGGCTTGTCATTAGGTGGGAGATGTTATTGGTGACGACTGGTGGTGGAGAGCTAGCTTGCAGCTCGGATTATTATGAGCCGCCGAATAGTCATCACAGGCTTTTTATCTACAGCTTTACTAAACAGCTTCGAATCCCCCGACAGAACAGAACATGTCTTGAACCCATATTCACATTCAAACTTTTTTCCCCCAGCCCCCGGCGTAGCTATATGCCCCAAAGTAAAAGACAAGAAAAAAGCTATAAAGAAAAAAGAAAAATAAAACGCCCTTTTTTTCGAATCAGATCCCAAGATATTTCTTCTTTTTTTGTGTTTCTAGTATTTTCCTTCGGTTCGGGAAATACAGATGCCTTCCCCCGTCTTTCTCTGCTGCTCTCCAAATCCCTCTTTCTTTTTTGGCCAGATTCGTTCACCATCATAGTAGTAGTAGCTGTATGCTCGCTCCGAAGCCCGCAAAAAGAAGAATATTATTTCCCCATGTTTTTTTTTTTTTTAATTGCTGTAAGAAGACAGTACTAGAGAAGCGGGGAAAAAAAAAAACACAAGACCCTTGACCCTGCATCCCCACAAAACAATCTAGAACTTCTGGAACGACTTTGTGTTCTTTCCGGTGCGCGGGAGGACGCGGAGGACGTTGAAGCGGACCTGGACACCACGGATCAGCACACTGCAGGGAGGGGTACAAGTACTCGAGGGGGGTTCTCGACGCTCGCGACGGGTTCCACCCTTATCCCGCAGCCAGTTTCCACAAAGGAAACACACATATATGGCATGGATAAAGTTTCTGGTGGTGGAACACGCGCTCGCCATCTTGCCCGTAGCTCTTCTCAAGTCTCATGTCAAGCACGCGGAACTAGGTGGGGGGTAACAAACAGTCTTGGACAAGGGCCTGCACTGGCCGACGGTGACCTGGTCGCCCTCCTCGACACGGAAGGCGGGCGAGACGTGCGCGGCGAGGTTCTTGTGGCGCTTCTCGTAACGGTTGTACTTGGGGATGTAGTGCAGGTACTCGCGGCGGATGACGAGCGTGCGGTGCATCTTTGTGGACACGACGGTGCCGGTGAGGATACGGCCGCGGATGGAGATCAGGCCGGTGAAGGGGCACTTCTTGTCTGTGGAGTTGCTGGAGGTTAGTGTTTCTGTTGTTGAAAGATGGCACGTAGTAACCCGTTTTCTGGGATATTGAATTTTCGAGAAATTCGATATAGAATCCATAGCCAGAACTTCCCCCCCCCCCCCCCCTTTCCCAATCCTCTCTTTATCCATCCATCCATCCTTCCAACGCAAAACGAAAACCAAAAATCACACACAAAAAAAAAAAAAAACTAACCGATATAATTCCCCTCAATGGCGGTCTTGGGGGTCTTGAAGCCCAACCCAATGTCCTTGTACCATCTCCTGCCGCCCTTGCCGACTCTGCGCTTCGCAGGGCGGGTCTTGCTGGCGAGGAAGATGTGGGGCTGCTTCTGGAAAGCGCGCTCGGACTGGACGGTCAATTCGGTGGCCATGGTTGCTGTATTTTTTTTTTTTTTGCTTGGGTTGGTCTTTTTTTCGTGGGGCTTGTCGGTCGGTCGGGCAGTCGTCGTTCGTTCGTTCGTCGTTCGTGATAGTGTTTTTTGCGGTGGTTTGCGCGGCCTAGGGTGCAACGGGCATGTGTGCGCGGTTGTTGCTTGGGCGTTGTGGGGTGGGACTGTGGGTGGGGAGGGAGGGGAGGGTTGGTGCCCTAGATGGAGATGGATTAGATCAGATCAAAGCAGATCAGATTACAGATTGTAGATTAGATCGGATTAGATCGGATTAGATCAGATTATACTGCATCATCCCTGCCCGCAGCAACAACAACAACAAACACCAAAAAACTCGCGACTCCCACAGCTTGAATTTCCTCACACTCGCAACCCGTGCTAGAAACCCGAGCAGCGAGCGGTACACCACACACTCACGCACAGCAGACACATGTGAACCCCCCCTCACTGGCAACACCAAACACCGAAACACCCAGAAACACAACAGAAAGGCCAGAAATGTCGTCGAGCGACAATGCAGCACCGGGGAAGCGGCGCTCCCGAAAGTCGATTGCAGTGATGCCGACGAATGCGGCCGCAACAAGCAGCAGCGGCAGCGCACCGGGGGAGGAGAGCAGGGAGAGGGAGAGGGAGAGGGAGAGGGAGAAGGAGAAGGAGAGCGCAGCGACACTGGCATTGAAGCCGAAGAAGAAGTCGAGGTCGAAGAGTCTGGGGCCGGGAGGACTGCTGGACGCGGGTGGTGGTGGTGGTGGTGGTGGTGCGGAGGCGGGGAGAAGTGGGAATGGGCTGAAGAGCGGGAGTGGGAATGGCAGGAGGGAATCTGTAGGCTTTTCTTCTTTTTCTTTTCTTTTCTTTTCTTTTCTTTCTTTCTTTTTCACCTTCTTTCTGCGGGATTGGATTGAACTGGAGTGTTTGTCTGAATATCGCTCTGCTGCTGCTGGTTCTTCAAGTACATGAGCTATGTCTACTTCTGCCCTTCCTTCCTTCTCCGTCCAAACATCTCCTCTGCTTCTAGACTGCATCTACACTCCACCGCCCCACACTCCCGCAGTCTCACTTACGGCGAATTGATTGATCACATCTTCTCCAGCTCTACTCCAGAAAGCTAACCCCTCTCACCACCACAGCTCGCCCCCGCCGCCACCGTAAAATCGATCCTCAAACCCACCCTCCCCATCTCACCCCTCAAGCCCATCCCCGCGCACCGCACACGCTCCACCCGCGCCCCCCTCCCCCCCTTCACCATGGCGCCCACCCACCAGTCCTCAGCGCCCACCGGCAAACCTTCCAAAGCACCCACCGCCACCACCACCACCCCCTCCTCCTCCTCCAGCGGCGCCCTCAACTTCAACCCCCCACCCCCCACCACCACCGTCCCCATCCGCACCGAAGAGGAGCAGCAGCGCCGCGCCGAGATCCTCGCCGCCCGCGCCGCCCGCCGCCAGTCAATGGGCAATCGCCGCGTCTCCTTCGCGCCAGAGGCAACCCTCCACACATGGGACGTCATCGAGTACTACCCCGCTGGCACCGCCGGCACGCCCTCGAGCAGTGGCAGCAGCACCGCTAGCACGCCGGCTAACAGGGCGACCGGGAACCTTAGCACCATTGAGGCGACGCCGACAGAGACGTCGCTCGCGGCGGACGACACGCCTGTGCGGCTGCCGGAGGCGCTGGGCGGCGGTGGTAGCGCGCAGGACCCGGCGACGCCGATGGGCGCGGCGCAGCAGAAGAGGAGCTTTGAGTCGCCGGTGTTTTCCTCGTCGCCGTTTTCGTCGAGCCCGGGCAGTGCGTTTGGGGGGATGGCGCAGGGGGATGATGATGGCAGTGGGCTGGACTCGGATGAGGAGTCGGAGTCCGGCTCGGAGGACGATGATGATGATGAGCCGGGAGCGGGGGATCGCACGTTTGTGACGATGGGTGGGGACGAGACGATGGGTGAGATGACGATGGATATTGCGGACGACGAGGTGACGGGCGCGGGGTTTGGCGCGTTTGGGACGCGGAAGGCGTGGAAATTGGAGGGGAGCACGGAGACTGTTGAGGACCCTGTTGACCAGGACCAGAGCGACGATGATGGGGAGGGACAGAGTGCTGCGTCAATATCTGCGAAACTGGCGGCTGCAAAGTCGCTGAAGGAAGACGGAGACCGAGACGGAGAAGATGAAGGGGGGGAAATGACGATGGAGATGACACGCGCCGTGGGCGGGCTGCTTCCGGCGGTGGTTGAGTATCCGGCGCTGCCGGTGTCGAAGGAGGACGACGCGGACCAAGAAGAAGACGAAGACGATGGCGGCGAGATGACGATGGACATGACACGCGCCATTGGCGGCGTCCTCCCACCGACGTTCAGCAACCCGTATGTCGAGAAAGAGGAGAACCAGGAGGACATGACCATGGACATGGACATGACACGTCCCATCGGCGGGATCCTGTCCAGCGCCGCCAACGCCCTTCAACGCGCAACGCGGAAATCACTCGGCTTCTTCACCTCCTCCTCCGCCCCCGCTGCGCCGGCACAGGCGGACGAAGACGGGATGACGATGGACATGACTGTCGCGCTCGGCGGCATCCTCGCGACGGCCCCCGAGACCGAGACCGAGACCGAGACCGAAACCGAAGCGGAGTTCCCGTCCTCGCCGGTAGGTGGGGATATGACGATGGATATGGATATGACGCGGCCCGTCGGCGGTATCATCTCTGCTGCACCTGCGCCTGCGAAGCCGGCTGCGCGCTTTGCGTCGTCGTCGCCGGCGGGCTCGGATGACGCGGGGAATGAGGAGATGACGATGGAGTTTACGTCTGTGCTTGGCGGGATCATTGATGGGTCGAGGACCGGTGGCGGTGGGCGGAGAAGCTCGCTGGCCAGGGGCGGTGGCGCGGGGAAGCTCATGAGTGGTGCGGAGTGGGCGAGGCAGCAGGAGGCGCAGAAGAAGGGGGAGGAGAAGAAGGGAGAGGAGGATGAAGATGAAGATGAAGATGAAGACGGAGAAGAAGGGGGTGGAGATATGGATTTCACGGTGGCGGTGGGAGGGATCATATCGAGGCAGGATGAGGCACCGCCGGCGTCGGCGTTCCCGGGCAGGGACACGGGCGTGGATGAAGGCGGAGACAGCGACGACGATGGCGATGTGGATATGGAGATGGACATGGACGGCGTCACGATGGACATCACGACCGCCATTGGCTCAATCCTGCCCTCAAAAACCGACAACAAGCAAGACGACGAATGGACACCCGCGTCGATTCCTGCCCGGACGACGGCCGAGGGGCAGGAGCAGCAGCAGGAGGAGGAGTTGGAGGCCACCTCCTCGCCCACGCCGGCCAAGCGCGGCGGGAGAAGCAGCAGGAGGAGCAACAGCAGCAGTGCTGCGAGTACTGCTACTCCTACTACTCCTACTGCTGCTTCACCACGAGTCACCCGCAGTGCTAGGAAGAAGACGCCTGATGCACCACCGCACGCTGAAGAAAAGAAAGCTGCTGAGAACACGCCCGAGGCTGAGGCCAGAGCAGAGACTCCCGTTGTTCAGAGGCGGCAGACGCCCACCAGGAAGGCGGCGACACCAAAGGCGAAGAGCGCAACACCAAAGAACCAAGGCAAGAAACCCGCCGAAACACTCACCCCACCAGCACCAGCACCAGCGCCTCAAACCTCAACCTCAACATCAACATCAACCTCCGCACCCCCCGCCGAGCCCGCAAAGCCCGACTTCGTCTTCGCAACCCCGCAGAAAAAGACGCCCGCCCCGCCCTCGCAGCCGCAGACCCCCCCCGGCCAAGCCACGCCCGCCATCCCCCCGCGCCCAAAAACACCCAGCAAGCACACACCCATGATCCAGACGCCCCTGCGCCAAGTCACAACACCCGGCTTCTTCTCCCTCAGCACAAAGCACCACAACAAACCCAGCACCTTCCCGACCTCGCCCTCGCCCGCAAACCGCATCACCGCCCCGCGCACAGACGACACCGCCCCGGACTCGCCGAGCACGACCAGGGGCGTCGGCATCAATAAGCTCGGCCTGGGCTCGCCCCGCGTCGCGGCGAAGCTCTCGGCGAGGAAGAGCCTGACGGAGATTACGCTGCCGTTCTCGCCGCAGGCGGCGGCGCCGAGGGATTTGTTGAAGGCTAGCCAGGCCGACGCTGCCGCGGAGCGCGAAGAGGCGCAGCGCGAGCGCGAGATGGAGATGGAGCGCCGCAAGGGGCTGGATCTGAAGAGCCGTATCGACCTGTTGACGCCGCGCAAGGCGGCACGAAAGAGTCTGGCCTATGGCGCGCTGCTGCAGAGGAAGCATGAGAGGGGTGAGGAGGACGAGGAGGCGGGGGATATCTGGGGGGTGGGAAGCGGAGGAAGAGCTTTGAGGCTGGTGCTGCGAAGACGATGGCGGCGACGACGCCGAGGAGGAACTTTGACTTTGATAAGGCGCCGAGTCTGCCGACGCCGGGGCAGGGGAGGACGCCGAGGAGGAAGGCGGTCACGATTGCGGAGGAGCCAGTGGTGGTGGCCGGGGCTATGTCGAGTAGTCCGATGGCGCCTCCGCCGCCGCCGTCGAAGACGAAGCCGGTGGAGGATGAGAAGATGCAAGAGTCGTCCGATGAGGAGGAGATTGAAGGGTCAGAGTCAGAGGAAGAGCAGGAGAGGATCACGCTGCAGCAGTTCTTGTCAATGACGAGCATCAGCTTCCTCGACGGTCTCACAACCACCAAGCGGCGCCAGACTGGCTTTCCGGGCCTCGATCTGCGCCGCGGCACCACCGGGCGCCGCAGCGACGTAGGCGGCGACGAGAACCCCGCCGCAGAGGCGCCAATGGCCGACTGCGTGATTGCCGGCGCCTGCACCGTGCCCATGCTCGAGCTCTTCCAGCACTCGTGCCGCGAGCTCAAGCAATACATCAAGGAGGGCCGGGCCATCGTAAAAGAGATCGAGCACGACACATCGGACGACAACCCGCCGCTGTTCCGCGAGTACCTCGACGCCCCGCCGGACGTGAAGGTGATCATGGACACGCAGTTCAAGAACGTCAAGACGCACGCGCGCCTGCTCGCGCGCGGCATCTGGTACAAGTGGCGCCGGCAGCTCATGGACGGGGTTAAGACTGCGCTGGAGGCGAACCTGGGCGATATGCGTGGGGATGAGGAAGCGCTGGAGAGTGCGAGGGTGGCGGCGGAGGAGGTGTTGCCGGGGTGGAGGGCGCGGAGGGAGGGCGCGGAGAGGACGGCGGCGAGGTTGGAGGAGGCGCGGAGGAGGTGCGAGGGTGATGATAAGGAGCAGCTGGCGAGGGCGAGGGAGGGGCTCACGGGTGTGGCGAGGCGCATCGAGGAGGTGAAGATGAAGCTGGCGCAGCGAAGTAAGGAGCTGGAGGAGGTCAATGAGGGTATTGGGGCCAGGGGCGCGCGGAAGGCGGAGCTGCAGGCGGCGATCGATGAGGCGGAGCGCGTGAAGGAGCAGAATCGGGGGTGGAGCGAGGAGGAGGTTGCGGGGTGGGCGGCGAGGGCGGATGAGCTCGAGAGGCGCTGTGGGTGGAGTGTTGTGGGCGTGCGCGGGGGGAGTGTCGTGGAGTTGTCGTTCCTGAGGCAGTTGAGGGTGCTGTGGGATGCTACTGGCGCTGCGCCGACGACCGTCGAGTATGTGGTTGAGGCTGTGCGGAAGCCCTCGGACCCGCTGCCGCTGGAGGAGGCGGAGCGGGACTTCTTCGTCGGCGCGCTGAATAGACGGCTTGTTGTGGGCGGGCGGACGCTGAAGGGCGCGGTGGCGGAGGTGGATGCGTTCTGGCGGCGGTGCCTGGGCGTTGCGGAGGAGATTGAGAGGGTGCGCGGGTGGTATCCGGTGGTTGTTAGGGAGGAGGAGGAGGAGGGACGGCTGCTGGTGGCGATTAAGGTGCTGGTGGCAGAGGTGCGGAGTAAGGTTGTGATTGAGGTTGCGGTGGACGCGGACCTAGGCGTGCAGAGTGCGGCGAGGGTCGTCTATGGCGGCGTGAATGGGGAGGCGGTGGGCGAGTTTGTGGGGAAGATGTTGGGCGTGGAGGGCGCGTGGAGGAGCGTGGTGGACGGGGTGGTGGGGAGGTGTGTTGAGGGGAGGAGGAGGGGTGGGGTGGGCGTGCCCACGAAGACGTAGGTTGATAGGGGAGAGGTTTGTGATGAGTAGTTAGTTGGCAGTAGTTAGTTGGCAGTAGTTAGTTGGCAGTAGTTAGTTGTAGGATAACTTCTTTCTATATTCCATTGTTTTCTTTACGATTATTCTTTTTTAAACGTGTGCGGGTTATGGGGCTGTACTGATGGGATGTGGGGTATGGATTATCTTGATTCTTCTTTTTCGTTTTTGTTTTTCTTTTGGTCCTCTGAGCATGAGGGGATGGAGGATGTGTGCCTGGGTGGTTATTTTGCGTTCGACTAGCTAGGCCGCCTTGAGTGTAGTAGTACTTACTTGGTTAATTGGGATTCAAGTAGTTGATTTTTCGAGTATTTGCAATTGCTGGAAGGGGCCGATTGGTTCGTGGCTATACCTACTCTAGAAAAAGGATGATTTTTCTATATATTTCTTCACTGCCCACGGAATTAAACAGAAAGACTACATATAGAGAAAGACCCAAGCGTTGGAACACTCCTGCCAACGGAATTTTGTATGTAGGACACTCGTAGTTGTGGTTAATTGCAGGATCGAGTGATCACCCGTGAGATAGACGCTTAAGCTTAAGTTTACAATATATGAAATATCGTTTTAGTTAGCCGTCTCTATGGAGGGAGGGCAGTTAATCAACGAGGCCCTTAATTTCTGCGTGTGTACTGCTTTTTTGGGCCCAATTTATAGGCAGATATGATGGATCGAGGCTCATGGATTATCACTCGCTCAGTAACCATGCTTTCCTGGGATAACATGACCACGAACAAACCGCTATTCGTTCCACTTCGTATGCTGGAGCTGCGCTACGTCAAAAACACCTATCTACAGACACATACACGCGCTATGTGGCCTAGTACATAGCTGACCAAAGTAAGTATATAAACTCATGGATTCTGACCTGGATTGATTTTTTGTGTCTATGATTATTAATTTCTAAAGACTAGCTACTTTAGGCTTTTATCTATAGTTGTGAAAGTAAATCATCTAACTACTAGAAAGAGATCAAAAAACCGAAAATATGCTTAGCCACTCCCAAAAAGTCCGTGTGCCACTCACAAAAAGAACAAAGGACAAAGAAAAATAAAACGGAAAAACTGATTTTCCGAAAGAAAAAGAAAGAAAAACCACATTTTTTCCATTGCATATGCGGAAAGGCAGACTGATTAGTCACTTTTTCCCTACGGGAACCCTGTTCCAGCAATACATACTGATTTAAATCCGGCACTGATATGTATGTATCATAGGAGGGATATTATGAATTGTAGACTACAAGGCAAGCTCCGGCAATAAGAGACCGAGCGGTAGGGCTCTGTCCTAACGTTTTGTGATGGGCTAAGATCACCGTACGTCGCTTGTTTTACGACTGCAGCTGTCGATCCGTTGATCGAGTATGACTTGGTTCAGCTCAACATGTCCCGGGACTTGCGTAACGTGATGTCACTTGTGAGTGCTTGGCGTCCTATCGTTGTAGATCATGGCTTCTACTCTAGAGTAGGTATCTACATCTATCTATACGACTTTGCTACTGTCTACTCTACTACAGTCGCAACTGGATATGCCAGATTGCGCCAAGATTCTAACAATTTTCGTATGTACAGGATATAAGCAAATTGATCTTGCACTGGTATGAAAGGTAATGGTCTCAGTGGGTCTCGTGCGTACTTATGGGACAGCAGCAAGCTAGAGATCCGGCGCATTGAGTTCCGGCCGCGACTGCAGGTAATTGACAGATTGGCTATCTCTACTCTATAAAACCCTGAGATTTATCCACACTCTCGATCACTCGAAGGTCGAAAGATGGGGGTATCGAGGCAAAAATGGCCGGGGAGTTGTACTATGCACAAGCCAAGTTGAAAACGGGGGATATGCAGTAGTCGATCCAATATTCTGGAAGAACCAATTAATAACCTGATGGGACTCATCTACATACTCTACTCTAAAGTACGATACTCTCTGCTTTTGAGACATGGCGCAACATCCATGCATGGCCCAAGTTCTTGTTTTTCTCAGGTTCTTGCCTGCTGAGATAACAAAGACGAGCGGTTATTACTGCCCCCCCCCCCCCAAAAAAAAAAAAGCCTCGGCCACCATATCTGTATAAGCGGTATCCACTGGCCGCCGTATTCACTATCAACCATACCCTCCTGATCCTCATTCATCACTAGTACTATATTAGAGTACCTACATCCTTCTTACCCACCATAACCCCAAAGATTTATACCAGCCTACCAGCGCCTATAATGAAACCCTGCGGAGTTTGTGGCGTGGATTTGGATCTTCCCGATGGTGTTACCTGCCCCGTATGTGGAGTCTAGTTAGTACACCTTTTGTCCTATTTAGACAGTATTGCTACTCTACATGTACATATATATATGTTGACACCTAGTTTTGCAGGGTTTAGGGGGTAGTATCCTTTTACATTTCTTCTCGCGGAGGATCGAAGGCGGGTTTGGGAACTAGCGGTCATTTTATTTCAGGAGTGTTCGATCTGGGGAGAGTTTGATCTGGGCCGGGGGGAAAGTCTTGGAGCTTGTTTCTTGTCCAATCAATGTCTGGCTACATATGCATGTGAGGTCAAGATGCAGCTTGTGGAACATTTACCAATATAAAGGTTATATTTCAGCGACAGTACTAAAGTTACTTGTGTCTATTGTCTGTGCCATGTCGCGATAGTTTTGGCCCTATGCAAGTGTATAGTTGTTACAAAAACTATTCGATCCAAACATCGGGATCTGTATAAGAATCGAGGCGAGATACTTAGTTGAGAAGTACCAAAAACTTCATGACCCATACACTCCGCCCAGGGACGGATACAGATACCTAGAAGAGACAGTACTAGAGCACATATAGCCCGTCATATGCAATTAATGAATTAAACAAAAAAAAAGAAAATATAGCCCGTCACGGGATATCACTCGCTCCGAGCGACGGTGCTAGTATTTCTGGATCTTGATACATGATGAGCACAATATTTAAATTATAATCTTAGCTATCTGAATTCCGGTTCGGATCAACTCGTAATAACCAATGCCACCTGAATGATGCGCGCGTACTATCCAAATAATATCCTGACAGGGCGGCCACCTAGGCGGGAACAGAACACGACCTTTGTGGCTCACATAAACCAGAAACATGAGAACACAAAAAATTATAATATACTTCTATAACAACATTCTGCCAACAGGTACAACACGCCCCTAAATCTTCGCTGCTCTCCGCCGTCTCTTCGGCGCGTTTTCCACCACCCCTCCCTCATCGTCATCCCGATACCCATCCTCGTCCTCGTCCGCCATATTCTTTCTTTTCGCCTTCGGCTTCGCTTTCGGCTTCGCCCTCTTCTGCCGCTTCGGCTTCGGCTCCACCACCTCATCCTCGTCGCCGTTGTCGTCCTCGCTACCCTCTCCTTCATCCTGTCCTTTCCGCTTCCGCACCGCCTGCTCATGCAGACTCAGCATAGCGCTCTCCAGCCGCTTACTCTTATTTTCCGCCCTCTTTCTGGGGGCGAATGCGCCGGCGCCGGTGCTGCCGTCAAAGAACTGTGTGATGTTGCTCTGCGTGCCCTCTACCTGCTTCCGGTTCATGTCGCGGATTACAGGGACGAGGACCTCGTCGGTGCGCTCTTGCGACCAGCCGATGGTAGCCATAAGGAAGTCGCGGAGCCCCTCAAGATCGGGCACACCCCACTCGAAGGGTGAGGGGTCCTTGTCGACTTCGGGGTTCAGGTAGGCTTCGTCCACCTCGGGCGCGGGGAATGAAGGTGGGAGGAAGATCTTGGTGGCGTTTTTGCGCTACGGATCGTTAGGATTATTCCTTGCTGTGTTTGTTAAGAGATGGGACTTACGAATTTCTTCTTGAATTTGTTTTTTGCGTCGTCTGTAGGCTTAGAGGTACCTTGCTGGACTGAAGTCCACCAGTCTCGAAACTTCACCAGGCCGTCCTCACCAGAAAACTCAACCAGCAACTCCAGTGCCGTGACCGGGCCAACACTGGGCAGTCCTTCCGTGTAGTCGCTCCCGAGCAGGTGTGCAATCCGGATGAGGTTTCTTCTATCTAGACTAAACTCCTTCTCGAGATCACTTGCAAGGTAGCACTCCACAAACTTGGCCTGGTTGAACATGTTTTTATACACTCTTGTACCACCAAACAGAAATGTATCTGAATCATCCGTCACAATCCCATCCACAAGCCCGAGATTCACGAGCTCGGCGCACTGCGCTTCAGCTTCCATGGGCGCAGTAATGTAGGGTATTCCAAAAAGTTTAAGAAGTTGCTGGCATTCCTGAATCATGACTTGGGTGACTTCGTCGGCATCACGGCGGTCTTTGGCTTGCTGTGCACGCAGTGATTTGAGCTCGCGCTCGTATTCCTCGCGGACCTGTTCCTGCGACTTGTTGTTCAGCTCAGCGGTAAACCGGGCGTGTTCTTCGGTCTCGGCGGCGAGGGATTGGAAGAGCTCTGCGTCTTCTTCGGGGTCTGAGTAGACGCCTTCTTCGTCCTCGAAAGGAGGTGTGACATCGCGGAAATCCGGCTCTTCGAGGTCTGGAGGTGGAGGCGTGTCCCCTGGTGCCATTGAAGCATTTGGATGGGCCACACCATGAGTTGAAGTGGCTGATTGCTTCGCCGTAGCCTCTTCGTGGTCACTATCTTCCCATCCCAATTCCGCATCACTGCCTTGATTAGCGCCGCTACCTACAGCAGATTCCCCGCCTTTCCGTGAAGTGGCCTTCTCAGGAATAGCCTTTGGGGGTACAGCTCGAGCTTTATCAGCTATATCACTCATCTTACTCTTCCCATTTGTAGGAAAGTCCAACACCATCACATCATCCTCGTCTGAGCTTTCGACCAAAACTGCATCCTCTCTTTGCTTTTCAAGCGCTTCCGTTTCTTGCCTTTGCCTCTCCTCCCTTTCCATCTTGATTCTCTCGTCATCTAGCCTTTTCTCGCGGATGTATTCCTCCTTCTCGCGATTCGCTTTCTGCATCTCTTCTTTGAGGTCCTTTGTCTCACCGACGAACCATGGCGGGAGCGGAAGCGATGGTTCATCCGGATTCTCTCGTCCACACTCTTTCTCCTTCTGTTTTAATTTCGGCTCATCCGAATTAGGCCCTTCTTTCTCTGGTTCCTTCTTCTTGGTCAAGAGACTTTTGCTTTTACTCAAATCCAACGACTCGAATGGGAGTAACCCCCCAAAGGGGTTCGAAAGGGTCGGCGCCGGAGCCATTGAGCTAGTAGCAGTAAAAGTAGTAGAGGCTCCGCTACCCTGTCCTGGTTTATTATACCCAGAATCACTTGGCTTCATATTCTGCATACGCCTTGATTCTTCCAGCGCTCTCTGGAGATCATCATCACCATCGGGTTTTGGCAGGATCGGGACCAGCTCCCTTCGAATGTATCGCCTCTCCACTGCTATGCCCTTGCCTTTGCCAACCATTGAATCGTCGTCGTCGTCGTCGTCATCGTCCTCCTCCTCCTCTTCCTCCTCCTCTTCCTCCTCTTCCTCTTCCTCAGCGATATCACTGAGGTCTCGGCCGATGAAAATATCGTTGGTTGAAAAGTCATCATTACTTATATGATGTGAGCTTGAACTCGAACCTGGCACTGCGAGTGACATCCGTATTGCTTCTTGGAGAACTTCGTCGTCATGTGGGTATTGTCCTTCATACTCTTCCTCTTCATCGCTAAGAGTATTTGAGGTATGCTTCTGAGCGAACAGTGGGTTGCTGTAATAATCATCATCATCCTCTTCCTCATCTCCACCCAGAAATAATGGGTTCGGGTTATGTGATATAGTAGCTGGGCTTTTGCCCTTTCCAAGAATTTTTGAGCGGGAGTTACCGCTGCCAAAAGCTTCTTTTCGGCTCTCATATATCGCCCGCCGAAGCATCTGTGCCTCCGGATCTTCGAATGGATTGAAAGCTTCATCTCTTTCCTCCTCAGATCCTTCCTCCTTGTCCCATCCCACATGTATTTTGGGCAGTCTGTTCAGCCCTTCAATTGGAACGTCCTCAAAATCATCCTCATCGTCATCCATGGGATCGTCTTCCTCAAGCTTCTCTGTGGTGTCTACCACAATTGGTCTAGCCTGCTCACCCTCTCTATCCCCCTTCTGGCCGACTACCCCTAGAGCCCAACCGCCTTCTACCCCATCGTTGCGTACAAGGACGTATTCCCTCCCTCGTTCACCAGCGACTCGGCTGATGTCGAGTGTGTTCACGTCATTGGCACCGTTAAGGTTCATGAGACGCTGTGTCAGCTCATTCCTTTCCGTAACTCTCTCGATCTGGAACTTTGAGAAGTCAAGGCGGTTGGGAAACATTGCATCCAACTGTTCTTTCGATAGACCCATCCGTAGACGTGATCTGAGTCTGGCAGCATTAAGGATATTGTAGCGATCAGCTGGAGGTAGTGAGCAGAAGAAGGGCGAGTCAAAATCAATCTTGGAGAAATCGTAGAGACTCATTTCCTCCCCGCCTCGAAATTGGCGTGCGTATTCTTCGAGCTCTTCCGTCGACATGATTCGAGGGTCGTTTGGCTGGCCCATGTTTTCTATTGATGTATCTAGATCTGGTAAATGGTAAGGGTCGGTCTTTCTAAACCCTCCCTGTCGATTCTTTTTGATTTGTTCTGGTGTTTGCATTAACTCGTCCACATAGACTACATCTTCTGGGATAACCTCCTCCTCTTCCTCTTCATGTTGCGTGACATCTGTCCATCCCTCTTCCCTATCCTTGGCCTTCTTCTTCCTCCTCTCATTCTCCCTATCCGCCTCTCTCTGCACTTGCAAGGCCAGAATTCTCCCCGCAGTTCTTCTCGCATCTTCCTTCCTTCCTTCTCTCCTTGACTTTCTGCCAGCGATAGTCTGCCTCTTCAAGGCCGGCGCGCCTCCATCAAACACAAACACTGGTCTCACCCCATGAAACAGCAGCTTGCATATCCTCCTGAAGAAGCCGACGATGTGAGAGTTGCGTAGCGCGTTCCCCTCGCGGTCACGGACAGCTTTGAGGAACTGGTAGATCCAGATGGAGGCGTCGACGGCGAGCCGTTTCCTAGCGAGTGTTTCGAGCTTAATAGGGCGGGCACACGGTTGGATTATGGTCCACAGGCCGGTGACACCCATTGCGAGAGGCGGTTAGGTAGAGACTGATGTTGTTAGTTGGAGAGCAGAGCATGGTTGAGAGGGGGGGGGGGTGGGGAGCTTACAAGGCTGGAGGTAAGGTTCGCAGTGAGCTCTGGGAAGTCGCGTCGGGTCTGTGTGTTACGTTGCACAGACCGGCACAGACGGGGCGTGGGTTGGTACTGTCTCAAAAACCTAATAATATGGGGTACGGGGAGCAAAACACAAAGAGCGTGATCATAGGGGAACAAGGGGCGCCGGAGGGAAAAAAAGGTAATGTGAATGAGTGAAAGAGTGAGATGGGGGGAAATGTAATCAAATCAATTCGACCGTATTAATAACAATTTTATTTTTTTCGCAAGTTAGGTAGTGAGTTCTTTGTGACCGCGTCTGCCCACTCCATACAAGCACAGAGAGGTGTCGGTTCACGTCATCGATACTTGGCGCTTGGGAGATCTCCCCTTATCGTCATCGATTATCACTCGCGATGGATCGAGGGGGGTGAGGTGGGTTTCGAATTGGTCTGGGGTTTGGTTTTGAAGGAGAGTGTTTGGAGAGTTATAATCGAGTGTTTGAATGGGAGCCGGTCAAGATGGTTGAGCATCACTTAAAATTGCACGTCTATTAATGAGAGAACCGTGTCCAGAGTGGTTGGATTAAATACATTCCGCCTTGCAGCCATGTCAGAAACCTGCCTTTTGCATTGAATTGAAATAAAGGAACGAATCCCATTTCTGCCTTGAAGCATACATACTGATTCGAAACCCAGACTGTGTCAAGGATTGGCCGTTTCAAAATGTGATAAACAGCCGGCAGACTTAACTTTGTGAGATATATCTAACCCGGCAAGTTAGAGTTTGATGGTATTACCCTGGCCCTGAAACGAGACTAGAGGAAATTCTGCACACCTTGACACATGCTCTTCTCCATCTCAAGAGAGCCTTTAACAGTTATCACCCAGCTCTGCAAACGACTGTAATGCCATGCACATCCTAGCCGTGATCTTTTGGATTCTATGCAGAGAGTCCCAGTTGGGTGGAAGGGCGCGGCTTTGATGACGTTGATGTTCCAAGATAACACATGTCAAGACACGTAGGTAATATGGATAGAGACATAAAGAAATCTTGGGATCATCCTTTCATCTTTTGGCCAATAGCGCTTCCATCTTTCAATCATCAGATACATTGAACGGCAGACCACTTGTGTTTTCGCTCGGGATATCGTTAACGGGGGAGTTTCTCTTACGTGGTAGGGCTGTAGGGAATCGCTTGATGACTGTCTACTGCTGCGAGT
Organism: Morchella importuna; assembly: GCF_003444635.1. NCBI lineage: Eukaryota > Fungi > Ascomycota > Pezizomycetes > Pezizales > Morchellaceae > Morchella > Morchella importuna. Next base: position 363,715 of record NW_025763436.1, on the reverse strand, counting down.
GACACCGTTAATTGTTTGATCCTGTGAGTGATGGTAATTGATAGTGCTTCTTCTCATAGATCTGGGTTAGTTTCAATGATCACTGATAATTAGTGGTCCCCTCCCGCACATTCATTTTCTCGAGTTCAAGACATTTACATTCTATCACCGCTCTTATCCACACACTCGATATATGCACCTGCAAACAATGCAGTTACTATGTTGTATTTGTCTCTGGCATTGAGTTAGTGCTCTCACCTCATCTATTGGGTTGAATCATGAAATTTATTGGCTTGATCGGTTGTCAATCAAAAGAGGTTTAGTTCTCATAAATTTCTCGACCCCGCACGCGCAGTTCCTCCTTGCAAAACCTGTCAGGGCGGGAGTCAATATTGGAAAGAACTCGTGCCGCTCTCTAGCCGCCAGGAACACAGCGTGTAACTGTCAATACCATGGTTCAAGCCAACCCGCAGCCAAACGTGGCTGAGCAATCCAAGACTGGGCTGGTAGTAAGCACTCTATCTTTTCCCATCTCTAGGCTCCAAGATAGCTCCTCCCACACTTCTTAAAAACTAACCGAGCCGATTACCTAGATCGCATTCCCATCTCTATCTAGAGCAGAACAGCAGCTGAATCGCTCGCCCCCTCATTCCTTATACCAAGCTGAAGAACTGCACTCTCCTTATGTATTGCGCATGTCCAACCCACAGGTGCTGACAAAGAAAAATAACAAACAGAACCTCACGTAAGTCCGAGCCAAACGACGGCGCCTCAGTACTGCCATGCCAACCCCGCTAAACCTACCACCCGGCCGAGTGACGCCTCGTGATTGAAAGACCATCTGCACAACACCCCTGTAGCCTTAAGCACAGTAACGCTGACACATATTTCTCAGCGTCAAACAGTCCATCCACACATTGGATAAGGTACTTCCTTCTGCAAACCAGGTTCATCCATAAGGCAGGTATCAACCGTCGAACGTCGATAAATTAAAGTGCATGCCATATTGCAAAACATCGCATGCTGTTGCTCCCTCGCTAAAGCGGTTTAGCCTGACTCTGCGGGCTAGGTACTTTATTCACAATCATTTCTTACTGTGCTTGTAGATATGTACTCTGCCGCACGCATCATGTACTTTATTCTGGAACGGTTCTCACCGTGTCCTCCTCAGCCTCTCAGCCGCACTGCACCGCACCGCACGGATACCGATAGCATGCTGAAAGAAAGATTCTTCTTGTCATGATCGGGTGAGCGGTAAAAGTACTAAAAGCAAAGATAAACAGTAAAGCTGAAACTAGGGCTCAAACGGGCTTTCAAAATAACTGAGACACACAGAAAAAAACGATAGCGGGTATGTACTAAGTAAAGAGCACTAAGTTGTATTGAAGCCTTTATCTTACTATTTAGTAGAAAAAAAAAAAAAAAAGTCGTAATAGACAGAAGAAGTAGAACTCTGATATCAAAAACCTTAGCGAAAGACCCAATATTCCCTTTCCCTCCCCCACCCGACCGACCGATATCCCGAAAAAAAGAACCCGATCATTCACACCGAGAGAAAAAAAACATCTCATGTAAAAAGTTAAGAAAATAACAAAAATAAAAACACCATCCCAGTTGTAGATAGAAACCCAACCCAATTCATTCAAACCACAGCTTTTTGAGCCCCCCTCCCCCACGCGCATCAACCAACCAACTAACCAACCAGCCACCCAGCCCGTAACTCAAAATAAAATAAAAAAATTTCATTCATTTCAAATCATTACTCCCTGCCCACTCCCTATCTACGCATGTCTATACGGCTCAAAACCCGCCTGCTGCTGCTTCCCCACCGACGACATCGGCAGCGCCGACCCACTTCCACCCACATACGGCGCCGCAACCCTCTCATACTTGTGGCCACCGGGCCCCTTCGTCTTCCCGTGGTCCGTCTTCATCACGCGGTCCCTCTTGCCCGAGCAGCAGCACGTCGAGAACATCCAGAACACGCTCGCAGCAAGCGCAAACGCCACGGCCAGCCACGTCAGCGTAAACATCTGGTTACCCGTCGCGGCCACGAGATTGAACTGGCTGAACGCCTTATCGTACACCGTGCGCATCGTGTAGTACAGCGCAGTGGAGATGATGCTGCCCACCAACAAGAAGAAGAACGACACATCTGCCAGGATCGTCGTGACGCAGCTGCCCCAGCGCGAGAGAAGCCCGAACCAGCCGATGGCGAAGGTGACGACGCCGGAGATGAGGCCGAGAACGTACATTGCGGCCATGACCTTTGAGGCGGCGCCGACGGCCTTGTTGACCTTCTGCACGGAGTCGGGGAAGTCGAGCTCGTCGGCGGTCATGCTGGCGTTGAGGATCTGGATGAGGTCGAAGCTGTAGGTTGCGCTGGGCTTGCCGCACTCGGTGACGGTCCAGCTGTTGTGCTCGTCGATGGTGCCGGAGCAGTAGTTCCAGAGGGAGGAGGTGTAGAAGTCGGCCAGGTTGAGGTCTTTGGCGGTCAGGTTGCCGAAGCCGGTTTTGACATCGTCGTCGAAGAGGGAGGTGGGGAGGTCGACGTTCTCGCTGAGGGTTAGGTTGCGGGTGTCGATCTGGGGGTTGGTTAGTATGGGTGGGTGAGTGGGGGAAGAGAGGGGGGGGGGGGGGGGATTGGATGGGGGGGGAGATGCGTACGGAGAAGAAGTAGAGGTTAGAGGCGAGTGATGAGGACTTGTTTGTTCCTCCGACGAGTACGAGGACGGTGCACACCAGCGAGGCCAGTGTGCAGAGCATGGGCGTGAGGATACACGCGAAACGGCCGGCTTTACCCATTGTGAACGGTGTTTTTTTTTCTCTTTTTCTTTTTGCTTTGGTTCAGTTAGGGTAGGAAAACAAGAAAAGAGAAAATAAAATAAAATAAAAAAGATCAACCAACTACTACGAGTGTGTGAAGTGAGATCTGGAAGTAAAAAAGAAGGAGGATGGAAGGGAGGATGGGTAAAATACTTATATAAAAGGATGATGATGGATGGATGGGAAAGAAGAAAGCAGAAGCGGGGGAGGGGATAAGCAAGTTAAGTATGTATGCAAGGTAAGTAAGGTATTACCTATTATTGTAAGAACGACGAACGAAGGGCATGGGCATGCTCAGCCTCGCTGCTTGCTTGCTGCTGCTGCTCTTGCTCTCCATGTATCTCTCTGGCGTTGGCGTTGATGACTTTTGTTTGGTGGGATCGCATGGCTGATCCCTGCCCTTTTCCTCCTGCAGGCGTCCCACTTTTCTCACTTTGGGGGAAGAAGAAGAAGGGTGGGCAGGCGCCCTGGTCCCATTCCGCCAAAGGCAGTGCAGCCAAGAGTAGAGTAGCATCACACACAATCGCCAAACCACCACCACAGAGGCGGTGTGAGTGGGTGTGGGTGTTGGGGTTGCGACGACTTTCTGTGTGTGTGTCTTGTCTGTGTTTCTAAGAATAGCCCCCCCTCCCCCCCTCCCCAGGCTGGCAGGCAGGCAGGCTGTCATGTTGTGGTTGAAGGGCCTGTGCTTCTCGCTCCCCTTCCCGTCTAGGGCATGGCAGGCTGGTTTTCGAGATCATCGACGTTGAACGTTCAACAACAACCTTCTTCTTCTCCGTGCGTGGTGACAGTGGGTTCAGAGGCTGCGCGTACCGGTGGGTATGCCGATATCACTCACCACTCTGCCTGCACCCTAAAGTAATTCGTAATTCGGGGAATATTCCTTCCTTCAATCTATGTACCTATCACTATCAACGACATGTCGTCTTTCACTTCTAGGTACCCTACACGTGGGCGAGTATCTAGGCAGAACCAAACACTAATCCAACCTCTCTCCCGAGAGGAGTAAGCACTAGAGTATGTATCTATCTGTATCGACCACCGTTTTCGTTTTTTTTTTTTCCCTCCCCAGCCAAGAAACTCCCCCCCCCCCCCCTCCCCTCCCCTCCCTTCAGGCTTCATGAGTTGTCAAAAAGGAAAAAAAAAACTAGGGAGGAAAGGGAAAAAAAACCCTCAGCCCTACGGACTACGGTCTGGTAATCGAGATTCAGCTCTCGGGCCAGTAAGACGCAGCTGTGGCTGGAGCGAATGGGATGGTGGGGAAGGGAAGCTTAAATATCGGGGCTTGGGCTTGGCTTGGAGGTAGGTAGGTATTACGGCTGCGGCGATGATGATGATGATGATGATGATGATGATGAATTGGAATGTTCGTATATACTGTACTCTACTTCAGCTGAAGACATGGTGTCTCCGAGTAATGACTTAATTTGTGTTCCTTCGTAAATGTTTGTGTCGCTAATGTTTGAGTACAAGCCGTGAAGCTTTCTTTCTTTGAGCATCCGCCAGAGTAAAAAACTGTCTTTGACGCGTATGCTTCCCGTATCTACATATCGCACCAAAATTAAAAGTACGTAGGATACGATACGATAGAAGGTACACATTCCCTAGCTAGGCCTCAGCCACAGCAGAACGATAACCACCGAAAATATCTCTCCCTCGCTCCCTTACAAGTAGCTACATAGCCCAAACCCAAATCCCAACCAAATCCCGAGGAACAAAGCCTAAAACCCCACTCTCTTCACTTCAGCCCTGCGCTGCGGGCTCTTCGGCAGAGGCTGAACTCAACTGATCAAAGTTACATGTATCTATCTAAATCCTGGGTATGTAAAAAGTGCTTACCGCGGTGACAAAACGTCTTGGTATGTATACCTGCAATTAAGGACGATCTGAGGGAGATTAGGTTGTGTGAAGGTGTGTGTGGGGATTAATTTGGGGGGTGGCATGGCTTGTTTCACGGGTGTGGTGATGTAACGATAGGCGGGGGTCTTGAAATCCCAAGGGCTAGGGTTTCTTCCGCACCATCTTGGGTTCTTGGCACACACCATGAAGGTTGAAATATCGCCTTGCAAACAATATCAACAAGGGCGAGCGGTCTAACGGTTTAGACGCCGACGTCGGGCGAGACACCGTGTGTTTGCCCAGGGCTGCGAGGTTCGGGCCTTCGGGGGTGGGGGTAGTAGCGGGCCGCCGTTGCAGTACCTTTTGTTCTTTTCTTTTTTTTTTCTTGTTTACTCCGTGGTAACAACTCGGGGCGGGTGATACTCGAAGAGCTGGTTTTTGGTTTTTGGTTTTGAAATTTCTCTACAGGAAGGAGCGATGATGGGTGGTGGACGGATGGGACGCCGATGGCGATCGATATCCTGGATGACCTGACCGTTCGATAACTTGCCGGTTGAAGATGTGCGCGAGAAGACCTGTCTTGTCTTTGGATACTGGTCGAAAGAATACCTTTCAAGTTCCGTACTAGCACTGATACCACAACCACTGTATCCCCCATATCATGTGTTGAGAAAATAGCAGTTCGTCAGTCGGGTCTCGGTACGGGACGAGATGCCGACTAGACTTGGAGTTGAGGCATGAGTCGAGCTTGACCGTGCCCCGATATATCCGGGCGGTGTGTACGTGACAGTACAGTGACACTGGTTGTTAGATGTCAATGTATGATCCGGGGTTGAGGAGAGGTGAGTAGAGTAGAGTAGCTGGGATGGGGCCTAGGTGCAGTGCAGTGCAGGATAGGGCAGGGCGAGATCAATTGGGAGTGGGAGTGGGAGTACTAGTGGGATTGGGGCGGTGATGTCATTGGTGCTGTGTCTGGTGAGGGTGGTTTGGTAATTGGGGTTTATTGCATGTCGAAACCCATTATCGTGGTACATGGGTCTGTGCAAGAGAACTGTATAATATGAAGTTGACTTGCAATTGCAGATATAGACATACTAAGTTACACGGCTTTGTGTTTGTTCTCGTGGGTGTATTAAATAGTTTTTACAGTCTTTGCTATCTGTTACTGTGTCAAAACAACGATTTTGGTCTTGATGATACAATTTTGTTTTATAAATTAAGGAGACTGCTCCTTCTTCTCTCGTTACTTCTTTTAATTCAATCATACTCGACTCTCTTCCGTCTCTTATAAATTTGCGACCTAATCAACATTTTTGATACTATTAAAACCTCGCAGCTATACGAGTTCTTCAAGTTTCATCCTCTAAGGTTGTTTACCCACTGCTATATTAAATCTTCAATACTCCAGGGTGCCTGGCTACAAAACCTTGGGACGATCTGCCAGAGACTATAATGGGCTCTAATTCGATGTCTCGATACTCCGCGTCGGTGCCCGTTCTACACACGCAAAGTCTATTTCTAAATGGAGAATTACAAATAATCCGGGGTTGCTTTTTCCCGGTATCGGTATCTCTGTCTACCCGGACAGACCCTTGCCAAGCACACGCAGGTCATCGACTCATCATCCCCCTCCCGTTGACATGACATTTAAGCCTCTCTTCTCTCTCCCACTCCTCCTAGGTCTCTGACTCCACGCACATCACCACCACCACCACCACCACCACCACCACCACCACCACCACCACCACCACCACCACCATCACCAATACCACCATCACCAATACCCCCACCATACCATATAACTATCCCATACCCATACCATCATGGCCACCACCGCTCAAATGTGCATCGGCGTCTCCTGCGCAAACGTCGCCGGCACCCTGCAGTGCCCCAACTGCCTCAAACTCGGCAAAGAATCCTTCTTCTGCTCACAAAACTGCTTCAAAACCAGCTGGGTGCGTCCCCCCTCCTCCTTCTTCTTCCTCCCCCGCTACCTGCTGCCCCGAACGCTGCTAACCCCTACCCGCACGTTCTCCACACCAGCCCACACACAAATCCGCCCACAAGAAAGCCCCTGCAGGTAGCTCCTCCTCCCCCCCTTCCACCCGCACCTTCCTGCAGACCCTTCGAGACCTGCGCTTACCCACGCCCCTCGCGGCCCCCTCCCAACCAGTAAGCGGCACATACGACCCCTTCCCAAACTACCCATACACCGGCGGCCTGCGCGCCACATATCCGCTGTCTGCGCGCTTCCCGCTCACCCCCGACCGCCCGCTGCCAAAGACGATTGAACGCCCGGAATATGCGCTCGACGGCATCCCGCGCAGCGAGAATGCACGTGGCCGTAGCAACCGCACCATCTCTATCCTGAGCGCTGAGGAGTGCGAGGGCATGCGCAAAGTGTGCAGGTTGGCGAGGGAGGTGCTGGATATTGCGGCTGCCGCCGTGAAGCCCGGGGTCACGACGGATGAGATTGATGCCATTGTGCATCAGGCTTGTATTGACCGCGATGTACCCTTCCCCCTCCCCCCTTCCCCCCAGCCATATATCTTCTAGCTACTAGAGGCTACTACTGCTACTAACACATAGACAGTCTTACCCGTCGCCGCTCAACTACAACCACTTCCCCAAGTCCGTGTGCACATCCATCAACGAGGTCATTTGCCACGGCATCCCCGACTCGCGTCCGCTCGCCGACGGCGACATCGTAAACATCGACGTCACCCTCTACCACAACGGCTTCCACGGCGACCTCAACGAAACATACTACGTCGGCGACGCCGCGCTGGCCAACAAGGACACCGTGCGCGTCGTCGAGACCTCGCGCGAGTGCCTCGACGAGGCGATCAAGCTCGTAAAGCCAGGGATGCTGTTTAAATCCCCAGGGGACCTGATCGAGAAGATTGCGAAGAAGAGGGCGTGTAGCGTTGTGAAGACGTATTGCGGCCATGTATTACCCCCTCCCCTCCCTTCCCCCCGCACACAGCTAACACCCCCCACCAGGGCATAAACCAACTCTTCCACTGCGCCCCCAACGTCCCGCACTACGCCAAGAACAAAGCCGTCGGCACCGCCAAGGCCGGCATGTGCTTCACCATCGAGCCGATGATCTCGCTGGGGACGTACCGCGACACGACGTGGCCCGACGACTGGACGGCTGTCACCACGGACGGGAAGATGAGCGCACAGTTTGAGCACACGCTGCTGGTGACGGAGGATGGGGTTGAGGTGCTGACGGCAAGGACGGCGAGCAGCCCGGGGGGTGCGGTGGAGGTCGAGGGCGGGAAGGTGAACGTGGTGGATGGGAAGGTGGTGGCGTAGACGGTTGAGAGGAGAGGGGAGGGGGAGGGGGGAGGGGTAGATAGGGGTGATAAAAATAAATGATGTGAGGTATGTTATGGGGGTGTTGCGGTGGCGATGGGGGATGGTGGTGCGGGGTGTGTTATGTGACTTGATAGTATAGTACGGTGCAGTGTGACGGGGGTCCTGGTGATACAATACATACGCCCGTGGACGATTGATGCTCCTTACTAAAGTATACATACATCGTAAGTATCCCACCGTGCTCTACCTACGTCAATGTAAACAAGTTCCCCCTTCCATCCACCAAGAACTCTTTGCAGCCAGCCCAAAACACGTGATGTCTCCAAAACATGCACTCTGATCATTACCCTTTACCCACACTAGTACACGTACGTATGTTCCCGGGGTTTTGATTCGGCCCTGAACTTGCAGCTTATACCCCCGGCCCTACATGACCATGTTGTAGCTGTGTGGGTCTGTTGAAGAGCTTTGTTGTGTATGTATATGTGACGGGCTGCTGTTACGTACGTACGTGTAGCTACAGTATATAGTGTTTTGCTATCTCATTAATTCAACATATAAGGCATTTATTGTACCCTCTTCAGGCAGTGAGTGGCTTGGTAGTGGTGGTGGTGGTGGTGGTGGTGGTATGTAAGAAGGAAGACAGCTATATCGGATGTAACGTCATGTAGCTGTGCTACGGCTAGATATATATTCTCCGTGACTACTTATGATCTGCATAGGAAGGGTCACTGGCTGCGTTATTTTTCGGAGCTGCACGGATCGGAGAGGCGACGTGGGCCGTGGACAGAAAACTCGCCGCTACACGCTGCGGATAGTGGAGGCGTTGTTTGATCTGGCCGTCGAACCGGGGAATAGTCGGTGGATCTATCCGGTTTGGGAGTGGAGTGCGTGTTCTGATTATACTCTATAGCTCTAAAGCAAGGGGGTGGTAGGTAGGTAGGTAGGTAGGTATCTTTACTGTTTATTATCACGATGCGAGAAATAGACTGCGTAGAGTGCTGCTTTGAAAAGAATATATCAGCGAATTTAGGATTGATGTTTTGGTCTCGAGAGTACGTCTGAATTATTCCCACAGGTGTAGGTGCTTGGCCCTAGATTTCCAGGTGAAATGTCTCGATAAGCCCGCCAATGACATCACGACCAGATTGCATCTCAGACACCCAGCAGGTCAACACCACCAAGAACAAAGACAGAACCTCCATCAGCATCATCACGGTGGCGGGTCGGGGTCTCACACACTGTCCAAGCCCGTATATATACCTTCACATCCCCCTCACCCCTCTCCATTCCCCCCAACAACACACGCACAATGTCCGCCGCCAACTTCCGCCTCCGCGTCACCGCCGGCCCCACCTACGACCGCGCCACACACACCCTCGTCCCCGTCAACACCTCCACCCCACTCACAATCACCACCCCCACCTCCACCACCACCCTTCACATCCGCTTCTCCTCCTACAAGTCCCCACCCAGCCAGCCCCTCCCCTCCACACACCCCTACTTCGCCCACCCGACGCACGCAAAGGCAAAGGACCTCTACTCCTTCCAGCTCCTCTTCACCCCCACCGCCGCAGACATCAGCGGCGCCGACCTTGTCTGGGGAAACGACTTTGACCGCCCCATCCGCGACCTGCTGCCGTTCGGCTTCAGCGTCTTTTGGAACATTGGCAAATGGATCGACCCGGGGCTTGAGGGAGACCTATATGCCGATAAGCCGTGGGTGTGGGGGAGCGTGCTTAGCAGTATGAACGTCATCGCTGTTGCATCCCCTGGCACTGCCACGCCGCAGGAGACGGAAATCAGCGACGTGGTGCAGACAGAGATGCACCCGCCCCCGCCTACGGAGCCCGGGGCGGGATGGAGCGGCGACACAGTGCTCGAGGAGGACATGTCTGCCTCTACCACCCCCGCGGGCATCCCCTCCGCAGCGGGGGCACGGAAGAAGTTCTTCCTGGAGCGGGGGCGGCGGGAGGGGTTTGTGTTTCGGCGGGGGTGGCGGTACGGGTTTGACTTTTTCGGGCCGTGGCTCGATTTTGCGGGGTTTGAGATTCGGCTGCCGGGGTATGCGCTGGATTTGTTGAAGTATTGGGATGGGCAGCCGGTGCGGTATGTTTTGCGGAATGCCCGGACGGGGGAGGTGTATTTGTGTGTGTTGCTGGACTTTGTGGAGGTGGGGGAGGGGGGGGTAGAGGTGGAGGTTGTGAGGTGAGGGGGGGAGGGGGGGAGGGGGGAGCTAGAGGTGGATTGGTTTTTATATCACTGTGTGTGTGTATCTATACATAGTTTTAGAGCACCGGGGTCAGAAGTGCGGTAGATTACAGTAATTTTAAGAGCTATTATCAGTTATGGGCTACTACGTACAGTCCTATATTCACGATTATTGAAGAGCTTCTTTATCCTTCAGTGCAGTGTAGTAGTGTCCTCATCCACCTTGCAGAAACTTTGTGCATGTCGAATCTCATTCTAGTGGTGGTAGTTATAACAGCACTTCCTTACCCTTTTTTGACTACAACATTCGCACCTGATCTTGTACGTAAAAGCTAAACTGCCTCTTTGTCTCCCACACTCGCGGCCATATACGTGTAGTGCCGTTTCCTTTTCATCGTTATCCGGATTCGCTAGGTCGCGATCCGCACCGCTATCCAGTTGAAGTCGTATATCGTATTTCTATAGGCCGCCGATATACAAGTTGCGTGGCACCATCAACGAGACATTTTGCTCTGATATTTATGCCGCTGTTTAGAAGGAACTGTACGGCCTCTAGCCTCTATCCTTCTCCATGATATATTATATCCGCACCAATATATATATTGGCTAGTAATGGTAAAAGCAAATTGGAACATCTCTACTCTACGCAATATTTATGCGTGTAAACTGCCTTGGCTCTATCGGTATTTACCTCCCTGATGCTTAACAGCAAGCATACTGCCTCCAAACACCCGCGTAAATGTACCTACATGTACGCAGTGGTCTACTGGTTTTGTGGAATGGCGATCATGGATTATCACTCGGTCTTGTTTGTCGGGGGGATTTTCTAACCACCCGCCAGATTATGGGATACGCGTGACCCTGGGGGGGGGGGGGGGGGTTTTAAGTTTTTTGGGGTCGTTAGTATGTACATGTAAGTGGGTGTGTGTTTTTTTTTTTTGGATACATGTAGTGTGCATGCATGACTTACTTTGACTTGTATATATTTTAGGAATGGTGCCCCTCCCGGAAACTCTTCGAGTTCTCCGAGCGCTTGGTTAGCTGATCTAACAGAACCACAAAGTCTTCGATATACCACTTATAGCGAGTTTTCCGTATACATATTGGGAAAACGACCTCAGTTATAACTTGAAGGGGGGGGATATTGGGCCGGCCGAGTTAGATGGTATATACAGGCACTCTACAAAATTGAGATTTCGAGCCACTTTGAAATCGAGATATAGATAAACACGCACTGATATTCTCATCTACATAATAACACTGTTCAAATAATTCAGGTGATTGCATGTTCTAATAGTTGCATATAGATGATTGGGCTCGGTAAGTTGTGCTGCGTGTACATACATAATATAGTGTCAAATTTATCATTGCCCACCAAACATTAATTGCCAAGACACACTAGAGGGCCAGGGTGAGCAAACATTGCATGTTGCTTATACCGGAGGGCAAGTAGGTCTTCTGATATTGCTAGTTGTTATGTACTGATTTTTTTAGAAAAAAGAAAAAAATATCCCAAGCACCCTAGAGAGCTCTTGTCTATTAGGGGGAGATACTAGGCCACCACCACCATACCGCCAACGCTTTTGAAGAGTGACTGTACAAATAGTAGTGCCATATATGTATTCTATTGCTTTAGAGATCACGAGTACAATCTTCGCATTTGCATATTAATTCATGGATACCAGAGATAGCAAAAAAAAAAAAAGGTTATTCAATTCGTAGACCAAGTAGAGACAAGATTTACCTGCACACAATAATAAACACCTCTCTGAACACCCACCCAACACTCGGATGGGGGAACGAGACAAGGAAAAAACACTGATACTTTCCCAACAAACTCCAGTACCCAAAGCACACAGCCCATTCATTAGCCACTAGTGAATCGTACACCAATGCACAAGATAAACACAATTATCCCCCTCAGTTAGAAACTCGCCATATCGATCCAGGTCCCCACGAAACCCAGATCGCTCGCATGCGCGCCCCTCATGATGTCCTCAAACTCCTCGAAATTGATCCTTCCGGGGCCACCTCGCTCCCTGATTTCTGCAGCATACATCGCACGCTCAGCAGCCTCCTTTTCCTGCGGCGTGGGCTCTTTCTTCTTGTACTCCTCTCCTTCAACCGGCTCCTCAGGGGTATGCGGGATCGGAGTTTCAATGAGGTATGGGTTGGTTGTCTTGCGCGACTCTTGTGCCTGTTCTTCCTTTACGGAGAAAAGGTAATCAAGGAGCTCGTTGAGGCCCCGCTGGGTGATGTGGTATAAGATCTCACTCCCTACATCCTGTTCCTCGCCTCCAACACCACTGTCGTCATCATCATCGTCATCCATGAACTCTCTCCGCCTTGCCTCCTCCCTGTCGGCCGGAGAGGACTCTGATTCGGACGATCCTGTATCTAGACTTGGCATCGTAGCGGCAACCGCAGCCGCAGAGATACTATCTTCGCCAGCGGCAAGCCAATCCGCATATGTCTGGTCAACCTCTCTAGGCGCGTGCGAATGATGGGATACATCGCTGCGGGAAAGCCGGTCGTCGCCGGAGGGAAGGACAACGGGGTTCATATCAGCGTCTGAGTCGGCTTCCCATGCCTCCTCGTCACCCTTCCCCGCGCGGCGCGTACCAGTTGGAATAGTGCCAGAGAACGCGGCAGAGATTGGCTGTGAGCCTACCAGTACGTTGGCGGCTTGGTTTGACTCGAGCATGTCGTCTTCCATAGATGCTACCATGTCCTTTACCAGGTCTTTACTTAGGGCATAGAAAGCGCGGAACATACGGAGGAAGTCATTACGGTCGACATACCCGTCGCCGTCGAGGTCATAGCCCTTGAAGATCCTCTTTAATTTCTCAGGGTTGCGGCTCTTGTTGTGGTTCAGTGCGGAAAGGCCGCGAACAAACTCTTCGAAGCCAATGAGGCCGTTGTTATCGGTGTCATAGAAGGCAAACATGCGGTCGTATATAAGGTTTGGGGGCGGAGGGCGCACGTGAGTGTTTGGGACGAAACATTTGTCAAATGTTTGGCGGGAAATTGCACCATGGAGGTGAAGAGGATCACTAACGTATTCGGTGGCGGCAAGACATTTGAACTGTTCGTAGAGGGCCTCAATTTCGGGTGGTTCGACTATGCCTGTAAGTGTCTATTAACATAAAAAAAGGCGAGGGGTTCGTACATCCCGTTTCGCCACCAAATATCTTTACAACGTTCTGTGGTAGTATTTGTGGCATGAGCCCAGGTTTTCCGGGGTACCATGGTGTCTGTGCCTGCCTCGGATTCCCCAAGAATGGGGCGGGAATTCGAACTTTGTAGAAAAGATGGGTTTTGGGGTGGGAGTCGAGTGCTTCGCAATGTTCGCAAAGATCAAAATCGACACAGTTTGCGCAACGATAGCGGATACCACGGATTGGCATTATATTACAACTATTACATGTTACTCCGCGGTGAACATATGAATCACGTTTGGATTGATCCTATAATTTACCGTTAACAGCTGAGCTCAAGCTAAAAGGGAGAGGAAGAGGGAGAGGGTTATACTTCAGCAATTAAGTATAATAAATTTAAAAGATTCTGATTTTCTTTTGTGTCTGGCGTATATGAGAAGTCACTATCATTATCCGCACCTCTTCCAGCACCACGAGCTTCTTGGGCAACAGTAGCAGCCTCTATAAGTGTTTCATGCATAGACTCCGGAATTTCTATTTCACCAAGTTGCTCGTGCTCATCCGCTATGATAGCGCCAATTTCCGGATCAGCTGTGCTCGACGAAGCTGCAGAATTCTGATTCGAGCCACTATTAGCCCTCCTTCCGGAGCGACGTGAAACTCTCCGAGCATTGGAGCGCTTTAAACGTTTGGCTACAGGGCGGGAGGAGTTGTAAATGATCTGGTATGCGACAAGGGACGCAGCGACAGCAACGACGGGAATGATGACAGGATAGAAGCGAGAGATGGAAGATTGGCGTAGGGTTGAAAGTGACATGTTTGGTCTAACTGATTATATGACGTCGCGGCGAGGGTTCATGAAGTCGAACGTGAACGTGGTTCTGAGGTAAGTTCCGGGGTTTGAAGCTTCAAGAGGCTGCGTCGAGTTACCAAAGCATGTGGCGGTGATCATCTGGGCCCTATGAAGTGTGGCGGGACCTTTTTTTTTTTTTGCGCTGCTCTTCCCTGCTTTGCCTCACGTTGAGTTGCGTCCTGACGTTGTTGGCCAAGCCTCTTTTCTTCTCTATCGAAGTTCCAGCCTGAATCTTGTCAGCATCTACATGTATTCGCACTCGTAAATCAACATCCACATCACCCCTTCTTCTTCTTCTTCTTCTACACATATCCTGCAGAGTAATATAATATCTTCCTCGTTTCTCCTGTTCTTCTTTTGCGAGTGTTTCCCGTTTCTGATCTCCAGCGCCTCCCTCCTGCAGCCTTTCCTCTTTTACTTGGGCTAGAACTTCCCCTCCCGCTCGGACCTCCCCCTGTCTAACCCGTGCGCTCTCTTTCACCGCCCGCAGATCTGTTCTTTTCACTTTTCCTCGGTGGTCTTCGTCCTTCCTGCGCCCGTTTTACCTCTCTCACTCGATCATCACTCACCTCACTCCTCATACATCTGACGACTTCTTCTAACGTCCTGCACGCGATCACGACTCGACCAACGACCCTTTTTAACGCTCTTCTCCTACTATCACAACCGTCCCAATGATGTCCGGTGAAGCATGGCTGTACCTCCTCTCGGTATTACTCAATGCCGTCAACCTATTCCTTCAGGTCTTCTTTACTATCATGTGAGGACCCTATTTTCTATTGCCCTCCCTACATTATCTGGCCTTTTCTTAGTTACTGTGCTAACAAGCAAATAAGGTACTCGGACCTGGAATGCGATTACATCAATCCCATCGATCTATGCAACCGCCTCAACACCTACATCATCCCTGAAGCTGCCGTGCACGGATTTCTCACTCTGCTATTCCTCATCAACGGATACTGGGTTGCACTGGTCCTGAACTTGCCGTTGTTGGCATTCAACATTAAGAAGTATGTGTTCCCTTTCCGTCCTACCTTGCGGCGGCTCCTCCGATAGATAAGCAGTCACGCTGGAGTTTTCTTGTAAGGCGAGAGAGATAAGAACTAACCAAAAATAGAATCCTCGACAACGCGCACCTTCTCGATGCAACGGAAATCTTCAGGACCCTGAACAAGCACAAGAAGGTTTGCCGCACCCTATTGGATCTTCTCCATGGGTACCATATTTTAGCATGTGACTAATTTTGAAATTTACCGCGACAATAGGAATCTTTCATCAAGCTCGGTTTCCATCTCGTAATGTTCTTCTTCTACCTTTACAGCATGATCGTCGCCCTCATCCGCGACGAGACCAACTAAGAATCTTACGAACCTTTCTTGCTTGGGATCGCCGGAGTTGGTTGGGAATGGTACTATTCAAATACCAAAAGAAAAGGTTTCGGACGATTGGGATTTACTGAAAAGGGTTAAGGGTGGAATGGATTGGAGACGAGCTAGAAGACTCGATGTAACGGATATGCGAATACGAATATATTGGACGGTTTAGGAGGACACTGGACTGGAGGTGAGGAGTTAATACAGACCTTCCCCTCTCTCTTTGGGAGTAGGGAAAGGATTTGGGATGATATTGCTGTATAGACACATCTATTGTTGCTATTTTACCTTTCTACTCTATCGCGACTGCTTTTTTGCCATGTTTGGAGCAGGGGCGGCGGGGTTTTCTCTAGTACTGTTTAGGTGTCTCTTTCTTTGTATTCATGCGTAGTACTCATTATTCTAGTTTCATTTATGCATGTGGTTATTTCTTTCGTTTTTCACCCCTTCTTGAAAGATGATTATTTTGCCAGTAAAACGGAGTGTGGTCAGGAAATTTGGGGATTGGGTTGGGCTAGGCTGGATCAGATTAAGGTTGATTTAATGTGAACGTTCTGTTGGAATTCTGCCTTTGGGCGTGCGTTTTTTTGATCATTTTGATGTCGCAGAACTTGCATGTGATTGGTGAACATATGCGAGTGATTTCTTGTGATGGGACCATCAGGTGGCCATTCCGCAGAATGGGTAGGGGGACGAGAAGCATAGAATAGGAGAGGATGGGATGGGATGGGATGGGATGGAAGGGAACTGGATGGGGGAATGGGACAGGAGAGTGTTCATATCCACACATTTAAATGTAGGGTAGGCGACAAAGCGGTCAAACACAGGAAGTCTTAGGTTACATGGTCCAAGAATTACAGAGCTTGAGCACTTGTACCTGCAAAAGAGTTTAAATTATGAATCAGGAGATATCACTCTGTTTCCTACAGAGCTTTCTGTATTTGGCTGGATACAAGTCATTTGCGGTCGTACTATTCAGAGTAAGCAAGCCTTAAACCAAGCAAATGGTACGCTCCTACAAGTTCTTCAATACTGTGGCCTCAGTCTTGTGACCTTTGTACAAATTTCATAGGTTAACTTTGAATGTTGATTATAATGGTTAGATTTGGGGGACATCTGGCTATACAAAATACCAATTATGCTCCGCTAGTGTAGTATCTTTTGTGGCTAGCGTATAAATTAGTGGTGTGGTGGTGTTGCTTAACTTGTAGCCACCGGCCTGTACTGTGTTTACTACATGTATGTATGCTCGACATTATTTTTGCTCTCCTCCCCCTCCACGCTCTTCATACATCTTAAGCCATCACCCCCATCTGTACTGTTTCACTATTTCCAACTCTTCAGTTCTACAGTCTCCCTTCTCTTCCTACCCCCCTGCCTTGCATCCCTACAGCCCTCACAATTGTACGATAGGAACGAGAATCACTTACTCCTTTCATTCTCATAGCATTGGCCCAATTGTACACGAGGGTATAAGAGCCCATCAGGCCTTAAACGCTCAAAACGTCTTTCGCAGCCTAGGCTTATCTCGTCAGCTTCTCGAACCATCCACACAGACATCTATAGATACCATAGCAAATAGTTGATTCCTATCACGCTGGATACAACCATGGTTGGGAAACGATCCCGTCCAAAGAGCCCTTCGGGCCCCTCGACCAACTCCCTTGACGCACTCGCGCAGTCCGCACCATCTACAGCAAAAAGTCCTTTTTCATTCAAAATCCCAAACGTCAAATCGCCAGTGCATCAGAAAAAGGTGTTAACTAAGGGGATGGGCATGAGGAGCGAGGGCAGAGTTGTTAAAATGAAACCCAAAGAACCAGATGATGCCGAAAGACTCTTAGAATCTGCCATGAAGGAGAAAGTACTGAAACATGCCGAAATTGACCTAGGAGTCCCGGAATGTGTCGACACCAAGCAGGAGGTCCCGGGTCAGCTTGAAGTTAAGAAAAAGATCCCAGATCACCTTGAAATCAAGCAAGGAGTGCCAGAACATCTTGATGATAAACATGAAGAGTTAGAAAGTTTTGACACCAAATTAGAAACTCCAGCGGTAAGATCAAAGCTAAAACATATATTGTAAAATATACTAATAGGGATTAAAATGCAGGAATGCCAGGAAAAGAAGCTACCTACTCTTATATACGACTTGATCAACGAGTTCTTATCAAAAAAGAATTACAATATCACCATGATGGTAGAAGACAAACCTTGTGTCGTCATCCGCGCTTTGAAATATGTTATTGAATCGTTGTCCGAAATGCCTGGATCAAGCGCAGGGGGTTCTTTAACGCTTACCTCGGCGAAAAATACAGCCGATGAGATATGCAGCCGTGTATCTATACCTACTAACGAGAGGATGATTTACTGCTGTATATACTGTGATTCGCACGACGATGGACTTGGCTTTGAGGAATTATTTGACCACATAGAGGCCCAGCATCACCATGAACGACAATGGCATGGAAGTTGGCGTTCAGCACCATGGCCTAGAATCTTACCAATTCGGTACGCAGCGACGGTCCCGCACCAAGATGAGGGATTTAAAATTGTTACAGACAATATGAGAGAGATTCTTTGGAAGATGAACGAGTTCCGAATGATGCACAATTACCAGCGCCTAGCATTATGGTTCCGCCTTAGCCTCGACTGGTATATCAAATTTGACGGATTCAAGGAGCCACACTGTGAATCATTCTTCCGATGCGCTCTATTCATACAAGAAGATACCGAGCACTCCATATTTAAAGCAATTCAGTGCAATCTCTGCGGCAGTAGTAGCAGCAACTACGGTACTGAGCGGTGGGACATCTATGATTTGAAACGTCACTTTAAATACGCTCATGCTCGAGACGAAGAGTTCGGAATATGGATGTACAAAATGATTGGGCTTCCTCCAGACTGGAATCTTTCTAGCTTTGGAGAGGAAATTACAGACGAAGACACTAGGAAACAATGGCTTGAGTTGTGGAAACTATCGGGTGAGGGGCTGGAAATTCTAGAAGGTCTGAGGAAAGCCAGGGAGGTGAAGCTAGCTGGTGAACATGCTGTTTCTGCTATGCCATTTGCTGGTTACGATGAGAAACATATAGTATGGCACCCGGATGATATGCTGACATAGGTGTGAAGAGCTGTAGAGAGTTGCACTTGTCAAGAGTATCAGAAAGTCTTAGGACAGAGAGCTAAACCATACCCTAATTTACAGCATTATCTCTACATACATAAGTCCTAGTTACCGGCTCAACTGTTTAATTTTTCGTTCATGATCAAGTGCAGACGACCTAGCTGCAGCTGCAGCCCACGAGTGCTAGCGATAAACCGAGCTCCGTCACACTGTAATCCCAAATAATAGTGAAAACTATGTACTCGCGGGTTAGTTAAGTCCCGAGAAATTTTGTGAGGTCGTTGCGGCTGAGAATTCTCGGGGCTTAATAAAACTCATAAGCAGGGGAAGAATTGGGGGGAGTTGTCTTGCTTGAACTATACATATAGCTATGGTTCGTAGATATCACCAACTAGGACAGTTGTTACGAAGGGACGAGGGAGAATAAGACGGCTGGTTGAGTTGACCCGCCCACCAATCCGGGGTTTACGTATAATATCAGCATATTAAACATAAGCGGTTGTTCATTTCAAATCTCTATTATCCCCCGGTTCTTCATAGGGCCCGATAGAATCCTCCCACTTCGGTCATGGACAATCACTCGGATATCTTGGCAAAGCTGCATCCTCCAGTAAATGCAGTGTCCAACCTTTACATGCCCAAAGTGATCCTTCGAACTCTATGGCCGTAAAAGGTTTTCCGAAGACCTTTACAGATCTAAACGCAGTAGTCCCTTGTCCAGACGGACTATACATGTCTCATAATATCCACTAATGGTTAGACTGGCTATAACTGATTCTCTTTGAAAGAATACGATTCTAGTGCCTCTGTAAACTTCGTTAAGGGAATTATATGGCTTCTATAGCTAGTTCTGGCCATTAATTAACTTAAGGTGTACTTCTATGGCATGAGTTTTACAGCAGCGTCGATTCCTGGTGGCCTCTTATCGTCCCGTGAAAATGTTAACCGAGCCGAAGTTATAATCAGCTTCGTTTGTGATAGATAATATAACTTCAACTCGAGTTAGGCCGTCACATCTTAGCCTGGAGACTCGGCCAGGTCATTTGCTCAGCTGGAGCCCCGCAGCTGTGATATTGAAAGGGTTTCAACACCGGAAGTTAGACCCACAGATTGTATCCGATGTTCAGGAAACAACGATACCTAAATCATGTGGTGTCTATGGTGTCTGTTGTGTTCTAGTTAATTTATATATCTGATGATCTTGCTCAGTTCTAGAGGGCCACAGGTTGACGAGCAGGTTTGCGTGAATCGTTTGATCTATAAGGAATGGGGCGGATTACTCAAATTTTGACTGGACTTTTGTATCGTAACGAACGTGAAATCGACCACATGAACTCTATCCAGACCGTTGAGGAATGGTCTTACGGAGTTGACGCGCAATTGGCTCCGATACTTCAGCCATATTCTCGTCACCGGTCCCGATATATTTTGGTGAGAATATGAGCGTTTATTGGTCAATTAGATATGTATCCTTTTAATTTTCTCGATAACTAACTATAGATGTACATGTGTATAGCTTATCCTAGCGTTGTACATCAAATATTTTTCTCCGTGGCACATGGTCTATCAGTTCGTTGTTGGGTTTACGGGTAGGGCATGTTCCAGGAAAGACCCTTTCGTGAGTGGATAGCGCCATTTCCATTCTTCAATAGAGCATAGTGCGCAGCCTGGGAATTGATAAAATTCTCAAGCCGAGCTTGAAGAAAGAAAAAAAAAAAAAAAGCAACAACCTGGTTTGGAGCTTCATTCTCTCTTAGTTCCTAGGAATTATATAGGTGGGTTATAGAACACATATCGAAAGGTCGTTTGGCGGCAGCAAAGGTTTACCGTCAAGTGAATGCTTAGAAGTTTATGTAGCGTCACTTTTCACTACATGTTTGTCACGGCCGTCCCGTGCTACGTGCTACCAACATCAACCCTGGAAACAGCATGGGTTAACAAGCTGTGGTACTTGAACGCGTTCCACAGCCAATGCAAACACATGTCATACTTTGAACCGTAGGAGACTATGGACCGCCCATCGATCCGAACTTCTACACTTCACATAGTTCAATATAATCTCTCAGATGCCATCTAACCCCCCCTTTCATTGGCATTACCTGAGCCAAGAGGATCTTTCTCACTCGTTCTCTCGCACGACTGACACGCACGATACAATTCGGCCGAGAGATATCCATGTATAGACAATACAAAAGATCAGAGAATGTGATCAGGAGAGAAGTACATCCGTTTACTTGTCCTCGTAGACCCTATCGACGTGCATATCCGGTCACCGCGTACCGATAAATCCGTACCGGCGATATGTTTTCTGCATGCATATAAGTTCTGGCGCGCTTCATTTACGTTGTAATGATGTGTGGACTTCGTTCCGACTAATGAATATATACACTGTTACGGCTATACCGGTTGGAGTAGAACCTTTGTCTGAACGGTGTAGACTATTCGTACAGGGTTTCTTAGCATCACTATCAAAATCCCATGTATAAATTTCTAGTAGTTGTCAGCAAACCTAGCAAGAGAGTTCCCTGCAGCATTCGAAATTACTAACACTCAGCATACTTCCTATAATTCCTGCTATTTTTGAGAGTTCCCCGTACAGAGCAGCCGGTGCTGACAGTTGACGTTAGGCCAGTGTGGGCACCCAGTACTCTATGTGGTACATACGATGTCTCAATTATCTGAGGAGGGTTCAAAGAACCCATAATCCTGGCTGGACTATTCCTGGGGAGTTGATATAGAAACACGGGAGCTCGCGATTAGCATCAGGACCGGACAAACTCTCCGCCAACTATTCGGCTGTTTATCACGGCCAACCAGCTGGCCAGGTTTTTGAGTATCATGCAGTCAGGCTGTTATAATACCGGCCGTGGGGCAACAATACCGTGCTAAATTATTCTCGACTTAATGCTGGATTTTCAAACTTTAGATGTATTGAAATCACTATGTGCATGGCTTTGGCATTTTTGAAGATCTGATACCTTGGTCTGCACGGACTTCACTTTCGTCTAGATCTTTGATGCACTTGCACCAGTTTGAGTTGTTAGTATGTACAAACTGAACTACAAAGCATATTTCGTGCCTTAAAACTGCATCACTATTAAGCTTTCTCTACCAATCAATAGGTTATACGTGATAGTGGCTTGTGAGGCTGTCTATTTGTGATCTGTGAGTGGTGAGTTGATCCTCTCCCCTCATCAGTGAGTGATTTCTTTTGGGGGTGCCTTTGCCGACTCACCTTCGATATTTGAGTTTGTGATATTTGAAATAGACAATGCTTTTCACTTAACGACGTGTTTCAGTCTTTCGGCATCGAGCCATCCCCCAACTTTTGTCGATCATCACCTGATTTTAATTACAAGAGGCATTGCGTGTGGCGGTTTCGTGTGTCTTGAATTGAGCCACCAACCAAGGGTTATTCCTTGTGCAATGCAGTTCGTATCTCTGTCTCTCAACTAAACCTGGGCAAAGGGTAAGTAGGCAGACGCTGATGAGCTTTAGTCCCATGATTACGCCTCGAGGATTTTAGTAACTGTGCCACAAAAGGCCCGAGCTTGCATTCAAGGCTTAATATTCTCAGCTCCACAGCTGTGTTATATCGCCATCTATGGCTTCGTCGATGTCTAGATGCTCCACTAACTTATACTTCGTCTTGTTTATTTGTGGTACATGCCATGGCCGAAAAAATAGTTATTAGCCTTGAAGGCTTGTTACAAGGTAACTGCTTTACACATTATTCATACTTTATCAGCATTAGAAATGACAAGGTACGTAATATGTTTATTAGGGGATCGCAAATAAGTTTGGTTACCAAATGCACTAGTTCATAGTGATTGCCGGAAACATTAATGAACTACTAACCATCGTGGTGCAGCGGTATTGACAGACTTGGCATGCAAATTATATTAGCGCCCGGCAACAAACAATACCGGCCGGCGTCGGCGTAATAAAAATCCCCCGCCGAACTACTATTAGATTTATTTAATATATTTTGCATAACTTGGCACCGATAATACCTCTCGGAAACTTCAGCGTAATTCACTTTATGAAATATTCACGGGCAGCCGAGATACACATTCAACGGCACGGAATCCGTTACTGAATATATGATAATATGATTTGGGACGTCTACGTAACTCGTCTAGATGTTAGCGTTTTTTCTTTCTGATTCAGGCTAAGGCTTCCATATCAGGTTTTTTCTTATGAAGTTTATTTTCCATCACAAGGACAACAAGGAGTCATTATGAGAACTCAGCTCACAGGGTACCTCGGGATGGAGTTCCTGTGCAGTTATAGCCGCACAGTGCCATTTGAATCTTATATCTTCACTTCCAGCCAAGCCCTAGTTCTTTATAGCCAGTGTTATAAACCGCTGCGTATTTTGGAAAGTACTAGGGCATTTTGGATAGCCGAAAAAATCAACCGACACGTCACTTGATTGTGTGGGCAGATGCAATCATAAAGGGTCACTCGCGATAGTAGTTCAAAGTTCAGCTACTAAAGTGGGTAGAGAGGCCGTACGTGCTTGTTACACGCCCGTGTGAGAATAGCTCACAAAATACTACCGACCAAACTTTATTAATCAACGCTCTGAATTCAGATAGTCTACTATTATAAAATAGATATTTCCCTGGAAGAGCTGGGATGAGGGGTCAATTTCTACCTAGCTGATGCGGTAGCAGCGCGCAGGTATGCCAATTCTGTACATTCCGTATAGAGTACTACTGATTTCTTTTATTAGGATATATATGCTTTTCTAGATGACGCGGGGCATTTCACATGCGGGGAACTAACTAGGGTGATCAAAGCAGGGCTTCCAGTACCCGGGTAGCTGTGGTGAATATGAGTACCAAAGAGGCGCAGTAAGCAGCCATGTCCTTCCCTTGAGATCTTTTTAAGCTGGTACTAAACTCTTTGAGTATTTTTTGTAGGTACATGTATACATGTATACAATGCCACACTCGTTACTGGTTGGCTATGGATGCTACACTAACTAGTTATCAGCAGGGTATAGATAATGGCCCAGTGCTCTACAAGGCATTCGATCTAGTATGCTATAGTAAGGAGATACACGTACATGTATGTATCATGCAGTAGGTATGGTAAATATCTCAGTTAATTTTGAATTTGATTCTGCCGGCTTGCCGGGAGGACCTGGTAGGTACATGTAGGCATGTAGGGATCAGCAACCACGGTACTAATACTAGGGAAACTATAGTTATAGCAGAGTACCTTAGTCGTGATAATAGAGCACAGTGCTCAGCTAGAGTATACGCGTATTGAGTACCTGTAGGTCGGGTACTTTAGAGTATCTAGCTGTATGGTTACTACATGTGGTAGGAGGTAGGTATGTTGACTCGGTACTATTCTCTACATTGCAATTGGCGTATACATACTCTATCTGAGTGCTCTAAAGCAGACGACTGGCTACAGACGCCTCTCCACGACGACCACTTGTAGTCATTCGTCATATCACTAAATGTAAGCCTTACTCCACCTTCCAACGCCTCATGTTCTATTTGAGAAGGAAGACTGGTGATCAATTGCGCACAAAAGAAAAGTCTGCAGAATAGTAATCTCCGAAAAAGTAGAGTAAATCCCAAAACAGTGATACTCTACATACAGACTGTAGTCGGGAGGCACAGGATAGTCTCGGAACGGCGTAGCCGCAGACCAGATCGGTTCTTTCCCTCGCTTGTGCGCGTACCTACATTTCGGGAAGATTATCCCACGCGTGATTTCTACTGAGAGTAGGGTAGCACAAGACCATGAACTGGAATTATCCGGCGCCTGCAAAGAGATGACTTTGAGGTAGACTCGACCTCACTAAACTAAAGTAAAAATATTACGACTGGAAGGAGAAAAAATACACAGATGCTAGCGCACCATTGCGCCCCGTGCAAAAAGGAGATTAGTTAACTTAGGTACCCAGAAGAACCTATAAATTGGTATATATAAGGAGGTCAATTAATGGACAAGAAGGAAGGAAAGAAAGGTCTCAAGCACAATAACATCTGCGGTCCAGAGTTATATAGTATATATTCATATCAGATATCTCCTTCTCCCAAATATGAAGACGATCAGTTTCAGTACCGCATTTCTCCTCATTGCAGGACTTGCGTCAACCGGCCTCGGCGCTCCTACTACTTCGAGACACATTGTTGCTCGTGGTGATGATAATGGTGACGGAGACTACTCTTATGGGACATGCTCGAGCCCCATTGTGAGGAAGGAATGGTATTCAAGCAACCGCTCTTCTGGTGTTTGGGAGCTTTGACTGATTACTTGTTGGTAGGCGTGCTCTTACTACTGAGCAGAAGTCCGATTACATAGATGCCGTCAAATGTATGATGGCTCTGCCTGCAATCGACACTGCAAACGTCCCCGGGGCCGTCAGCCGGTTCGATGATTTCCAGGGTGGCCATATTTTGGCAACAGAGTTCATACACTATGTTGGGCAATTCCTGCCATGGCACAGATACTTTGTATCCGTCTATGAGAAGGCGATCCGTGAAGAATGTGGCTGGACGCTCGGTCAACCGTGAGTACCTCTCCATATACATATTCCACTGCGCAGTTCAAGACAGCTAATAAAGCAAACCAGATATTGGGACTGGACACAGGACTATCAGGATTGGCCTGGCTCGGAGATCTGGGATCCTACCACTGGCTTCGGCGGGAACGGCGTCTACGTCGACTGCCCCGAGGTAACTGTGACCTGTCTCCCCGGCGGAACCGGCGGGGGGTGTATCACTGATGGGCCCTTTGCCAACATTACTGTGCACATTGGGCCCGCGGATAGCCTTGATCGTAACGACCACTGCCTGTCTAGGGACTTTCACTCCCAGTTCCCGGAACAATACTTCACACCCAGTGCCATGAATGCGACCATGAGCCTCCCCACATTCGATGGGTTCCGCCAGAGTTTGGAGGGACTCCTGAACGACATGGAGCACATTGGACAGCACGGTTCTGGCCATGGTGGAACAGGCGGTACGATGGTGGATCTTTTTGCTAGTCCTGGCGGTTAGTTTTTTCCCTCCCAACTCTAAACAGTGATTAAGTACTAATAGCCGCGATATATAGACCCCCTGTTCTACCTTCACCACGGACAGCTCGATAGGCTCTGGTGGCAGTGGCAGAACATGAACATTGACGAGCGCCTGTATGAGATTGCGGGCCCGACAAGGAACTACACAGTTGCAAGCCCAAATGTCACGCTGGATTACATGCTTGATGTGGGCGTGCTAGCAGACCAGGTGCCCATCTATGATGTTATGAACATTGGGGGCTCCTTGTGCTATACTTACGAATAATCGACTGATGGACATGAACATGGATATGGATATGAGTATGTGATGGATGTGAAACGAAGATACAAGCAGTTGTATAACGAATCTTCTCTACTCGTGTTTCTTTTTTGCTATAATGTCTACTATTGTATGTATGAAGTATGGATTGTATTAGTTCCGGCAATATCCAACTGATCAACAAACGAATAAAATGTCTCAAGCGCTATTGCAAAACACCATATTGTCATGATTACTGGTGCGTACCCTACCAAGTATAATAGTTACTTGCATCATATTATAAATACATTACCATACTCTACCGCACTCCCAGAATAGACGAACACCCTTTTAAAATTCGCAAAACAACACGAGACATCTTCCATCAAAATCTCCCGCACCCACTGTGCGGGAAAGTGCAAAACAAAAAAACGCAAAAACAAAAACAAAAGAAAGCCAGACCTCCATCCCCTGACATTAAGCTTTCCACACGGATAGCTTGGGCTGGGGTAGCTCATATTACCAGGCCATTGGGTCGATTACCCACATTAGCACTTTAAGCTTCCCAAGCTAGTCTACTCGCCTACCCACACATGGACCATCGGTGAGCACAGCACAACCCGCCTGTCTATCCATAATAACGCCGGACTACCTATCCTAGAAACCCCAATGTACTATAGCCAACCCCGGCTTTGTAGAGTACATGTGTAGATCACAGCGGCCCGAGCGCGGGAGATTAGGGAGCTGATGAGAGTGTGTACATGTAGGTAGGGCGCAGCTGATTGTAGCTAGCTAGCTTATGTATGGACTAATGTATATATGTAGCTGATCTGTCTGCCCACTCTGAATCAGTAGGCACCTACTTTAGAGTACCAGAGTTGATACTTCAGCGGGACGGGTTTCGAATAGATGTGGGGTGTGTGTGGGAGCGGATATTCTAGGGCGAGGAAGGGGGGGTCAGGACAGGGCCAGGGCTTATCCGTGGGTTTGCAGTAGCATAGATAGGAGAGTAGATGAAGGTACAGTACATATGTCCGTAAGGCGAACGGCGGATGTAGTATATATGTAGACAGATGGAACCATGGGGGTACGGGTGCTAACTGGTACTAGCTAGCTAAAATTGATACCTCTCTGAGTAATCAGCTTCTCTACTCTACTGGAGGCCGGTTAATTTTGTCTAGCTGACGTCCGGAGGGGAGGGGGAGGAGGAGCATGAGGAGCAAGAAGAGGAGGAGGGGGAGTTTATCCTTCTTTTCAGTTAGCTACATGTATGTAACTCTTAAGCTAGAGCGTGTAGAAAGTTCCTTGGCTTGACATCGTGCAGATACTTGGCAAGCAGCTGGGTGGTGCATATCGGCACATTTAGATTTAGATGCTTCTTTGCCTTACAATTCTCCCCCC
Organism: Morchella importuna; assembly: GCF_003444635.1. Classification (NCBI taxonomy): domain Eukaryota; kingdom Fungi; phylum Ascomycota; class Pezizomycetes; order Pezizales; family Morchellaceae; genus Morchella; species Morchella importuna. Next base: position 336,341 of record NW_025763436.1, on the reverse strand, counting down.
TTCTAGATCACCTCAAATTCCGCGCAGGCACGGCAGCGCCTATATGGAGAGCAGAGACAGTAGAGTGGAGTACCACAAAAGGTGAGGTGCCTACATAATGTACTCTCCGAGCCAGTAACACAACTCTCCTACACACATTGTCTAAGATACATTTATATACACTGTTAACCCAGTCCTACTTCCCTCTACTCTACCACACAGCACAGACGTTACTTCAGCGACAGAAAGGAAGGGAGGAAAGAAAAGAAAAACCTCCGCCGCTTACTGCCATGGCATAGATTTAAAAGCTGAGGAGGATTCATTTCGGGCGCCATCAACCCGGGCAACTGGTTCGTTCTCAATGGGGTAACGACTTCCGACGCGACGTCGAGTATGTAGCTATGTGCAACCACATATCTAAAAAGTAGGTACTCTACTCAGTATAACTGGGATTCTGGATGCTTGACCTGAGTCGAGTGTAATAGCACACCGGCTGTTGCGGATTTTTTAGTACTCTACTCTAGCAGCATACAGCATCAGCACCAGCAAGCAGTACGAAGGAGGTTATTTTACTTGCCTGCTTTACCACGTGGAGTAAATTCCGGTTGAGACTCCGAAATTCGTCCATTTGGAGTTTATATTATTAGGACGGTTGGAAAAATAAGATCATCCAGTATGTAGCTAGCTACATACATATGCCCCAAACGTGCAACAGTTCAGAAGTCCTAGGCGAGCCCGAGCCCGAGGTCTGGAGATGTTTTACACTGGCCGGTGCCTGCAATTGCAATTGCAATTGCAGTTGTTTCCGATTTTCTCCGCCACTACCATTGACAGTGTGCCACACAGTCCAGCCAATCCGTCCGTCCATACATGTAGCTGTCGCTAAAATTTCCTCCTAGAGTGCTCGGGCATCAGTTTTCTTTTGGCCCTCTTTCTCTGGGGTAAATTGCGGCTTGATCCATCTTTTATTTCTCCCACCCCCCCCCCCCCCCAATTGGCTCGGGTTGCTATAAAGGTAGAGTGGTGTGAAATACGATACGATCTGATACATACCGGGATTTTGGAGTCGGGTGTCCGACCCAACAAATGCCCATTTCCCTGCTTTCCTGAGAAAAAGGTTGTGTGAGACCCCCCGGAGTCCCAATCGGCAGAGCGTCCAGGGCCCGGTGTGTCTCATGGGCCATACAACTTAATGCTGGGTCATGGATTTCGACTAAGGTTAAAAAGGACAAGAAAGCTATGGGGTCGCATCATCGTTCGATTTTATTCCACTCTCTTGACACTTCTCAGGAAGTGTACGAGTGGGACTACCGGACGTTCGTTATAGGATACAGTTGCAGGAACAGCCACAGGTTTTACGATTAGCAGTTCTGGGGATTTCAAGCTCAAACGGAAGGAAGGAAGGAAGGATTGGAAGGGTTGGGAGAGAGGAGACTAAAGAAGAACGAAGGATGGGTGGCTATTATAACACTGACAGAGGAAATAAGCTTATGTTAGTAGCCTGTTTGTCGTTAGTGCTCGCCACGATAGTCGTTCCAGCTCGAGTCTGGGTGCGGTTGAAAGTGGTTCGTTCTTTTGGCCCTGATGACTGGGCGGTTGTTATTGCGACTGTAAGTTTTCTCTGTTCTTCCTTTATTCTGGTGTGTTTTCGGAGAATTAATTGGCCTATGTATAGGTGTTTGGAAACTCATTCTGTGTCCTTGTAATGGTGGGTATGTTCTTTGGTTTTGGTGAACATATCGATAAAGTGCCCCCGAATGAGTACAAAATTGGCTTAATGGTATACTAAACCCCTTCTCCAATCCTAATATTAGTACGAGTACCTTTAAAGATTAACGAGAAGGAATCACCACTAGATCAGCTGGATCACCCAACTCCTCTACATCCCCGGTGTCTGCATCGCCAAAATCAGCGTTTCCCTCTTTATTCGCCGCCTCTCGCCTTACAAAACTTACACAAAGATAGCCTGGTTCATAATCGTATTCATGGTGACTTACACAATAATAATGTTCTTTTTATCTTGACGCAGTGCCACCCTTTTAATCTTGCATGGGACAAGAGCCTTCAGGGAAAATGCTTGTCACCGCAATTCATGAATGTTTTGGCTTATTCGCATAGTGGTAAGCTATTATGCTTTTCCCGCTAGACCCTCGCTTATTTAGCTTCCGATACTGATATGGTTGAGGGCGCTTTCTGTAGCGTGTAACATTACCACTGATTTTGCACTGTTGTTTTTGGTTGTTGCTATGGTGTGGAATGTGCAGATGCCGCGCAGACAGAAAATGGCGGTGTATGGCGTCTTTGGATTGGGCACTTTGTAACTCACCTGCCTGCTCCCCCACGTCTCTCAATGTAAAGACCAGTCTTTCTAACCTATTCCAGTGCAAGCTTGGCGAGCGTCGTAAAATTTACACTTTCTGTCGATTTTGGAAAGAAGGGTGACTATCTCTGTAAGTAGACATCTGGTGATCATTAACGAGATATCACATCGTACAAAGACATCTCTGCTAATAACACCTCATAGACGACATCAATGGTCTCGCAACCTGGTCCATGTATGTACTTACTCCCCTACAGCCGCCCTCTCCCACCCTCGCCCCTACTCAGCAGTAGAGCTTAACCTTCTTAAGTATGCTCACAGCCTCTAGAGTTGAGATACAAGCTGGCATCGTCGCTAGCTCCTTTCCACGATCAAACCTCTCTTCCGGAAATACTTCAAACGCGGCCTCAACTCGTCCGACGCTATCCCAAGCAATAGCAGTGAACGCCCATACCCGCTACAATATTTGTCGCCAACCTCGAGGAGCTTCCAGCACAACCTTGTCACGATGGACAGCGAGAGCGAGCAACATATTGTGAGTAGGGCCCCGGTGGGGGACATGGAGGCTTTGGAGTCGGGGGATGGGCAAAGGCCAAGGACGGATTCGGGGAGAAAGTCGCTGGAACAGTAACATCCTTGGGTAGTTATAATAGGTTGCGTATATAAGTTTTGGATGGCGGGATTTTACTTTTAAGGCGTTTGGCGGTGTTTTGTGTGTGATTAGGTTGTTATCGTTATTTTCTATAGTACGGTGAGCATGAGAGCTGAGAACTTGAGTTCTCATATCTAATGTCAATTAGCTGCAGTGCATGCCTCAAAAATCACTAAGATACGTACTTTATTTGCAATTGTGGATGAAATAATAAAATTTACTTTGCCGAACATCCTCACGGATATTTGTTTAGGACCCTACGTGATGGTAGACATGATATATCCAGACCGGACGCACAGTAATAGTAGTGGGATCCTGTTTAGGAAGGTCCCTTATTATTAGTTTGGGATCGTTGAAATTAAGTTTCTGTTGGAACCCGTGATTAGTAATTAGCACATGCTGTTTGTTAACGTTTGTTTCTTAGCGTTACCAGGACCCACTATAACCCTAAACCTGAACAATGTCCCAAATGATTCTACCTCCCGACCCGTGGGTGAAACAGACCCAGATGCTGTCAAACAGGTTTCTGTCTTGAATCGTGTCGGGCATCGTTAAAGCAGGACTCGATTCTTTACTGGTCCACATGTTGAACGCGGATCGACTGAGGATTGCCCATTCGCCTATAATTATTGTCAGCTGTATAGAATAACTGGTGAGGCTTTGGAGGAAAGAGTTTATTGGGACTGAACGTTCCTCTGAGTGGGGGTATTTGCAACGGAGGACCAAATTCCAGGCGTACGCGTGATATAACCGTTAGGAGCCTGTATAGAATGCGCTATATGAGTTTTAGAGATGTAAAGTGTTCGACCAAGCAATTGAATCAGACCTAGTACGTAGTGTGTTGACAAGTGGTTGGAACACCTCTCCTCACATGTTCTCACTCGCCTGGCTTGGCGTCAAGAGCGAATCTTACATATGTAGTTCAATTGATTTGGTTTTGTCCTCAGGGTGAACCCACCGCCAGCTTGAACTAATTACGAAATGTTCAAGGGAGTAGCCAAACGTTGATCTAAAAGAGTATCTGCGTGATCTGCCATGTATTTGTCAGTGGAACAGTGGCATTCCTCTGAGTGAGCTTTAACTAAAGTATCGGCACGACCATTATGATGTAGATCTATAGAGGCACTTACTTACCTCCATCATACTATTCGCTAGAAGCCACGAGTTTCCGTATAGATGCAGCCCTATAAACCAGTAGTCAAAGCGGTCGTGTAATTCATCTATCAGAAGAGTCATGTGGATTGAAGGATATTTGAGGGTGAAATCCCACGACCCGCCTTTGTGCTGATCATTGTGTTTCAGTGATACATATATGTGTTCTCTCGGCTGTGGCTACATGTAATTAACTGTGCGCCCTTGGTACCGGCTTGTGTGGGTTCTTTTATAGACCAACTCGCGCATGGAACATCGTTTTCTGGTCAGCTCGTTGCCACAGTGACGTTAGATTTCACTGGTTAATTATCTGTTTCGGGTTGGAAGTCTGGGGGCTAGGAGGGAGGGAGGGGCGTGCCCTTGCTATGGAAAGGGGCTTAAAATCCCATATTCACCCACTCTCTCCGTCTCCCTCTCTTCCCTCACTTGCTCATATTCTTAACATCATAAACTAGCCCGGCCCTCAAATAATCCATCCCTCAAATAATCCATCTCTGTTACAGAAACACTATGATTCTATCACACTATATCTTATTCTATCTCAGAACCTCTATTAATTTTCTAATCATTTAGGATATCTACCACGATTGGATGATTGTGACCAATATTTCACCTTTGCTCAAGACGTGACTTAAGCGCCATGTGTCATAAACACAAGACGCCGCTCATATATTCTCCGCTGACATGACTTCGGGTAAAACTAAGCCAAATACCGCCTGTCACGACCCCAACCCACATCGACCCAACACACATGAGGCTTACTACAGATCATGTACGCTGTCAGAAGGGTAATTCCATTCCCCCCAAGCACCTAACTCCGTTTAGGAGACTTAAAATTACTCAATTGCTCTCCTGGTCGTTGAGTTATCCTGACCTGAAGTGATTTCGACGTTGTCGTGAGGTGATCGGTTATTTTTGATACCCGATAATACCTACAAAAATTTCCGTCAACCTAGCCTATTAAAATGGTAGCTGCATTTACTTGCCCGCTTCCCGCTTTCTATGAGGGCACTGGTGAGAATCCTCATAGGCGTTGCGTTGGAAGGGTGTTTCCAAGATTCATGTTTGTCGTGTAAGTATATTGACCTTAGTTATGATGGGGTTGCTAGCTGATAGACCCATGTATAGTCGGCACATAAGAAGGGTATATATCAAACAAGAAAGATGTCCTGAATGTGGTTTACGCTTTGGGTACAGGTATGAGATGAGTAGACATAGAGCGAGCAGATCTAGTTGTAAGGGGTGGAATGGAGAGCCGGAGGTACCACAGATAGCCATCGACCTGTGCAGAGCTCTGTCGGAGGTTTGCGCTGGATCGATCCAGCGTACTAGAGCCGACTCCCGTAGTAGTCAGGGCTGGATCACTGGTTTCCCTTTGCGCAGGTGGGGTGAATAGAGCTTTACCCCACGAAACATCGGGATACAAAAGACTCAACCAATAAGTGAAATTACTGATTTTAAGATTGCGATGGGTAGAACTGTATACTAGTATGCGCTTTAAAAGGAGGCCAAATTATTTTTATCAGGCAAGAATTGGTCAAGTTATTAGCTGTTTAATTTTGCATCTTCTTTTGCGGATTTGTGTGTTGCAACATTCAATTAGATCTTGAACTTTGGCTTATCTTTGACTCTACGACACCCATAGACCATTTGATATTTACTTCTATCTCAACCAGGGTAGACAGACCTGATGATTCTCTTTCCAAAGATACCAAAATCATTATAATTCATTAATAATTGGCTAAGCTATTATATCTTGGGGTCTGGCAGTCAAATTTGTCGGTTTTGCAGCCAAGTGAGGGTCTAACAGACTGGATCTCTTAGTAGTATTTGGCCACCGCTAAGCATAGACTCCAGCTCTCACAGCTCAAAGGCTGTATTAGGGATCTTTTTGTATCGCCACAAATGAGTACTGCCAATTTATTGAGGCAGCCGGAGACGAAGCTAAATTTTTTGATGCAAGCGCCATAGATTCACCGTTACCTAGCGCTGAAATATGGTACAAAGGCCAGTACTGGGAGTCAGAAGGTTACCATTAGTAGCCCAATTGCATACTGAAATTGCGAGTTGTCAAAAGTAATGGGACACAACGGGATAGTACCGCAATATTATTGGGGCAGAATGACGAATTGGATCAGTCGGGTTCGGAGTGACCGCGGCCCTAGTGTTAGACACTAGGTCTAGGAGAAGGTAATGGAGCTAGATCTACAAGGGCTCGAGTGAAAACCGATTTTTGGGGCCTAGCTGGTATGGGTTTGCAAGTAAAGTTTGGCAGAGAGACGTAAAGCTTAGTCGGAAATCATCTTTTGCCCACTAAATTAAACTTACCCTTACACCACTACAGGATACATAAGATGTACTTTGCAATTTGACAAGATGGATATGAGGTTGGCCGGTACATACATGTATGAACATTAAACTGAGGAGCTAACCCCAGATATGTATGGAATAGCTCATTTTACGGAAATTAGCAAGGCCCTTCTGGGGCTAGCTGGCCGGCTTGTACCTTATAAGCTTCTACCGGCTCCGGAGTAGAGCTAAGGTATACATATATTCCTCTATCTTCTCAGATCACAATCTGTGGACCTGAACACCTACAACCAAGAAGAACAGAACCGACAATAAAAGAGACCTAGGATTACTTGCTTCTCCACTTGTATTTTCGAGGACTCGAGATTTGTTTTACAATTTACTTTGCTGGTGTTCTCGGGGATGAATTTAAAGAGTGATTTTCTGTGACGCTTGGCAGTATCATTGGCTCTCTACTAAGAACGAACGGCCGCATAATCGGGGGTTAATAAATTTAGGCTATTCATGAATAACGCCCCAGATAAACCTCCTACTATATGATGTGATTTAGTGGCAAACACTGCTCTGATAATGATAATAAAGACTCTCAATATACTTATTACTGCCTAACGATATATCATTCCATAAAATTACAGATCCATATCAACCCGCGAACGCGTGCGAACGCTCAGTGCTCAAACAAAATTATAGTCATACAATATAAACCACCTGTAGCCGGCCATCTTTGAGGGCATTCGCCGTTTAAGGTGAGGGTTCACGGCTGTGAATCTTTGTAGGCGTAAAATAGTGTTGCTCTCTTTGTACGTGTGCCTCTTGCCGCCTGGATTGCACTCTCAACCTACAGCTCAATGACCTCGGCCTCGTACCCTCTTCGGTCTTCGAGGCGGCTCTTCTTCAGACTCCTCTATTTCTGTCACGTCTGCCGTGCTGCCTAATTCAGCTACTGCTAGACTTTCCTCCGTCTCTGGTTCTGGCTCGTATTCTTCATCTACGCTTTCACCTGAAACTTCGTCTTCTTGATGGTGCGAGTCTTCTTCCGATGTTGTTTCATGTGTGGATTCTGAGCTTCTCCCTGAGCGGTCGCGGACTCTGGTAGCCGCGGTAGAAATTGGAAGGGTGGTTGTCTGTGTAGGTTTGGCTTGATTTGCCTCTGCGGCTGTGATGCGAGCACGGGAGCGCTCGGTAGTACCCTTTCCACCTTTCAGATATTCGAGTTCCTTCTTTCTAGTTCTCTTTTTCTTTGCTGCGCCTGCAGCTGCAGAGGGGTTAATCATTTCAGGAGGCTCGAATTCCTTCTGTACAAACTTGATCTGCTTGTTGTTGTACCCGTAATCAAAGAACAGTTCTTCTCCGGCGCGGAGGTCACGCCTGGCGAACATTCCGATTCGGTGTGTGCAGTTTACCATGAATACCTTTGCACCGCAATTTGGACTTGTTTTTGAATGGTTTACATAGCGAAATTTGTTGCCTGCACGGGTGGCATCGATTACATGATTTAGGTTAAGATTAAAAAGGAAGGAGACGCCTCGTTTGTCGTACAGTTTACCTCGACGGTCAGCTTCGTCAGAAGTGATTACTTCGCCCTTGTATTCGCCTAGGAAGGCGTCTTTTTTGACGTCCTCGCCCACGAAGAGTCCGAAACCTGCAACAGCAGAACGGCCAAGGAGAGTTCGCTTTGGCATATCACGTTGAAGCCATACGTTCTGGCAGCCTTCGCGGAGGAATCTTTCTTCATATCTGTTAACTGGATCCAATGCTTCCGCGGACCCACAAGAGTGACAAAGGTCAACGTCACATTCGCGATTGGCCTTGACGCATATGCAGGAGTCCTTGACGCATGCTCGGCCTTCTCTTTTACAGGCGCACCCACGCCATCGGCGGGGGCAATCGGGGCTGCAGATACAGGATTTCTCGCATGTGACATGACTGATGACACATGGGCAGCTTTCCGTGCATTGTCCTAGATGGCGGCAAGCTTGGAATGCGGACCGTCGTTCGTGGGCGTGGGTTAAGTAGCAATCTGCCGGGTAACCGGGAAGAGAAGAGACGGCGGGCTTCTTACGTTTCGTGCTTGGTCGAGGTTCATTGTGTTCTACTGTTGCGACCTGGTCTTCGGTCTGGCAGCCAGGAGGCATGAGAAGATTCTCTATCCCTAGTTGACGGTAGATTTCGGCACAGGGCTTGTTGATTACGCAGGTGATAAGACATGCGCAACGGGGGTTCATCTTTAATACCCCTGCCGAGCTTCGCAATAGCTCCAACTGCGCGGTTGACCAAACTCCCGTCACTGCTGTTTCTTTGTTGATTTCCTTCAAACGTCAGCCTTCATACAATGATCTCAAGTCTCTCCAACCCACCTTCATAAAACATCCCTCAGAGCACAGGTTCTCTTCACCCTGCTTGCCGCCCCACGGATCCTTCGTTGCCCCTTTTGCACCGTAAGACCATCCTTGAACATTAGTCGCTAATCTAAATATTGTTTTATCTTTGCCTGTGGCGGTTATAGTCGACATAGCCAGACGGTCGTGATCTTTGTTCACTACGTTATCATGAAATGTTAGCATTGAGACTTTGGGAGTCTATATCTTGTATATTTACCGTGAAAAGGACACTCGTGCCTATGTTAAGTCAGCAAATACTCCATCAGGTATTCTGTCACCAGGGCCCACTTACATGAAACATAGCAAACAGTTTAAGGCCGCATAACTGTCTAGACTGTACGGAGCAGGGTCTTCTCCTTCAATTACACCACGTCCTTCTCTCCCGCCCCACCCCCCATCTTCTCTCCCACCCCCCATCCCCGTTCTTGGTGGATCTACACGTTCCTTTACCATCTGATCTGCCCTCTTCATGATCTCCCACATGGATAGATCAGTTATTTGCATGAACACCCTACACGCGGTTTCTGCTCTATCTAGTTCATCGGCCGAAATATCTGCTTTTAGATTTTCACGACAAGCTCTCACTTTTGGATCTTGGGGATCGAAGTCATCCGGAAGTGCCTCGCGACGAATGGACTCATTGCGCGGGTGGGGTGTTAGAAGGTAGTGTGTTACAGAAGGTAGTGACAGGTCCAAATCTTTCAAGAACGAATTTATGAAAGTTGTGTACAGCGCCGCATCTAGTGGAGTCAACAAATGGACGAATTCTGAGGGGAAGGGGTCTACGATCCCGAATCTTACATTCGCTGTTCTTTCCCTCTTCTGCACTCGACTTTGTCTTATCAAGAAAAGTATCTTCCAAGTGCAATTCATCTTCTTCTACATCCTCTCCAAAGTACGGGAAATATCTCATTATCTCGTCATCATCTGCTAGAATATTGTTCCTGAGCGTGGTATAGCTGTGGTATTTCGGCATTTGCGCCAGCGTCTTTGGTGTCTCACTAATTGTGGCCGGCACCACCAATTTAATTTCACTACTAGAGTGCGCTTTCCCATGAACCCTAACACTAAACCTCCCGACATCTAACCTCTTATCTTTTGCCTCAGTTACGGCAATTTCAATGGATTTCATATCCTCAAATGGTGAGGTCTCATCATATATTATGCCCGGGGGAGGAGTGCGCGAATTTAAATCGAGTCGCGCAGCTGTAAGAGTACTGCGAACGACATAAGCGTGCGTCTTTTTCATTTCTGCGATATGATTCCGTAGAATTTCTTCAAAGCGAGCGCTTTGCGCATCAAGATTCTTCTGGCGCATATTCCCCGACTCGATATTCGTGGGATGCCTTCTTGACGAAGTATATGAATTGTGAACTGGGGTTTGCACCGGCGAGGGGACTGGAGATAGTGACGACGAGGTCTTTGGAGTGCTGGGTACGCGGCTAGATGGGGTAGTTGATTTTTGGGAGCGGCGGTTCGCCATTGGGATGGATGTGGTTGGTAGTTCTTGAGAGGTTGATCTTTCCTGCCCGCCTTCAGGGAAAGGTGTTATGGATCGTGGTTGTGGGAGCTCACTGTCGCTGTGTTCTTCATCGTCACTGTCAGCTTTAGATTTAGTAGCGGGATTGCTGCGAGAGCTTGAAGAGGTAGGGATTGTAGTTTGACGGGGAACGACCCCAGTTGAGGAAGTCGCACGTCGAGATGACCAGCGCGTCCCTGTGTCGCCGAAGTTCCAAACTTTTCCGGCCTTCGGCGCAGACTTCTTTGAGGGTTGCATTCGGGGTGAGGTGGTAGTTGTAGAAGAAGAAAAAGTTGAGGGTTTTGGTTTAAGGTGGAGAAGGCATGAGGGGTTATGACACGAGAGGGGGAAGAAGGTGACGGGGGAGCACACCTATGGTATGTCTGGGAAGAAGCAGCCAACTAAGGCTGTGCTGTTGTTTATGCACGTCTCTCGTATGTAATATTATATATAACCATTACCAAGTGATCCCCATTTGTTGCCGAGTGAGTTAGGAGGCCAGTGCTAGACAAGTAGAGATTTAAAGAGTGACCCTCGAAAGTAAAGTAAAGAACGAACAATGGAAGGGTAGGGTGGAGACTGCACAGATAGAAGGAGATGGTAAAGAGAGATACGGTATGTCGAGTGCGCGTGGATGAGGCTCGGTAAGGAGACACGATGAAGGGGGAAGAAGGAGACGCGTGCGATAACTGACTGCAATCTTACATAACTCTACTGGCTTACGGTCATGACATGTTAGGAGCATGTCATGGGTCCTGAATTTGACATGCGTTGCTGATACATAAATCTTACGACGTAGCGAAAAGGCAGTCAAAAAAAGCATGCGGATTGGAATCGCGAGATTCGATGTTACGCAGGGGTAACCACTGCGCAGTCTGTGCCGCTGAGACAGAAAAGTGGTTGCTAAGAACCCCACTGCCCCTCCTCTCAACTCAACGCACCCCACCCCACCCCACCCCCCTCTTTAAGAGACGATAAAAACTGAACAATGAGGTCGCATCTGGAGGTAAATCAGAGGAAGAAGCATCTCTTGTCCCAATAGCGCCCAAATCCCTAAGCCTATTATACACTGACTCCTAGTTTTACCCAGCACCTCTCCAACATCTCGCCCATCACCTCTCTCGCCTTTCTCGACACCAAGTCTTCTCCACCGCTCCTCCTTGCCGGCGAAGGCCCGTTCGTTAAGGTAGTTTCTACAGGTCCATCAGGTATTTTAAAATCCTTGGGGCCGGTCCGTGTCTTTACGCGCGAACGAGTTCATGGCATCACTCTCACCCACGATGAATCACACGTTCTTTTCTGGGGTGGTCGTAGCATCTTCACCACCTCTGTCTCCTCTCTGCTCTCACCAGGTCCGAAGCTAGATGAGATAAAAGCCCAGGATTGGATATTCCATGCAGTCTTTCTTCCCACAACTAATGGGAGTATCAAAATTGTTGCGATCACAGCTCACAACTCGCTCCTCCTCTACACCCCCGAGTCAGGGTGGGCCGAACTTGCATCCGGAGAGCGGTGCATGCTTTACTCGGCTCACCTCTTACACCTTCCTGCCAACTCGAGGAGCGGAGAGTCGGAAAGGATACTAATTGCAGCCGGAACTGTATTTGGGGAGATCCTCTTGTGGTCAACTGTGCTAAACCCCATCAACCAGAAGTGCTCCGCCGAACTGCATTATCGACTGCTCGGTCATGAAGGTTCTATCTTTGGTGTCAACATCTCGCCTCTGTATTCCGAGAGACGTTATCTTGCATCTTGCAGCGATGATCGTACAGTTCGTGTCTGGGATGTTTCCAATCTGTCTGTTTCAGGCACCCCCGAAGATGTGAGAGATGGCACGCTTAAAAATACTGGATTTGGCCATATCTCGTCCACAAAAGGCGGTGAATGCGTCTCCCTAGGCTGGGGTCATACCGCACGTATTTGGGGTGTCCGCTTTCTTCCAGATCTCACAGAAAATGGGCAAATTAGGATCGTCTCTATTTCCGAAGACTTAACATCTAAATTTTGGGTCTTTAACCCCTCAAGCACTAGAGTCCCTACCGGGAAGAATCCTGCAGTAGAGCTAATAAATACAGCGACATATCTTCTACATAGCGGAAAACATATTTGGTCCTATGATCTTCACTTTGAGCGTGGTCTCCTTGCGACTGGGGGAGCAGATGGGAGGGTAGGATTAGTTGAATACAATCCCATTAAAGGAAAGGAGGAAGAGGAATGGGATATGGGGACTGTTCTTTCGAATATTGGCACGAATCAGTTGAAAGGATCTAAGGATACATTCAAATCTTACGCCGTGTTGGACTCAAACCGCTTTCTTGTCACCACCTCACAAGGGAGGCTATTGACCTATAATCTATCTACAAAAGCATGGACGCTTATCACACAATGTGAGAGCTTAAGTAGTTGGAGCCTTGTAGCATCCTGGGAGGATGAAGGAATGGTAGCGCTTGGAAATGGCAGGGGAGAGGTGGGAGTGTGCTATGTTGATAGAAATGGAGAGGTGGAGTGGTGGCAGGCCGGCGGGGAAGAGGAACGCGGGAAGGTCGGTGGTATTTGGACTAGCATAGGACCCGGAGGAGGTGTGTACAAGCTCTTGCATGTATTCTTAGACAAACAGCCTGTATCTAATAGATACAAATTTCCCCCATCGCAGAAAACTCTGGGAAAACTTATAACATCCTTACAACCACCCTCTCCACGACTATTTTCACCCTTCACACATTCACTCGCGTTCTCAATACTACCACTCATTCACCCCCTCTCCAGCTCATTTCCCCCGTTGAGGAAAACACCAAGAGATTTCTTCCAACCTCTCTCTACATATCCCACACAAATACAACCCCTCTTATATTTCTTGGTTCCCGAAATGGCGCACTTGCTGTCTACTGCCGTACCACTGCTGCCCTTCTAGGAGTATATCACAATATCCACTCTAGTGACGCAATCACCTCCATCACACCCTATCCTTCTCCCACATCAAGTCTCTCAAATTCCTCCGTAAGTATACAGACCGTTGGCCGCAACGGTGGACTCGCAATTCATACCTTTGCTCTTTCCCCAGAGCCCTCACTATCAACAATCCACTCTACGGCACCAACAAATTGTAATGTTATTGAAGGCGCTTCATCTTCCTCTCATAAACACATTTGGGGCTTCCGTGGCAAGAACTTCTTTGTGCACGACGAAGGAAAGGGTGTTGATATTGCTGTTGTAGAATGCGGGGGCGCACACCGCGCTTGGTGCCTGTATTGGAAGGAAAGCACAGGCTGGTTGGTTTGGACTAAGGCTTCAAAGGTAAGCTATTCACCCTGTAGTCATGAGATCTCACTCGGCTCCCATGACTAATCATTGACCCTCAAATAGGTTCATATTGCCCCACTCCCGCTGTACCCCCAGCGTCCTCTGACACTGGGACTTCATGGACGGGAAATCAAGTCTATTGCGTTTGCGCCTTCTACGGGCCTCCTGGCTACTGGTGCAGAGGATACGCTTATCCGCATTAGTTCCGTCAACACCATTACTGGGAGCGTAGAAGGTATTGCAGTTGTAAAGTGGCACACAACGGGTGTTCAGCAGCTTGTATGGAGTGAGTGTGGGGGATGGCTCTTCTCTAGTGGTGGGGTTGAAGAGCTCGCGGTCTGGAGAGTCAGGGATGGCGGCGTAGTAAGGGAGGCGAAAGGGCCTTGCGTAGACGGAGATCTGAGGATCCTGGGCCTTGGGGTTATAGATGTCCATGGAAAGGATGATCAAAAGGTCGGGTTTGTGGTGGGCGCGGGATTGAGTGATAGTAGTATCAAGGTTTACTACTACTCACTCGCCTCGCGCTCATTCACTCTCTTGTCGCAGGGTCGGTACAAGACTAATTGTATCCTCCAAACTACCTTCACTGTACACCATAGCACTGGCAAGGTCCATCTTTTTATTGCCGCCACAGATGGGTATGTCACTGTCTACGATCTTTCGTCACTCTTGCAGTCTTTTGGGTTCAGCATTTCCCGCGGAGGACTATTGCTGCAGGAGAGTATAGGGCGGGTAGAGATGGTGAAACTTCCAGAGATACTGTTGACGAAACGAGTTCACCAGAGTGGTGTCAAGGCCTTTGAAGCTCTTGTTGGTGAGGCTGGGGACGTAGTAGTTTATACCGGAGGCGACGATTGTGCGTTAGGGATTACGAGGGTTAGGTTTAGCGGAGAAGAAGGCGCGCGGGCTGAGACCTTCATGGTGCCAAGGGCACATGCCTCTGCTGTTACGGCTATAGTGGTTATGGGGTCGAGGGTAGTGAGTTCTGCGGTTAGTCAGGAGGTTAAGGTGTGGGATATGGAGATGACTGGAGATGCCGTAAAAGTGAGGTTGTTGGAAGAGGGATATTCATGTGTTGCTGATGCGGTAGGGGCTGTAGGTGTAGAGGGTAGAGAAGGAGAAGACGGATGGGTAATTGTGGGAGGTGTTGGAGTTGACTTCTGGAAGGTTAGATGAAACTATTGATTTTTAGTAGTTAAAAGCAGAGTGCCGTTGGTGGAAAGTTAAGACCTCCTCTAGAAATAAAAGGTTATCTGCGGTTAATTACGATCCAGCTATTGGATAGGTGTGCGACTCGTTATTTAGTGGCTTGACTTCCCTAGCTCCAAGTCATTTTATCCCTCCGATGGAGCTGCCAGACGTGTGAGTTAGGTTGATCCTCCTCCTGAGGAATATTTCTGGACGTCGGGAGTCATTCAAATATAAGGAGGTTTGATCGAGCAATGGATCTATATTGTTTTGGAAGTAAAGAATTTAATTTTACGTTCCCAGGAGAATTTATGAGTGACATCAAAATCAATGCATGTATAGCTATAGATATACAACCTCATGGAAACTAGAATTACAAGTTTTAGTGGACTCAAGGGTCTGTACATGTACCTCGATTCATGCAATTCCTTGCCATGATCATCTTACTCCTGATCTTTTCCTAGAAATGCATCTCTGTCGCTCCTAATTACCACACAGGGTTCAAACACAAGGAATGTTCGGCTAGAAACCATTTCGCCAAAGATTCTTAGTTTATTCCCCTTTCCCTATCTCCCATTTTATCCGTCCCATTCATCCTCTCCATCACTCTCTTCATAATTTTCTCCATAATCGCCTCCATAATTGTCTCCATCATCCTCATTCTCTCCATTCTCTTCATTCTGTATATCCTTTCTGCCATTTGATTTCTCGCCGTATCTCTCCTTCACGCTACCGCGCCGCGGCCGACCCCGCTGGGAAGTAGCCCTCCTGTGTTCTGTAGCTTTATCAGTCAATCTCAAGAGTCTGTTCTTGATACCTCTCACCGTCCTTTCGCTCTGGAATTTTGCCCTATACTCAGCCGCAATGATCCCCCAACTGAACGACCGCCCACGAAGCCACCCGTACCCTTTTTGCGTCTCTTCCCTGGCACATGGATTTGGTCGTGCCTGGAGGACCTTTCCCGCAATGTCCAATAGCCATTCATCCTCTTCCTTCGACCACATCAAGTAAGCCCGGTTGGTAATTTGAGCGGATACAGTAACGGGTTGGGCGGACACAGAAATGGGTTGAGCAGGTGCGGTACCGGGTCGAGCAGGCACGGTAACGGGTTCAGGAGGCACAGTAACGGGTTCAGGAGGCACAGTAACGGGTCGAGCAATTTTATCAATAGTGAAAGGGTCTTTATAGATCGCTCCCATGTCCAACCTTCTCCACCCATTACTTACTTGCCAACGGAAAGCAAGGACATCCTCGTTTGGGGGGTTTGTATAGTCAGGGAAGCTGAGATTAAAAGCGTCAACGAGTTCCTGCCATGATTTGCAAGACTTCTCGTTTATGGCTTTACTGAGCCAGGAGTCGTGGATCTTCCCCCACTTGGACATAAAGTAGTGATATTTGAATATAAATATTGAGTATCGTGGCCTATATATAAAAAAGTATCTGATGTCGTTGTAAAAAGAAGAAAGATCTTTTGATTAATGGTAGTGTGCAAAAGAAGTAAGATGTTCTGATTAATGGTATATGTACGTACATCTAGTGGGAAGAAATTTAATCTAGGGCTAGTACACAAATGATTTGACTGATGTGTCGACTAGGCGGAACTGAGGATGCCTTGACACCAGAGTTTAGTGAAACTCATTGAAAATGCGTGTTAAGTACTTTCTTTCCAGCCGACAAGTTTTAAGAATACAACACGTATATTGGAGCCGTGTTAGGGCTTAACCCGAGGTAACGAGTGATATTTAGTGTTTGTGTAGGTTTACGCAACGCGTCGTAGATGAACCTTTAATCATTGGCAGTGGCTCATAGATTCTCACTCGGCCCCTCTTCAGTCCCGTACAAGCACTAAAGGTAAAGGGTCGAGCAGAATTGGTCTTGAACCCTTATATCATTATCACGGGAGATAATTCAATCAAATCAATTGTTTTTTTGAAGGATATAAGCGACACTGCATGCGTAGTATGTTCTTCCTGCCAACGTTTACCCTGTGCGATAGCGATATGGCTGGTTTATGGGTCTATGGTTTGTATTAGGCGTTATTAAATGTATATGTAATTCTCCGTCCGATTAATTCTATTCGATGCAGCACGTCTCGGATCGATGCACCTACTCCACGTAACGCTGAACTATGTTGGGAAAATGCATGTAGCATGTTTGTTCTCATCGTTTGAACAGGTGTGATTTTCATAGAATTGGTACTTACATGTATGTATACCCCTGGGGAATAGAATTTATACCACATGTTCTCGGAATGCTCGAGTAGGTAACATCGTACCCTCCTTTCTTCCTTACCTTCGGCATACATGCGAACAGCACCACATCCGTCTCAAGAACCTATACTTTCTGTACAGGAGTTAGCTTTTCGGGACGTAAAGGAGATCGGATGCTTACTACTTACGCTATCCTTACCTAACCCATTTCTCAATTAAGTATCAACTACTACCACCAAGTCTTTATCTTGACCTGAACTTTTATCAACCCACCAACCCCTCCTCATCCTCATCACATACTTCAATTCAGATATGACCGAGGGAGGCTCTTCCTGCGGAAACAAGTGTACGTGTAAGAGGGATAAAGAAGTAGAGGCTACCAGAGGATATCCAGGCGAAGACATAAAGCCCAACTTGGTATCAAACTCTCAGATCAACCAATCTCAAACCACTTCTACTCGTATACCAATAGTAAGTTGGAAAACTAGCAAATTTATCTAACACCAAACTACCTCTAACGCTTACTGTTAGGAGCTAAAACCGCCGAAAATGTCTGTTTCTGAGCCAATGCAGCATTCACTGGGATGTTTTGGAAAGCTTCCGCTCGAATGTAAGAATTTCCGCCGCTACATGTATGTTAGAAAAGGTTTCAACATCGGACTGACTTAGTGATTCTGTATCGGATAGTATTAACGATAATTGCAAAAAACCTCGAAACAGTGGATCAAGTCAGATTCATTTTTGGCACCCACAAGAGTCTTCGCCATCTAGGAACAGTGCCAACAATCTGGGAGGACCTATTTATTCATGAGAAACCTAGGAGAAATATTTGCAGAGGCTTCTCTGATAAAATAGTTCCGAATCTCCCAAGAGGGTGCGTTAGAAATCTGTCTATCCACTGTATTGGTGGTAAGGTGAGTTCATTTTACCATACATATTTAGTTGTTATTCGCTTTATAATTAGCTGTGGATTATTATTTATTTAACGTTTTAGAATCATACATACCAACCTCTTAATCTTCTTCGAGAGCTTAGACTCCATGACCAAACTTTGTCCTCCCTCACACTTAGCGGTAGCCAGAAAAGCGTTCATGAAAGTCTACTTGCCATAACGTTAGACGACATCACCGACCTCGGAAAACTCTTGAGCGGGCTTAAAACTCTCATAGCCAACCCAAATGTTCATCAACCAAATAAAAACATTCGCCCGGACCAGCTTGTTACGCTTTTTCAGCTCCTCCCCAATCTCGAAACTCTTATTTTAGAAAACTTCAAGAATATATCAAAGCCACTCTGCGGTATGGATCTCTACAGTGACATGGTAGTGACCAACCTCAAGACACTTGTCATGGAAAGTATCTCAATAACTCTCCCTATAATGAACAAGCTCGGACGCTTCTTTCCAGTCCTAGAAAAACTTCATATGGGGACAATCAGAGATGTCATGGATTATACTCAAGATGTGTATTGTCCCCTTCCGAAGCTTAAAGATTTTAGCGCCACCTATTCTGGCGTCCGAGGTGATGAAATCTCGAAGTTTTTCTTTGACCTCGTTGAAGGATCACCAGACATCCAGGAAATAAGCTTCTGCTGCCTGCGCTCTAGCTACTGGAATATCCTCTGTACGGCCAGGTTGTATGGACGGCCGATGAAGAGTCCAAACTTGAAGCAGATCCGCCTTGGGGGTTGGGGTATCCTGGAGGAGGATATGGACGGGGACTGGTTTTATGAAGATATCTGGCAGAGGCCATGTATCCAACCCAAATGGCGGGGTTGCTGTTGAGGCTAATGGGTAGAATTCCAAAGAGGGGGGCTTAATTAATTGTGCGTGCATACGTTTCCGCTTACTTCTTTTTCAATCTTGTTTTGGTTAAAAGATTTCGAACCATAATAACGCACTGCACGTTTAGCTTTGTCAGTACCCTGGCATATACTATTTCTTTGAATCTCTTGCTGTCGTTAGTTAGAGCTTTGTGCCTATTGTGTCCTGATTTATACATAGTACAACCTTTACTGTCATGTTCGTCGATGATAATAGGTAGGCCAGATTGTTGATAAAAGGCTATTATCTGGGCTCTCAACCCGTATATAAATTGTGTAAATTAACTAGAAATTGCTATAGAAATTGCGATAAAAGAAACGCTCGGAACTTTGAAAGAGGTGATATACCGGATTTTTTGGAATTAGCGGCTGGCGCGCGGTGGGTAGCTGTTCAGTTCCTTATTTCTTAATATCATGGCTTTTATTTTATATCTGGTCAATTTGCACCATTCTCGTCCATTTTGACGAGGTTTGAGGGTTTTAATTAAAGATTCTTGAGGTTTTGTGTGGTGTTTTATATGTATCAGATATGCCCAAGCTGTAGAAAACTGCAATCTTAAGTGATAGGCCTTGAATACATGATATATGGATGAGTTACTCACGTTAAATAGCTTTGGAAAGTTTAGACTGTGCAAGGTTGTGCAGACGGTATTTCAATCATGAATCACGCCGACTCATGTTAAGTATGAATTGCACGTCTTCTCTCTTTCCATGAGT
The DNA here is from genome assembly GCF_003444635.1 of Morchella importuna. NCBI lineage: Eukaryota > Fungi > Ascomycota > Pezizomycetes > Pezizales > Morchellaceae > Morchella > Morchella importuna. The sequence continues at coordinate 316,792 of NW_025763436.1, read as the reverse complement.
CAACCTTACTAACAGGCACCTTCGTCTTGTGAAGCACTTGCTCAACCACATGTATATACTGAACGTCTTCTATCTTTCAACGGACACCATTGCAATCTATCTGTTGGTGCTGCCGGGTCCGGCTCAAGTTCGATATGATGAAAAGACTGGACCATTGGTCATATGATACTACGCAATTAATTAATGAATTAAACAAAAAAAAAATACTGTGGAATTAAGGCACCGTAGTTACCAGCTCAAGTCAGCTCATGGCGTGGGTAATGATTTAAATCGGCGCAACTCCTTCCCAGCAGTTTTCCACATCAAGGAAGCTACCCTCAGTAAATCCTAAAGCACTAGACCTAAGTGTTTCGAAGCCATGGCTTTGATATCGTCGATATCAAAATTAGAGTAGTTATGCCTCTTGTCTGGGAAATTCTTTAGTCGATGACTGTTGTTTTCAGCCGGTTGAAGTCTGTACTGGGTTTAAATGTTTTTGTAGCGCAAGAGAAGAGGCTTTAAGTTTGTGAATCGTGGTATTAGTTTTATGGAGACACCCTGAAGCGGATTTTTGCGTGTACTCGTAATTTTTTTGCGTTTCCGGACTGGACTGGGTCCGCATACCACCAAAATATGGTTGTCAAGCACGATTTACGCCCATATGCGGACCTAGTCCAGTCCGGAAACGCAAAAAAATTACGAGTAGTGTGTAATTTGTACTTGCCTAAACTCCTCATATTGACGTCACCTAATTATAGGCCAATCCGATCGACAGTTAACTAGTTATAGCTACTCCACACGTAGTTAATATCGAGCGATTGTGTAATATTTAACAAGTCCCTCATGGACGTGTTATCAGCTCTTTTTTGTACTCTAGAAGTGAGAAATCCTCAGCTGATGGTCCGGCCTACGTTTCACAACCAGTAGAGCTTGAGTATTACCTACCCCTGCCCCCACCAGTAAAAATTACTTGGCGTAACCTACCCCTGAGCTTACCCCGACGATAACCCCACCACCAGCACATCCTCACCACCAGCATCACCAGCACATCATGGACCCCTTCACCTTGCTCGGTGACTTTGAAATCGCCCACCTCGTCGAGTATCTGCCTCCTGTCGATCTTATACGCCTCCAGCTCGTCTCCAAGCACTGGCGAGCAGTCCTCAACTCCCCATACATCTCCCGGATCGCCTTACTCCACCACTTTCCACATGTTCCCCAATCACGGGATCTTCGCGACTCGCATACCCGAGCCGATGCTCCTTCACTAGATGTTACGTTGCTGTGGCGACGAGTGGTGTACCAGTACCACACGCGGAGGACAGGCCAACCGACACGTATGCACCAGGTATTGTTAAACTTTGCAGATGCGATGATGGAGTGGGACGTAGGCGAGGGAAAGGTTGCATGGATATCAAATCGGACGGATAAGGTACTGCGAGTGAAGAATTTGGAGGGAGACGGTGAGGTTCGGGAGATCGACATCAGTCCCTGGTGGCTTGAGGAGGATGAGGAGGGTGTGGCGGGATATCTGAGAGTACAAACTTTGAAGATCGTTAAAGGGCTTGTGATACTATCGATGGAGTATTCTCTTGGCTGGGGAGGATATGATCATCCTAGTTTCTCGGGGAGCCGCGCTAAGTGAGTGTACCCCAAATCCTCGCTGTGTAAAGGGAGATTGGTGGAGGATGTTAACAGTACGGAGGAGGAAAGGTTCATTGTGATCGACCTGTGTACAGGTGAGCTAGCATGGAAGTATCGAATGCACCCTCAACAGACGATCTTAGGTGAGCTCGAATGGAGCGAGGGCAAGCTCTTCTACCTCCGACGAACACCAATTCTTAGCTTTGATGGTCTTGACACCTCTGCCCGGTCGCTCGTGCATTTTGTGATACATGATATGTTCACTGGCGATATAACTGCCGAGATGCCATTGGAAAACGGGAATGATGTGGTGGCGTACAGATTTTTGAGCTACGATGTCATGGTTGTTGACCGCCCGCTGAAGCATTTTATCCTTGTGCGGGATCACTGCGAGACAGATACGCGCCTGGATTTACTGGCTACCATATATACGCTGTCCGGGAAGATTGTTGGAAAATTTCTCATCTACCCCGAAGATATCACCTCTGGTGAACGAAATGTGGCCAGGAATATATTTGTGGACTTTACGCATCGACATGATGTTTTTAACATCACTGAAACGTTCTTCTGTGATTTCTCAGAACCTATGATTCCTGCGGTTCTCCGCGAGGCAGGTATGCAGTTATCATCTCGGCAAAAGCCACCGAAAGCAGTGCTGTTCAATTCCTGGAGCATAGCTCCAGAGCGGGGTGGGACGGGGTTTGCAGTGGAGCAGAGGAGATATGAGAGCCCTATTGTTGCAGTAGACCGTGTGCAGTCACCCACGCACCATATTGCTGGGGATATAGGCTTGAGGGGCAGTGCAGAAATACTATTCTCGACGTTGGATGTCGGCGTGATATGCTACGACATGGGATCTGAGGAGATTGGAATCGATGTGGCAGTGTATGAGGAGCGGCCGAAAGAGGAGCAGAACCTGAAGGGTATTGTACGACATGAGCAGGTTACAAGACGGAGAATCACAGATAAGAGAATCGTTAATAGCCCTGGACGCGAAGTGGTGAAACAGGCTGAGGGGGACTTGCAGATCGGAAAGTTTGATAAGGACGGCGGCTTACAGGTGAAGGGCGAGGTACATTGCGACTATTGGTATTGTGTCAAGTGGCTTGACCGATATCTAACGTTCCATACGTGGTGGGGACCCTATGTCGATGATCCTCCAGAGGGCTCCGGAATTTTGGTGCTGGACTTTCACCCGCCATGGTAATTTCTTTTTGGGAGTTTTTTTCTTCTTTATTTTTTTGGAAGTTGTTTATTGGGTTGTGTCCTGCGTCGCGAATATTTTGTTGGCATCATCATCGTCGTCGTCTTGGGAGTTGGCATATAGAATTTATTTGGACTATCCAGATTATTAGTGTTGTACTTAATTTTTGCTCAGTTTCGTTCCTTCTTCCCTTCCTTTTTTCTTTACATTCGCGGGCGGTCGGAAACTTGACTTTGAATAGTCGAATATGAGCCCGTAGTGACTTTCATTTACGCACATTTGTATTTCTTTGGAAGGAATAAAACGACGATTGATCGTGTTGGGGGCCGGGAGCCCTGCACTGGTAATGTTTGACAGCTTGGCGGATAGCCCACTATGCCTGATGTGGTGTAACACAACTTATTGGTGCCTGTCCCGCGCCCAGCCAGCCTTCTTGCGATTCTTGGCAGGAAGGGATTGGGCTGGGAACGAGACAGACTGAGACAGTTTTGTTGCTACTATTAATACTATCAGTTGCAATATTCTTAATCCAGATCATTGACCTCAATGTCAATGATAGAAAATAGCTGGAGATCGCGTGTGTCTAACTCAATCGGCTCATGACGTGCAATTCGGTACGACCGACCCTTGATATCGCCGTAGCAAGCCGAGTGTGCGGAACTTCCCGCCGACAACGACATCGCCTGAGCTTAATTAAACTCTTAATCATTCACAGAGCTTCTCTCCATACTATCTGCACCACTATAATGTCAACCTCGCCCAAGAAAGTGGTCGTAATTGGCGCTGGCCCTGTTGGCTCCCTCGCAGCTCTCTATTTCTCTCACGCAAACTGGGAGGTCGAACTCTATGAGCTCCGTGGTGATTTGCGTCTTCCCGAAAATCTCTCGCTCAACTTCTCCAAGTCCATCAATCTTGCTCTCTCTGATCGCGGTATCGATGGTCTCCGGAACGTTGGTGACAATGAAGTCCTGCTGAAGAAGGTCCTTGAGGAGACAATTCCAATGCACGGGCGCATGATTCACTCCGGGAAACCAAGCGATAAGGGAATGAGCCAGGGATATGATGTCCACGGACGATTTATCAGGTCTGCAGACCGGTGGAAGCTGAACGTCCAGATTCTGGATGCTCTAGCAGAGAGGGGAAACGTCAAGATGATTTTCAACCATGGGCTGAGAAAGATGGACCTGGACGCGGGAGAGGTAGAGTTCGAGAATACGTTTGTCATCCCTCTCCTCATTCCCTGTCCCTTACCTCCTCCCATGACTAACATTCCACAGGAAAACAAAAGAGTCGGTAACAGTCCACACCGACCTTGTCGTCGGCGCCGATGGCGCTCATTCCGCCACTCGCCGTCTCCTCCAGAAAAATGTACAGATGTACTATGAGCAAACCTACATTGACACTCTTTGGCAAGAGTACCATATCCCGCCTCATCCAATTACAGGCGACTTTCAACTCTCCCCAAACCACCTCCACATCTGGCCAAAACAGACATACATGTTTATCGCCATCCCTAGCGCTGACAAGACGTTTACCTGCACCCTCTTCATGTCGCCATCTCTCTTCGCTGGTCTCGGCGAATCCCGCGAGAAACACCTTGCCTTCTTCAAGAAGAACTTTGAGGATGTTATCCCACTTGTTGGGGAAGATGCCCTGTTCGACCAATTCATGCGCAACCCCAGGCTGCCACTCATCAGTGTTAAATGCGACCCGTACCACTACAAGGACCGCGCTATCATCATCGGCGACGCAGCACACGCTATGGTCCCTTTCTACGGGCAGGGTATGAACGCTGGACTCGAGGATGTGCGCGTGCTGTTCGACCATCTAGCTCTGCATCCTGGCGATCTTGCTGCTGCTCTTGCTTCATACAGCAAGCATAGGAGGCCGGATAGCCACTGTATCAACGATCTGGCCATGCGCAACTACATAGAAATGCGTGCATCTGTGACGTCTCGGGCCTATCTTGCGCGGAAGTGGGTTGAGGAGATGCTGTATGCCTATGTTCCCTGGTTGGGTGTTAGGACGATGTATAGTATGGTGTCGTTCAGTAGTCTGAGGTATAGCGAGGTTGTAGAAAGAGTAAGGAGACAAAAACTCTGGATGGATACTATTGCTGGTGGGGTGGTACTGGCGGGTGTGTTAGGAGTGGGGTTCGTGGGGCTGAGAGGAAAGACGGGAGTAGTAGGGACCGCAAGGGCTGTCTGGAGGGCATTGAGAGAGGGACAGTAACCTTTTAGACCATTTGTGGAACTATTGAATGTCGTTAGAATTTCCGTAAAGACTTAAACCTTGGTAATAAACTTTAGCTTTACTAAAGAAATTCTCCGCAAGCTTCAGCCTAGGGATCCGTTGCCATCAAAACGGGGGCACTACTATTTTCCTGGGTTACGAACCCTGTCCCGTGGTTTATTAGCCAATCAAAACTAGCAAGACTGCGCTGCAGATGTCAACAGAAAGAGTGTGCTTCCAACGCGTAATTAATTTGTTTTAAGACCGTATCCCTATTATTATATAAGAAATTTCGAAAAGAATGACTTCAAGAGCATGAATAAATACCAAATGAGATAATAAGCCATTGCCACCATGGATTGCTCCAACCGTAGTTTGCGGTTCTTGGTTAAGAATTTAAGCGGAAAACTGTTGGTGAAGCCATGTTCCCGTTCAAAAAGAGGAATGGGTGGACAGTGAGTTCAAAGTATAGTCGTTTGGTGGTTGTGAAGGGAGACGGTGTGAATGGTTCTAAATTAAAGGGAAACCGTGCTAAGGATAGGATAGAATATTATATTGACTGTCCGGGCAAAAGGGCACTGCAAAAATTGGTATGGCCTAACGTGCTTTACTTAGCTCTATTACTACATGTATCATTGCATACTTACCATATGCTAGAGCTGTTGTTACCGCTACTATTACTACCACTGTGCATGTTGTAGAAATAAGGGCATTGCGACATCGGTTATGTACGGAATTACTCATGTATAAGGGATGACTCATAGAAGGAACAGGGATTCAGACAAGGCTTAGTGTCAGGGATTATGTAATCAGGGGATCACGTGGTATTAGAATATCTGTATATATAGGGCGCTCAAACACCCACATTGTCGCTGGAACTTCAGCGGCGCAATAGTATCTTCTTCGCACTACAAAACACATCCTCCCTCAAGGTCACGTGTCCAAACCACATTCAAGTCATTTTCTCCCACACTACAAACTTCAGGTTATGAGCCCGGGTTTTGCCAAATAAAATCCGCACAACACTCGCCACATTCGGTTAATTCAATTACACTTCATACAACATCATGTCTGATGCTGGTGAATCATCCAAGGCCGTGGAGGTTAAGTCCTCAGACAACACGAGTCCCAGTAACATTCGCATCAAGTTTGATGGACTCCCAAAATTAAAGGGACAATCCAACTACCAAACTTGGGCGTCTGCCTGGAGGATTACATTCGATGCAGCAGACTGGTGGGAAGCATTGAGCATCGAAAACCCCTCAGAAGATGACACAGACCTCACCAAGGCCGAAATCAAAAAGGCCCGAAAACAAATGCACAGCCTTCTCATTGGAGCTGTAGCCGAAGACATACAACCAACAGTCGTCTCCGCCGAAAATGCATACCACGCATGGAAGGCGCTCAAAGACCTCTACGATCGCGTATCACCAAACACGACGATCACCCTCCTCAGCCGTGTTCTAGACACGAAGATGCAAGACAACGGTAACTTAACCGAGCATCTCGAAACCTTCAACACGAACTGGAACACTCTCAAAACCAGGTGTCAGAGCGGCGACCACAAACTCGCTCAGGCCCTGCTACCCCTCACCAAATCCAACGAAGCAATGGCAGCATTCCTACTTGCCTCACTGCCGAAGTCGATGAACAACGTCGTCGATAACATCCAGACTAAACAGGATGTTACATACGAAGATGTACGCCAACGGCTACAAAACCTACAAGAGGAAACCCCTCTCACTGGCAACAACAGGGTACTTCATACCAGGAGTACCCCAACACCAAACGGCAAGGAATGCACCTGGTGCAAGAAACGGAATAACCCGTACCAGGGCCACGAGTACAAGGAGTGTAGAAAGCTCAAAGAACAGAACAAGACAAGAGATTCAAACAGAAGGAGACCAGGCAGAGATAACTCAGCGTCGGTAGTTATCAACGAATCATCCACAACAGTATGCATGGTACGCACCGATACTTCACCCTCTCTGCCCCTTACCTGGATCCTTGATTCTGGAGCTACTTCTCACGTAACACCTTTCAAAGACCAACTCTTCAACATCCGTTCTCACACCAGCACAGTCCGAACAGCCGACGGCACCATCCACGCTGTCACCGGATTGGGAAGCGCTAGTTTCGAATGCTACCTTCCCAATGGAGATAGATCCACCGTTGTCCTCACCGACGTGCTGCTGGTCCCAACCATGGGAAATGTGGGATTGGTCTCAGAAACAATACTCGACGAAAAGGGGTTTAGAACAGAGTCGGGAGGAGGAAACAAATTGGTCACGAAAGAAAAGAAAGGAATAATTTGGGCGAAATTGGATAAGGGACTTTGGAATGTACAAGTAGTTAGCAATACAGTTCGCTTGACCACTTACTCTGAATGGCATCAAGCACTAGGCCACCCTGCGACACTAGAAAACTTGTACGAAGACATCCATAAGCTACCCCCCAAACCAGAAACATTCCATTGCAGTCAATGCGCACTATCAAAAAGTTTGCACAAGAAACCTGCACCAATTAGTACAAGATCCCAGCGAGCATTCGAACTAATCCACTCTGACCTATCTGGAAAATTCGGCACAAAATCGCAAGGAAAAGCCCTGTACTATATGTCCTTCATTGACGACTATACCCGCTTCGCCTGGATATATCTGCTAAAACAGAAAGACGATGCGATAAAAGCCATCAAAGACTACGTCACGAAAATCGAGAAACAGTATAATACAACAATACTGAGATTTAGAACGGACGGTGGTGGTGAATACGTCAACAAAGACACAATGGACTACTTCAACCTACAAGGAATAGTCCACGAACAGACTCCCCCATACACTCCTGAATCAAATGGAGTTGCAGAACGATTCAACAGGACGATAACAACAATGGTCAGGTGCATGATCATGGACCATCCTAAATCGTTATGGGGTGAAGCATACTCAACCGCTGTCTACCTCAAAAATAGGCTACCCCACAGTACGCTAAAGGGAAAGACCCCCTTCGAAGCCCTGAAAGGTTCAAAGCCAAGTATCCAACATCTTCAACCATTCGGAAAGAAATGCTATGTCCACATCCCAGAAAACTCTAGGCCAGCAGGAAGCAAACTAGCACCCCGAGCACACGAAGGAATCATCGTCGGATACTCAGACAGTACCAAACATTACCGCACCTGGATAGGATCACAAAATAGGTTAGTTGTAAGTCGAGATGTCACATTCCCCCCTCCTGAATCAGGGGAAGTCTCCGTGGAACTCGACTACACCCCTATCCTGAAACCAGAAACGGCACCTGCACCGACAGACGACGGATATGAATCAGAAGACAGGCCTGATCAAGAACCCGAATCGTCAGCACTCGAAGAAGACCTTGAAACAGACGCAAGTAGACTGGGGGCCGGGCTTACGAGGCCCACTCCTGGACGTCACCTCGAACAAAGTAATAAACAGGAAGCTAATCAGGAAAACACAGAAACACCTCCCCCGGAACCACCAAGGAAATCGAAACCTTGGAAACCAACAACCGAAAAGGAGAAAGAATCTGAAGTCCCGCACCCTGTCACAACAAGAAGATCGAATCGCATCCGTGAAAGAACGGAGAAACAAGCAGCACTTGATATCGAAGGAAAAAGGAAGGAAATCCGACTGAAAATATCGGAATTAGGAACCACCTATGACAAGGAGGTATCAGAGATTCTAGCCGATGAAGATATGGACGAACAAACCAAGCAACTAGCAATGGAAGCAGCCAGTTTAGACCACAAAAAGGACAAAGCAAAGCTCCAAAGCCAGTACGACAACCTGGATTCCACCATACATCGGGTACACCTAGTAACTGAACCTACCACCTTCAATCAAGCAATGAAAAGCGATGATCAACACCTATGGAAGAAGGCAATACAGACAGAGAAAGACGCCCTCGACAAGGCCCACACCTGGGACATTGTCGACACACCAACCAACCGAGCAGTAGTCAGAGGAAAATGGGTATTTAAGGTAAAACACAACGCGGACGGAACAATCGAAAGATACAAAGCTAGATACGTCGCCAAAGGCTTCACCCAAGTACAGTATCAAGACTATGATGAAACCTTCGCCCCCGTTGCCCGATACGATTCCCTAAGACTCCTACTTGCACTAGCCGCACACAACGGTTGGATACCACAACAAATGGACGTCAAGTCAGCCTTCCTATATGGTATACTTAAGGAGGAAATCTACATGGAACTACCTGAAGGCTACAGGCAGGACCACAAGGTTTGTAAACTTCGAAAATGCATATATGGACTAAAACAATCACCCCGTGAATGGTACGCTTGCCTAGCAGACTCCCTTCAACGGAAAGGATTTGTCCCAGCCAAATTCGACCCATGTGTCTTCATACATAAGAAACACCAACTATACATATCGGTGTATGTTGACGACATCATGATATTCGGACCCGACTCCCCATTCAGAAACGAAATCAGACAACTACTTAAGGCAGATTTCGAATGTACGGATCTCGGTAATGCGAAATTCCTACTGGGAATAGAAATAACGGTAACAAAGAACGGTATCACGCTGTCACAACTAGCATACATCAACAAAATCCTAGACAAATTTGGAATGAATAACTGCAAACCAGTTGGGACACCACTCGAACCAAATCTGAGTCTTCGTAAAGGAGAACCAGAAGATCAAATCGAGAAACCAACTGAGTATCAATCCATAATTGGATCACTCATGTACGCCAGCATAGCAACCAGACCTGATATCACCCATACCGTTACTGCCCTCTCTCAGTACTCCTCATGCCCAACTGAGGACCACCTACGAGCAGCCAAACGAACCCTCCGATACCTCAACGGAACCAAAGACTGGAACCTGTTCTACCCGAAAGGAAACACTAGAACACTCGATGGTTTCTCAGACAGTTCCTACGCTTCAGACTTAGATGACAGAAAATCGTTCTCAGGATACGTGTTCAGACTAGGAAAATCAGCCATAAGCTGGAGAAGCCGGAAGCAGAAATCAGTCGCAGTCTCAACAACAGAAGCCGAATATATGGCTCTGTCCCTAACAGCTCGACAACTGGTATGGATTCGCAACGCCTTATGCGAACTCCAACAACAATACCAATACAACATCCACGCCGACAACACAGGGTCCATCGAACTCTGTCGGAACTCACGTATCCACGACCGGTCCAAACACATCGACGTTCACTATCACTACACACGTGAACAACTCGAAGCCGAAACCTTCAAACTCCTCTATGTCCCAACCGAAGACAATGTTGCAGACATAATGACCAAAGGACTACCGAAACCAGCTCACCAAAAATTGTCAGAATTGATACGATGTGGCAAGTGAGGGGAAGTGTAGAAATAAGGGCATTGCGACATCGGTTATGTACGGAATTACTCATGTATAAGGGATGACTCATAGAAGGAACAGGGATTCAGACAAGGCTTAGTGTCAGGGATTATGTAATCAGGGGATCACGTGGTATTAGAATATCTGTATATATAGGGCGCTCAAACACCCACATTGTCGCTGGAACTTCAGCGGCGCAATAGTATCTTCTTCGCACTACAAAACACATCCTCCCTCAAGGTCACGTGTCCAAACCACATTCAAGTCATTTTCTCCCACACTACAAACTTCACATGTGAGAGCTTCACAAGGTCAATGAGAGAACCAACTGTAACGGCGTTTGATAGAGAACGTTAGGCTATTAGTATTGCGCTCGGTCACAGTCTTTATTTGACCTGACCGCCAGAGGGGACCTGACCGCCAGAGGGATATAAACTTATAATCTTAATCCAACACTGGGCGCCCTTGCAATTAAATAGAGTTCAAATCTGATAGAGGGGCAGGGAGCCAGTAGGCTTAGAAGGACACACGCTCTACTCTAGATGACAGTAGTACGTGCTCTTGCATCATTTACGCACTTTGGCTGGGGGAGGAGAAATAGGATAGCTAAATAACAAGAAAAAAAAAGTTTTAGATGAGTGACTGTGGCAGGGTTCGAACCTGCGACCTTCTGCGTGTAAAGCAGACGCGCTAACCACTACGCTACACGGTCATGTCTTGATGAATTACGTTAAAATATATAAACAAATTTTTATCTACTCAGACCAGACCTCAGGTTAGCACACGGCTTTAGGATAACGTCAAAACAAAACGTGACGAGGCACGGAACTCCCCCAACCACTAGTAGCTTTAAATAGAGGTAACTGAGTGGTCACCAGCTCCCTGTCATCTTCTCGAGAAATACTAAGCACGATACACATCATATATCTCTCATTTTGAACCTAACTATTTGGTAGGTCACCGTTCCTCCAAAATATCACCAAGCAAAGAAAGAATAAGATCCTCATATAGCCTTCTCGCAATTATTCGTCAAGTAATCAGTTTTGGAAATTATGATTACTTACCGATAGTATCAGGCATGAAGAAAACTGAAGTCTAAATGGGAGTCAAACTATCTGCATGAGGTTAGTCGTCTCGAGAAACTGCCATACATGTAGGTCTTGTGCCTGTGAGGGACTTTTTATTACTTGTTTCAAAACAGATCTCGGGAGTTCTTTTAAGGTTGTCTATCATGCTAGAGTTTTAACCGCAGTATGTACTTGATCAGTACCAAAGCAGGGCCAGGGCCAAACCTACATCTAGCTAGGGTTTGGATTGTGCGTAAATTTCACAAGCCCCTAATTGCGGTACCTTAGAGCAAATAGCGGTACATGAATAAAAGTATATCCATGCAGTTGACCTCACGCTAAGTAAAAGCTTCCTTGTTGACAGCTGTCTGGTATTCAAGGCAGAGAAGAGGCAACCAGTCCTCTCCCCTCTCCTTTCTCTTTCCGTCGCCTCCATCATTATTATCGTCTCCATCATTATCATCATCACTATGTAGTGTCTTCAGTATTATAAGATGGAATACCTGATCACATGGCCTTTAACAGGGGAATAAGTACAACTACATGTAACCTTTGAAGGTTAGTTAGGAGACTTTTGAGTTTGGAAACACACGCTGAGACTTTCTTCTAGCTCCTTATAATTAAGCTCGTCTGAACTTCCCACAACGCCGAGCAATAATAGACTGAGAGTTGACATGCTTGCGTTGTCATATACATGTTGAAAGACTTGGTCCGTGAAGGAAGCATTGAGTTGCCACAATTGGATTGCGATCCGAGATGAACAGCTTAACTACAGAGGTAAATGCTTCCACTTCTGTGATACGGAGCCGGAAAACCTTACTTGATCATCACCGTCTATCAAACCATAATGAAGTACTACTCCAAAATCCATAACTGACTCTATCTGAACAAACTCAGTACCCTGAACGCCGAGCGTGAAAGGTTCCCTCCGGCGGTCGTTACCTACAGTTATTCCCTATGGCACATTCCGCTGAATATCAGGGCTAGGGTTAGCATCCTAAAGATGATCTGCACTCTACTCGGTCGTTAATTAAAAGGTCGGAAGTTTTAGTAAGCATTTGGTTGCAACGATATCCGACCATTTAATTAACGCGCGAGTAAATAGCTTTCGCTAATGCAGGAACCACCAACAAGGTTCCTGAATAAAGTGATATCTGGAGTCAAACTTGATCAACAAAACACGTATGTAGTTTATGGATCCATGGGGCGACGCGCTTTTGGTCTTGAAAGCCTGGACTGTGCCTCGCTTAAACCTCCCGGTACAGCGTTTACTTCGATAACGAGATGTTCGTAGAACATTGGACGCCGGGGGTATCCAGGGAACTAAAGATCATATGGGAAATTCCTTCCTAGCGGGTTAAGGTGTGGTCTGTGCGTCGGGTGTTTAATCCTAGGTCCCTGGCTAGCAGGAACAGGGGCCAGCTGGGATTGCGTGCACTTGTTCTCGGCGACCTGGGGAGCGATCACGTGAGCGTGGTAAAAATTTGTACTGTGGAGGCTGTGTGGATACCTCTAGGCTTTAGCTCTCTACTGGAGTAGGACATATAGATTTTACGGACATAGGGAGTAGTTGCTTCTGGACAACAATTGATAGCGTCGTGCTCCACGATTTCTACCGACTCTATGGCGCTTCAACCAATCAGACTTATTCTCAAGGAGGTGAATTGAGACTAGCAGCTTTCAAGATTTAATAGGATACAACGGTAATGATAATATCCCTACAAACATAATTGCTTGACATTAATACCATTTCATCATAGAACACCGAAAGGCCCGAAACCATCAGAAGAACCAGTTTTGAATCAACGAAACCCATATAAATATATCATAAAACAAAACCGAAAACAAAAAACACTAAAACATAAGAAAGGTACCCTTTTCATGACTGTTCCCATCATGATCCTATCGCCCAAATCCCCCTCGACCACCTACAAACCTCCCACGCACTCCCCAAACCACTCTTACCCGCTACACCTGCCCAAAACTCTAACGCCCGTTCTGCCCTCTCCACAACTTCCTCCCATCCCATCTGCATTTGAAATCCATTCCCTGCTGCTGCCCTCAGTATCAGGGTATCGCATAGCCTTGCTCTGCAGTCAAACCATACGGCAGGGCTACGGTACCACATTGCGCCTCGATCCGTACTTAGGTTATAGACTGCATAGCTCAGTGCTAACGAACTGAAATGTGACACCTCCCACTGCAGATGACTGTCAGACAGTGAATCTAGCCACGGCAGATGGTTTAGAGCTAAGTTGATATAAGGCCTATAAAGCAACTCATGGCACTCTATGAACCGCTTGCGCAGGTGTTGTTGAAACTCGTCTTCCAGCGGGGTAATATCGACCGGCGGGAAAGGGTTCGGAAAATGTACACTCGGTGGGAGGCTGCTCTGCCAGCGAGATACATATGCCTCGAACTCCCGTGTAATTGTGACCAGACTTGCAAGGCGCTGCTGGTTTAGTGCCTTTGATACGGTGACGGGGCTGTCCAGGTCACACTCAAACGATGAGACCTCATGCACAATCCGGTTGTGCAGTCTTCGAAGAAATATCTCAGCCGTGTAGTAGTACCAGGACTGGTTCTCGACATCTGTGTAGTGCTGCGGCTCAAAACTTGTTGGTGGCGCCGGGAAGTGGAGCGGGTACTCCATCTGCGAGCCCGTAGGAACTGGAAGAGAGAGGGCAGCACGGAGCTCACATTCGGCCTTGAGACAGGTCCAGTAAAGTCGCTGCTTAAGGTACTGCTCATAGGTCATTCCAGTTGCATCACAGGAATTCGAGGTGCCTGAGCCCGTTGTTACATTGTGGAGCGTCTGCCAGGTGACACAGGCGGTGTGGAAAGCCTTATACGCGGAGATTGGCTCAAGATTGTACAGATACCAGAACCTACACCTATTTATTAGAACCGCTATCCCGCCTCAAACAAGTAGCCGATAAGTTACTACCCGGATAGACATAGGCACTGTACAGCAAGCTCACTATCCTCGCTCATGGCGAGTCCTAAGCGCTGCTGCGCCATACTCCAATAGTGCCGCGCGAGCTCTGTTTCCCCCGATGAATTGCGTGGAGAGTCGAAGAGAATATAGTCGGCATAGTCTTCGGATATAGCGCCAAGCGCGCATGTTAGTGCAATGAGGCAGGAGTCGAGATCCCATAAGAAGCCAGATTTGGCGACAGAAAGCATTGCGCGCTTCAGGACGGCCAGGTCACTGATAGGGTGGCTGGGTCGCACGCGCATGACGTAGATGTCATGAAGGCGCTGGGTCGTCTGCGGTGGTGCTACGGATGCAGTTGGAGGAGGAATGGCGGTGTGTGTGGATGCGGGAATAGTTAATTGCGGGTGGTCGCGTGGAAAGACTGACCAGGCGAGGACAGAATCGAGACGGGAGGGGACGCGGAGTTCTGTGGCCGGAAGAAGACCGGATCCTGCTACAGTTGGGGTGGTGCTGGATGTGAATTCATCGATAATGACCTGATCCTCGCGGTCGACAATATGAGCGGGTGTGGAGTGAGCGGTGGCGGTGCTGAGAAGCGGAGAGGGCACGATAGAGCGTGGAGCTGGGGGGTGAGGGGGTTTATGAGCGGGTGGATTCTTCATAAGTTTCTCCAGTCTTTCAATCCCCTCCAGGATCCTCAAGCTCGTTGATTCATACCTGGCCGGCCCCGTGGTTAGCTTGAGCTATTCCGTTGGAGTACGAGCATCAACATACAAGCTCAACTCCTTCTCCTCTAACCCAGAATAATAGCACTCAATTCCGGTCCTAACGCAACTCCCACACGCTGGCTTCACATTATCACATTTTGTTTTCCTGCTCCTGCAGCTATCACACGCTGTTGGCGCCCTCTTCCTCACGGGCGTTGTCGTTGACCCCCCTCCAGCTACTCCCGCCGTGGTCGTCATGGGCATGGCGCTCGTGCTCTGCGGCGATGTTGTCGTGCTCTTACGACCTCCGCCGGCGGTACTACTGGAGCCGTCTACCCCTACTAACGATACGAAATCAGACTCTGGTTCAATTAGGCTATCTACATGCTGCAGTACAGTGCTGCCTGCAGACAAGGATTTGAATTGAAGCATGTAACACTTGCCTTCGACACGCTGCCGTTTCTGGGGGTGAATACTGGCTTCTGAACGCAACACTGTCGTAGGAACTGGTAGATCGAAGGGTGTCATTTCAGAGAGAGAAAAACCAAGATAACTTGCAAAAGAGTTAAGTTAAGCAAGCAGCACCTCTTTTTGAATTTGACTGGCGACAAGAGCCATAAGTGCTTGGGTACGTACTGTACAAGACTCACTAAGGGCTAGGTGTCCCCCAATTATTAAGCCCTGGAGCAATCTCCGCTGACCAGTTAAAATGCAGCTGTGGTTCTAGATTGCATTAAGTGGCCATACACAGCATAGCCCGTTCTCACACTACACAGTAGTCTGTATCCCTCAAAAGCCTCCTCCATACATGCTCTACAGAATGCACTCCCCACAAAACAACGCTAATTGGCGCACTATGTTCAAAATGCAATGGTGGACAGACGCTTTTGGACTGAATTAATACCTAAGAACGCCAGAATCTGGTATTTTATGCAAGATTTAGCAGGATGCGCGCCCAGCTCAGTCCAGAAACGTCAACCACTCAACTCGTGCATACCCCGGGGTTATGTAGGATGATCTGCACCTGCCAGGCATAAGGTTAGACTAACGGTAAAAACTTCCCCAGAAAGGGACGAAAAGTAAAAGGCTGCTCCGCTTGACCGTGTGATGGTTGGTTGAGTTCCCGGGGGCAGGCTTAACTCCGGGGATAATTGCCGCGGCAGCATCTTTCATCGCCGAACAAAACCAGGACTTCGGGATTGCTTTCTACGGCTACGGGAAATGGAGGGAAACATCGATCTGGTACATAATTGAGACATCCGCCCTGATAGAATTGGTCCGTCTCTCTTTTTTATTTCATTTTTCCCCGTCCCCGTTCGTTTATTAATACGTTTTGGGGTTAGGGGTTTTCGTTTTCTAAGCGTACCACGCATCCACTACCCCACGAATGGATCTACAGCACCCTCAATTTCGCCCCGGAATCGATATCCATATCGATATTGACAGTCAGTGCGCGATGTAGGACGAACTGCATCTGATAAATCTCTCAATTTCACCCCACCAGGGTACCCAGGGTGCTTCCCAGGTGATAGAATACAAACCTTCGTTTTTCTCCAAGGGAGAGAAAAAAGCCTCAACGGGGCGGTGATAAAAGCTCTATTACCTGCCATACGTCATGTCACACCATATCGGACGTTTATTTCACAAACTCAATTGCAAGCGAAACAAAACCGTATATTTGCATATCCGCATCAACGATCACTCGGCGGCCAGATGGAAAAAGAAAAGAAAAGAAAATCGTGCACAGTTTTATCAATCCCAGAATTTTCTATTCCATTAACCAAAAAGAAAATACTCCTCACATAAGAAAAAGAAAATAAAAGAAACAAACCATTTTATATACAGGAATCAAAAACACCCAGCCAAATAACTCGTAGCACGCTTAAGCAGTAGAGTTAAGAACCATCTGCCTGACGGCAGGAAGGTACTCACCCTCAACATCACCACCGAAAGCAACAGACATCTTCATGAGCTCCCTGTAGTTGCGTCCAGGAGAAACCTTTCCAACGACAGTCTCGGTCCTGGTCTCAACCTGCTGGGGAACGACCAAAGGACGTCCGAGAATAGCCTCCATACCCTGGAAAGCGAAAGTGATGGCCTCCTTGGCACCACCGTTGACACCGGCCTCGTCGAGCATGGTGAATCTGACACCCTCAGCTGCGAACTGAGACTCCATGTACTTCCAGATGTTGGGGTTGTAGGCTCCACCACCGCACATGTAGACCTCCTTGCACTTGATAGTACCGTCGGCGTTCTTGGGTCCGTACTTGCGGTAGGCCTCAACAGCGGCGCAAGCAGTGATACGGGTGATGGTGGCGACGGTGTCCTGAGGAGAGAGACCGCGGGACTCGCAGAGCTGGATGAGCTCGAAAGCCTGCTGGTCACCGAAGAGCTCACGGCCGGTGGTCTTTGGTGGGGGCTGGTCGAAGTAGGAGAGGCTCTTGAGGTACTCGGCGACAATCTCCTCAGAGACAGTTCCGGCGGCACCGAAGACACCATCTTTGTCGTACTCCTGGGCGCCGTTGGTGTAGTGACGCATGGCGAAGTCAATGAACATCTATCAATGGGTTAGCTGTGCCCAGTAGGCAGAATAGAAGGGGCAGGGATAGCTTACGTTTCCTGGGCCAGTGTCAAAGTCGTAGATTCCGCTCATTCCACCGTTCTCCTCAGAGGTAGGGGGGATGAAGCAGACGTTGGCAATACCACCAATATTCTGGCAAGCACGGGGGATGGTAGGGTGCTGGAGGAGGAGACCGTCGAAGAAGGCGATCATGGGAGCTCCCTGGCGGCCGACAGCCTGCTCAGAGATTCTGAAGTCGGTGACGGCGGTCTTTCCGAGACGGGCAGCGAGGATGGTACCCTCGGCCATGGTGAGCGCGGAGCGAGTCTGGCCCTCGTTGGGCATGGAAAGGAGCCAGATGGTCTGCCCGTGGGAGGCGATAACATCGATGTCCTTCTCAAGGTCGAATCCGTGGCGCTTGCAGAACTCCTCGACAGCGTCGGCGAAGACCTCACCGAGCTGGACGTTGATCTGGCAGAGCTCCTCGGGGGTGGTGGTGTTCTCACGGATAATACGGAAGACAGGCTTCTTGATGGACTGGGGGAGCTCAATGTCGTCGTACTTGAGGATCTTCATGTGAAGGGGAGATGAGGGGGTCTCCTGGGTGAAGTGGCAGAGGACACAGTCGACACCGTCCATGGAGGTGCCGGAGTTAAGTCCAAGAACGCGGAGAGATAGAGGGGCCATTGTAGAAGATGTTTTGCGTGGTATGGGTATCAAAGTTTGGAAAGAATTGTGAAGGAGATAAAGCTAGAATTAGGGGAGGGACTCGACTTTCACCTGAGAGCAATGAGGAGAGAGCTTGGTGATCGCCTTGAGAGCAGTTCTTCCGTCTTAATATACCCGTCGGGCATCTTCTCTCCAGCATATGACATAAAAATAATAGTCCCGAATCATCCGGGGAACGCATAATCATAGCTCTTCGCAAGTCAGTCATGCGGTGCGGGGAGCCCGCGCTATCCGCTTGTTCTCCCCGGAATTTGACTGATAGCTGTGAGCTCTCCATCCAAGTTGTTCACGCCTCAAAATCCACCTCCGAGCATCTCCCCGAGCATCTCCCCGGAAGCTCTATTGCCCAATTGAGTTTCCAAGCCTTACAATTGACCCTGTCCAAGGCTCAAAGTTATTCCGAAAAGATCTAGAAATAAAAACCACATGAGGTTGAGGGGTGGTGTCACGTTTGACGGAGAAAAAAAATTAGTTGCAGGTTGGCCGCCGCCGTCCGCAGAGGGTAGCGGTAGTAGGTGGCTTGCTCGTCTACCGGATATCCCGAGGACCTCCCCGTGAGAGGTTCCTGCAGGGATGGATCTAACGTAGCACCAAACCATGGTTCAGGGCTGGGAAGACCCCGAGACATGTGCATTTTTCCTACTCTTTTTTCTCTTTTTTCTTTTGGCCCGCCACGGGCCACGGGGCTTACCAAACAAATGGCTAAGGTCTGCTGCAGTGGACACCAAAAGTCCATCACGAGAGTAAAAAGGCTCTCTCCCAGGCTCTAGCGATCCAATGAGGAGTTACGTGGTCAAGCCTCCGCAATCCTTGAGCACATGTAAGCTGGCGCAACAGGTAATCCGTTTTTTCTTGGGACGGCGGATAAAAAAGCAATCGAGAGATTTGGGAAAGGGTCACAAATAATAATGCTTGGTATTATTATAAATGTGGCAAACGGGACTAGTGCCCTAGTGACATCAGGAACTTTGTTCCCAACTCGGGCGACGCAAAGTGACAAGCAGCAATTGAGCTCCCTGTAACACTAAACGTCTGTCTCTGAAGAAACCGTTTCACTGCCTGTAAGACCTGCAAATTTGTCTAGGTGCCCTGGGAAGTGCTAGGTTGTACCCCACCCGCACAGGACAGGTTCCCCAGGAAATTCCTAACCCACAGTCTCCACCTCCACTCTCCACCTCCACCTCCATCTTTCCATGGACCCCCCCCCCCCCTCCAATAAAGGTTTTGTGCCTGGCAAGACCACTTACCTAGAGAAGTCTTGGATGTATGCGGCTCGCTTGCCCCAGAACCGGTCTTTTCAACCGTCCATGGGGGTGGTTCGTTCTAAGGAATTGTTCGTTTGTGGCTTTCCTTTCTGTAGTATGCTAGCTGAACCCGGAAATCGGGATTCCTCTAACCAAGAGTTATGGGTCCCTAAACCTCACCGTCAAACTGGAAATCTGATAAATGCTCAACGGCCAAATGCTACCTATATAAACCTCTGTAGCATGCCGTAAACATTCCTACTCCCTCTCTCAGTATCAGCTCCTCCCCCACAAAATCCTCCCTCCCCCTACCCTCCCTCCCTCCCTCCCCACATCTCCTCTTCCCCATACTTTCTCCATACAAAAAAGTTCGCCGCCATGTTCATTTGGGGCAACGCCCGCGGGACGGCTCTCCGAGTCCTGATCTCCATCGCGAGTTCTTCAGCATTCTTGCTCTTTGGTTATGATCAAGGAGTGTTCGCCGGTCTTATTGGAGGCGACGGCTTCAAAAACACATTCAACAACCCCGACACCACCACCATTGGAACCGTCACGGCCATCTATGAGATTGGATGTTTCTTTGGTGCCATCTTCTCCTTCTGGGCTGGTAACAGGCTCGGAAGAAAGAACTCCATCTGGCTCGGGCTGTTTATCATGATGGTGGGAACGGTGCTGCAGACATCGGCGTATACTCTTGGACATATGATTGTGGGACGTATTGTGACGGGAGTCGGTAATGGAATTAACACTTCGACTGTTCCTATGTGAGTATTTTCCTTTTTTTTATTTTTTTGAGATTTGGGGGTGAAGATGAGAGTGAAGAACAATGTAGCTGACTATCATTTCTCACAGGTACCAAGCAGAGACCACAAAGGCCCGTTCTCGTGGACGTATGATTTCCATCGAAGGATGGTTCATCACAATCGGTAATCATTACCCCTCCAATGATTAATATTCAACTATTCCTAAATGTAAAACCCCCAATACTAACATTACCCACCAGGTATCGTCATCTCCTACTGGATTACCTACGCCACCTCCAAGCACACCAACCCCGACATCCAATTCCGCACGCCCATCGTCCTGCAGGCCGTCTTCGGTCTCGTCACCATGGTCATGCTCATCGGTCTCCCCGAGTCCCCCCGTTTCCTCATGGCCAAGGACCGCCGCGAGGAGGCCCTCGAGGTCCTCGCCTGCCTCGACGACGAGCCCATCGACTCCCCCAACGTCCAGCGCCAGTTCAAGTCCATCTCCGACGCCCTCGCCACCGAGGCCAACTCTACCTCCGGCGGCAAGATCCAGTTTAAGGACTACTTTGCCGGCGGCAAGAAACAGACCTTCCGCCGCCTCTGTCTCGCCTACGGTATCCAGATGATGCAGCAGCTTACCGGTATCAACGCCGTCATCTTCTACTCCGCCTACCTCCTCCAGAATGTGCTCAACATTGAGCGTGAGCTCTCCCTGATCATTGGTGGTTGCACCGGGTTAACGTTCTTTGTGTTTACCTTCATCCCGATCTTGTTTATTGACAGCTGGGGTCGTCGTAAGCCGCTCATCTACGGTGCCGCCGGACAGTCGGTTTGCATGATGTTCATCGCCGTCCTCGTCAAGCTCTCCGCCGTCGACGGTAACGACGCTGCCGGTGTTGCCGCTGTCATCTTCGTCATTGTCTACATTGCCACCTACTCTGGTTTCGCCTGGGTCGCTACTCCCTGGTTGTACCCCACCGAGATCTCGGAGCTCAAGTTCAGGTCCCAGGCCACTGCGCTCGCTACTTCCGCCAACTGGCTGTGGAACTTTGTTGTTGTCAAGATCACGCCGCTGGGTGTTGAGAACCTTGGGTGGAAGTTCTTCTTGATCTGGATGTGCTTCAACGGTGCCTTTGTGCCGATCATCTATTTCTTGTACCCCGAGACTGCCGGAAAGACGCTTGAGGAGCTCGACTCGTTGTTCTACAACACTACCAAGGCGTGGCAAATTACCGAGAAGGGGTCGCGTCTGGGAATGGAGGGAGAGGCTCCAGGCCCGGGGTCCGTCACGGATGAGGAGGATGTTAAGGAGAGCATCCAGATGCGCGAGTAGGCGAGTGTCATGTGTTGGGGATGTTGAGATTTTTTCCTGGGTTGGTTTTTTGGGTTGAGTTGTTATGCCTGATGCGACTTATGTATTATCTTTTATGTTTTTATTTCTTTTCGATGATATCTAATTTCTAGAGTCGGATTTATTTTTTATTCTTTTATTACTTTGGGGTGGGCATTGGGACGACGGGATGAGGTACAACTACATAGTAAAAATGGGCGGAACAGTCAAGTCAGGAGTGTAGATAGATAAAATGGAACTTTTACTTCACTTCATTCTGTTCACTTCACGAGAGAAACAAGAGTGGGTCTAGCCACAAAGAATTCCCCGAGTGTTTATCCGTGATCCGTCCGTCCGCAGGCCAATGATCGCCAGGGGGGAAATAATACAGCCAGGGATCAGTAGCATGGCGCTTGGCAAGCTTGGCGTTTGTATGACGTCGGTGATCCCTATAATCTGGTGAAACAAACCGCACCCCCGCCGCGCACTGTCTGTCCTCCTGAGATATCCCTGGGCTCATCTCTTTGAGCCGCCTCAACAACACGAACTTTTGCATTGTGCCCTCATGGCCCAGTCCGTTTGAATTGCCGATTGACATCCCTTGCTGCTATTAAGAGCTACGGGGAGGAAGCACCAGGAATCTACGTAAAGTGATGTCGGGTTTACCTAAAAGGCCTGGGGAAGTAGGGCAAACACCGGTCCCTCGGTGCAACTACGATTGCAAAGTATCTAAAGACTGATAAATTATAAAAGTCCCTTCAAGCCACCTACGTACTCTATGTAGAAACTGGCGATATCCGGTCGGTGGCAGCTTGGCAGCTTGGCCGTGGTTGTGGTTGTGGATCTGTGGAGTTGTGACCAACCCCACTCGAATCCTTGGTGCCCGCCACAATTTGTTCGGTACGCACGGCGAGGCACTCTGTGGGGATTCACGATGGTTTTTGGTGGGTTAGGGTCGTTGTTTAGTATGTAAGTGAGGCCAGGGATGATATTTCTAAAACCCCCGGCAAGACAGGACGTAATTGCATACAGGGGCCAGTGTGGGTTGATAGCATTTGACGATTTGGTGAGTTGGTGATTTGAGCCAGTTATTTATCAAATCTTTACCAACAGCTGGCGACTCGTCTCCTTGTATCAATTTGAAAACTGGGCCCCCCGAACCCAAAGGCCTATATATGTAATATCTGGGTCTCTACGCACATCATCAGCATCAAGTCTCTCTTATGTCATTACGCAGAAGTAGATAGGTATTAGTGCTTAACTGGTGATATTCGCCTTAAATAGAAGAAAATTCTCAAATATGGAGGTAGAATTGCAATTGCCACCTCTCTGGCGCCACCACCATGTCCCAACTCGCCCATCTCATATATAGGCACAGCTCATATTCTCACTCTTCATCGTGGGTCAGGCCAATTCACCTCTTGTTGACCCTCGGTATCATCATTAAAGAGGTGATTCGTCCTCCGATCATACCCATGTTGAAATCTATTAGGTAGCCAAACCCATAGACAGATCCTCCAGTCATCTCCTTCCAAAGCTGTGCGATCAATCATTTACCCTTCTATATTAGTAAACAGACGAAACCGAGTGATAATCCAAGATGCAGCAACCAATCCCACCCCTCGCAGCTGACTAATCACCGCACAAACTTCTCATCGGACCTTCACGCACCAAAAAAAATTTCAGATTCGCACACCAAAACCCCACAATCCATAATGGCCGCCGCAGCAGCAAGGACTCTCAGAATTGGTACGTACCTTACTTCGAATCCCTGTTCTAAGTGAGCTCAGTTAATTTTGGCTTTTTTTTTGCAGGACTCATTCCCGGTGATGGAATTGGCCGTGAGGTTATTCCCGTAAGTTGCCGAGAGATTCGTTTTCACCAATTGAGTGGGTTCAGTACTTATCAATATGTGTATTTAGGCTGGAAGGCAAATCCTTGAGGCGCTGCAGAGCTCCACAAACTTGAAGTTCTCGTTCGTGGACCTTGAGGCTGGTTTCGAGACCTTCAAGAAGACTGGAACTGCCCTGCCAGACAAGACCGTCGATGTGCTCAAGGGCGAGTGTGATGGTGCTCTTTTCGGTGCTGTAAGGTAAGCAGACTAAACATCAGGAAAACGTTGAAAAAGAGGAGGCGAACAAGTAACTAACGGTGATTCCGCAGCTCCCCAAGCACCAAGGTTGAGGGCTACTCCTCCCCCATTGTAGCCCTCCGCAAGAAGTTAGACCTCTACGCCAATGTCCGCCCAGTCAAGTCTGTCAAGGGCGGCGCTATCCCTGTCGATCTCGTCATTGTTCGTGAGAACACCGAGGACCTGGTATATCACCCCTAACATAGTCAATGATCGCGCCAACCAGCTAACCCCGCCCAGTACGTCAAAGAGGAGCGCACTTTCACCGCCCCCGACGGCACCAAGGTCGCCGAGGCAATCAAGCGCATCTCTGCCCGCGCCTCCAGCCGCATCGGAAAGATCGCTTTCGAGCTTGCGCTCAAGCGTGCCTCCCTCCGCGGCGCCGGCGCTGCCTCCCCGCTCGTGACCATCACCCACAAGTCCAACGTCCTCTCCCAGACCGACGGACTCTTCCGTGAGACTGTCCGCGCTGTCTACGAGTCCAACCCGGGCTACTCTGGAATCCGCTGTGAGGAGCAGATTGTCGACTCCATGGTCTACAAGCTCTTCCGCGAGCCCGCCTACTTCGACGTTGTTGTTGCGCCCAACCTTTACGGTGACATTCTCTCCGACGGTGCCGCCGCCCTTGTTGGATCTCTCGGATTGGTGCCATCCGCAAACGTCGGTGACAACTTCGCTATTGGTGAGCCTTGCCATGGCTCTGCCCCGGATATCATGGGCCAGGGAATTGCGAACCCGATTGCCACCATCAGAAGTGTGGGGTTGATGTTGGAGTTTATGGGCGAGACTGATGCCGCCGCCAAGATCTACGAGGCTGTTGACGGTAACTTGGTTGAGGGCAAGTACTTGTCGCCCGATTTGGGCGGTAAGGCTGGAACCAAGGAGGTTGTCGATGATATCCTGAGGAGGTTGTAGAGGTGTAGTTTGTCTGCAATTGTATATATCCACTGACATAAACTTATCCATGTCCCGAGAATAAAAGTTGTTTTATGTGTTGATGTGATTTGCTACGGTTGATGCCTAGATATGCTTATCATCTTACTACGTTTCATCAAATACTCAAGCTCTCGAGCTCGCAGTAGGGTTTGCAAACTAAGACGATATTATCAAGAGGATATAGGAAATTACCTCAACTGGCTGATATTTCTCGATCTACATCTTAGACAGAGCTACCTCAACACACAGATCCCTAATGACACACCAGGCAATCCTGGATACTACCCAATCCACTCCAGTATTTACCGCGGCGTCGGATATCAATACCCAGACCACCTTTATATCTGGAATCTCGCTTCGGTTCGACCTGAAGTACTCGGGGTGCTATTTATCTTGTACCTAAACCTAACCCTAGGACTCAGCGCATGCCGAGTGATTACCTATGAAGCCAAAAAGGAACCCACAAGGAGCCAACTCACCGAAGAATTAATAAACATTCTCAGACACACAACCCCCATAAATTCTCATACGTCCTCATCGCGAAGTAAGTATAAGCGTTATGAGACTCGTGATGATCATTGTCGTTGACGATCACCGGTATTGCTGGCTTGTTAGATCCTTGGTCGAGGAGGGGCTGAAAGGAAGAACGCCGAAGGAGGGAGGATAGTTAAGTTGAATTTCGACCAATTCTTTGCTGCAATATACTTCAGTGGTATCTATTTGCCACCTGTTGTGATACGTGTCAGACCACGTTTTCCTCACCACAAGGCCACGGCGTAATATTTCACCCTATTGAACCTCGACAAAACTCAGGAACACATAGGTTCAAAGTAAATAAAAAATACCACCATAAAATAGGGCAGGTGAGATGGTATAGCGTGTGATCAAAGCTGAAAGGCGTTCAAACCTTCTCAGCCTTTATTATCGATCTTCTTCTCCATCGCCAAGAAACCCTAGCCCACTAATTATTTTGATTCTATGTGCGATGCGAGTGTTTGAAGCATGTTTTAGCTTATAATTACGAAGATGAGTCAATAGATTAAATAAGAGTTATTGGGTTTTTAGATAACGGCGGGCAAAGTCCGGGCGGTCTCATTAGCACTGGCTGCGCAAAGGTGTCATTCCGATACTTACCAAGTTGTTCCATAGACGTCAATGGTCTTTTCAGAAACTTCGTGGTCATGAGCCAGAGAAAATACACATATACTATTCGAAAATGAGATGGATTTTGCAAACGAATATAACGCGTGAAATGTGTTTTACTAAATCATGTGGGTTAGTGTTTGTGAGGGGTGCATATATCACGCTGAGAGGCCAGTAAAATCCAATGGTAATGAGATTATTTTTTCTTTTCTCATAGAAATATCATTTAATTCAAGTAGTTCTGTAGCCTTCTCATAGCTAAACCTATCTACTCTCTAGAAAGTGCTATAACGCACACAGTCCCCAAGCCGCTAGTTCTAGCCATTCAAATAACAGGATCTTCTCAAAAGACCAAAATCCTCCCCGACTCAAACACCACCCTCCCTCCTACCCTCGGCTCCTCCTCGCCCTCAAACGTTTGCTTACACTTCCCCTCCAATCTCCACACAAAGTTCGCAATCCTCACACAATCCACGCCCCTCATTTCCCCCATCCCACAGACCGCGACACCTGCAGAGAGATGCGTGAGTAGCTTGACACACTGGTTCTCCCCCTGTGTCTCGGGACTGCACTGAGCATCCCCTTTACCACGGCTCCTGAGGACGTTGGAGGCTTCGAGAACGTCTTTAGAGAAGGGGGACCCGGCGTGCGTCTCGCAGAGGAAGTCTTTGACGATCCAGGAGTTTGTCATGCCTTTGCAGCCGCCGAGATAGCGGTTGTCTTTGTGGAGGTCGGGGGGACACTTGATTGCTAGGGTGAAATTTGGGAGGATGAGGAGAGCTATGAAGCCGGACAATATTGTGATGAGCTTCATTTTGGTTTATGGAGCGAAAAACGTTTTAATACTCGGTGGATATCACGCGGTCAGGGAGAGATATAAGTGAGGGTTTACGAACACCGTTGGAAGTCGTCTTATATGACTATGGCCATGTTCTAGACTTAAATAGCGTACGTATTGATATAATAGTTTGAGGGATACGTGTATATTCCGTCAGAGAGATAGAACACGAGTGATTTCCCATGACCAAATTTCCCAACCATACTATAAGGGTTTTGGCCTATTCGCTGCACATTTCATCATCACTAAAATCTAGATTTACTTGCAGTAGGACAAATTGTCATACTACCGCTAAGAAAATATTGTATGCTCTACCCAGAATAAGCTCCGAGGGAACTCTATTGTCTCCAAGGGTAGGGGAAGATAAGACGTCCATGCATATACTGAGCAACCTCAACCAATCAAGATACTATCTTGTATTTCCCAGATGGCGTGAGGATGCATCTTATAGAGATTCGGGAATGGGCCCACCCATTTCCAAACGCTTAATGGGCGAGTATTGTCCTTGAATGGGCCAGGACACTAACGGGCTTCTACCTTTTTTCCACCGGGTAATCGTAACACACAGCATCCCGAGAAAATACCCAGATCAAGCCAAACCCTAACACGATTGATAGAGAAAGAAATAAACCCTTATCGTACTTTATTTACAGTTCGCAAGTTTAGGCAAAACATTCTATGGGATGTCGCTAGACCCCACGTGACATAATTTCGTGGTCATCAACCTCTACCACCACCCAACCCCACATCCTCGCTCTGATATTACAGTTAGGGATTAAAAGTATTTCTTGATTACTACGTCGGCCTTTGCTCATCCCTCTCCCATGACCGGAGCGGTCCCAACTACACCGAATGGACCTGAGAACACCACCCGTCCAACAACAACGACGACCGCACAACACATCGAGTGATACCCCATGACGCACCATCCCGCGGCCGTCACTCTCATCGACCTTCCCAAAACCGACATCGCATCACACACCCCCACACACTCTTGGCGGGTCGACCCCCCCTTTCCCCCGGCCCGCTCGGCCGTCAAAAAGAAAAAAGAAAAAAAAAAAGAGTTCAGAGACACGCGCCAAGACAGGCCCCGGGAGCTCCCGGTGCTGGAACGCCCGTCGTCAGAGGAAGATTTGATCTAGGGGGTTAAGGGGACGATCATGAACCATCACTCCGTTCGCACCGCGCCGCACCTCCTCCCCCCACCCCCAAGCACCCCTCAAGCCCACGTGGGCGTGCCGTTCTAGACCCGTGCGCACGGGTGCTGGTGTCTGTACCCAGGGAGTTCTTTGTTTGGGTAGAGGTGCAGACAATGTGCGTGATGAAGGCAGGACAGGTTCGGGACCGTGGTAGAGGGCGGGCTACATACATAGGGAGGTTGGCAGTATTCCTGGGTTTGAAGGGATGAGGAGTATCCCTTACTCGGGTTATGTTACCTCGCCTTGCCTTACATCCCAATCCCCCCCCGCTCACTCACCCCTCCTCGCATTGGCATTGGCGGAAAAGCAAAACAAAGCTGATTAAAGGAATATAAAAAAGCAATTATTACCATCACATGCATAACAATTTATCCTTTATGCATAGGGCTTACATTGTGATGAGGAAAGACGTCATTCATGGGATATCACTCGCAGGATCTCACTGGGAAATGTGATAGGTTCAATATTCGATAACGTTGGCCTTCGGCTAATGCAAGGAAGAAAAAAAAAATAGTAATAAAAAGCCACCATGGAAAAATTTATAGAGTAAAGAGATAATATAGATACGTCTCGGCGGGGTTAGATCAAAGTATGCAGAAAGCACTAGCATAACTGACGCTGCTGTCTCTGACGTCTTCCACTTCGCTGCTGTGCTCGTACCTCACCCACCGGAACCTTCCCTGGGTTTCGTCCGCGTCTGTTTCTTTAAGTATACTCTCAATTCCTGCCATGACGACTCCGATTGGATGGCGCCCGCAGATGGTGTTCTTTGTCTTTCGCAGATACTCCACAAAGACATCATGACTGCCTGTGGACACAGCAGCCATGCCTTGCTTATCGAGTGCTGTGATACTCTCATAGATCGGCGGTCCATCAGCTGGTGGTGTGACCCGAGAAGATAGTTTCTGATGCGGGGGGTATGTGGAAGGTTTCACAGAAGAAGGGTCAGGCAAAGGATGGGAGCACGGTATGGGGCCAGGAACTTCGGGAAGATCAGGGTAGTAGTGGGTAAAATCGAAGCGAGTTCCCCTAATATATATCAGCGCCGGGTCCTATATCAGAATATCAACCCAGAAGGGCTGAACATACCAGTGGCAGAAGTCTGTACTGACAACTACAGCTACGTCCTCCGCACCAATCAAATCTGCAAGTAACTCCCCAAACTCTTTCTCGACTGCTGCGCCCACGGATCCTACCATGATGGGTATAATGGGTGTTCCTGTCCTCCCCGCAAGCTCAAGCATCTTGTAAACATACGGCAGGTGCATTTCGAGGGAGTGCTCTGCCTCATCGACTGCCATCGTCATGGTCTGGAACTTGCCCGTTGCTCGCAGAGATGAAACAGTAGCTGAGTCTAGTGTGAGTGGACCGAGAGGAGTCGCATATGTAGCAGTGGTAGCTGGGGGAAGAGCACAGCTGGCAAGATAAACGTGGTGGGAGGGGCCGAGAATGAGGATTCGTTTACTAGAGGTGTCAGCTAACACCTCTTTGGATTATTAGAGGGTATTTACGCTTGAGAGAGGTCCCAGGACTTGTAGGCATATGCTGCTGCTGGCCCAGAGTAAGAGTAGCCTGCATGTCTAGATGGTGTCGGTCTTCTATCAGCTCTGCTCTATATAAACCGCGAAAACGAGTTTTCTGATGGTGATAGGTGGCCGGACGTGTTCTCTTGAACTAAGAACAGGATCTAAGAAGGAGGGGTGGGGTAAAACTCCTGTAAACTGCGAAAACAGTTTGGACGAAGACAGCTCAGGAAAGCTCAAACATACGGTGCGATGATGATTCTAGCCCCGCTCACTGGCACAGGCCCCGCATCTTCTATCTCATCTCCAACAGCTTCTAGCCACTCGTTTAGCTCTGCATTCAGCGTCCTCTTATCACCCGAGTACCAGCTATTTGCATGAGTTGCACGTCGAGTCGACATCGAGAGGTAAATCAGGCTATATATGCAGAGCTTTGGGGTTCGAATCAAGGTGGAGGATCGGATAAAGGTTTGAGAGGTGGAAGTGAGGGGTGTTTATGTGAGCTATAGGAGCTGTATCCTCGACAGAAAGATGGCTGTTTATCGAGGAGGGTTGGCGGGGTAACTTGGCGGGGTACAAGCACAGATGGGTAGTAAAGTAAAGAGGAGGTTGTTACTCCTCGTTGTTACATCACATCAACAGATCCGTCAACTCCACAGCTAGCTAGACTCTAGAACACACACACTCATAACAACAGCATGCACGTCTCCATTATTTCAATCGTCTCAGGCATTTCGTCTTCGCCAAGACTTGATTGATGTACATACATGTAAGTACATGTACCTACCTACATACTTGTACCTCCTCCTCGTTCTCTGTTTGTTTGTCTGCTCACGTTGACATGCAATGGCAAGGAGGCCAATTGTAGTGGACGAAAGAGTGAAGAGTAGCCGAAGTCCCGGAGTTACTATTCACCGCGAGGGCAATTGCCTCCCAAGCAGGACGGGTTTGTGTAAGAGGAGGAGGAGGCGGTTCACCTATGAGGAAGGGGCAACGAAGAGTACATGTATTTGATATTCGGAGACATGCATACCAAGAATTTGAAACAATACTAAATTGATTGGAATATCTAGATCTTGCCCCACAACGCCTCTTTATGTACTCGTCTGTGGCTGTGTCCTTCACGTTCAAGCATCATTTCTTTGTTTCCGGATATGAGGTCGACCGGTTATGTGGCTATCCACACATCCTGTATGATGTGAGCACTCTGCACTGCATTTTGGGTAGCGGTGCTCTAGAGTATTTGTATTTCATTTATTTTCTTTTTCTTCCCACACACTTTTGCTTGTTCGTTCCCTCCTTTCCCTCTCCGAGCTCACCCTCATTTTTTGGGCGCGGGGTGGGGGGGTGGTTTTAAGTCGTGGCTTGCTTGCTTGCTGGCTAGCTGTGCGAGGCTGGCACGCGGCACCCCCGTCGTGTTCTCTTTGTGTCTCTTTTGGTAGGAGGATGAAAAGCTGGGACTCGCCTCCACCGAGGTGCTGCTGCATATTCCATGTCAGTGCATACCCACACACACTCACCTTTTTTTTTTCCCTTCCCCCCTCCGCTTTCTGAGCCATTGAAGCAGCAGCTCTTGCGTATTGGTTTTCTGCATAAACTGAATTGTGATTTCCTTTAAGGGAGGGGAGGAGGGGTGCAGGAGGGTTTCGTGTGGTGGTGGTTAATTGAATCTATATTTACTCCTTTGCTAAAGACACACATGTATGTAATGGGTTCCAGTCTTGTCAGTTCAGTTGTCCTGGCTGACTGATTACCAGACCCATCTGTTTGTTCGTCTATCTCTGTCTGAATATAGTCGTCTATCTGTCTGTGCCCCCCGGGGGGGGGGGGGGGTGGTTTGAAGACGCACTGACCCTCGCTTTTTCCTAACTCGCTACCTACAGAAATTTTTTTTGTCTTTCGCAAACACCAACAAAAGTCGTCGTGAATCCAGTCCTAAGGGCGAGATTGTGAACGTGAAGTGAGGCGTGAGACTTTGAAGTGTTGAAAGCCTGTTGTTGTTTCGCTCTCTCCATCTTTCTTTATTGATTTCTGTGGGGGAAGGAGTGAGTGGGGCCGGCCGGGGGACGAGTGATCGAGTGAGAGAGGAGAGAGGAGATTATGAGTGAAGTGAGTGAGTGAGTGAGTTAGTTATAGTAGTCGATCCTGCTTCGTCACTCGATAACTCGATTGACAAGAGAGACCCCCCCAAGCCCCAGCCTCCCTCCACCTCAACCCCCCCCCCCCATCGCCCTTCTCCCTCAAGTGGCTCACTCGATTTTGACACGCGACTGTTTCCTCGAATACCTACCCTATATACCCTATATCCCTGCTACCCCATAACTCTCTCTGTCGTGTCGCCATCACTCACTCGTCCGCTGCCCTCCACCCCCCGCCATCGAGAAGCCCTTCAACAACGACCCCCCCCCCCCTATCTATCCAAACAGCTTCCAAATATATATATTCGGTCTCCGCAGCGCGCGTAACAACCTTTTTTTCTGCCCGCCGAGGCAATCCCTCCATTTGAACATCCCCGGATCCCCCGCAACATCGCGTCGGGAAATTTAATCTTCTCTTTCTCTCCCCGGCCCAGCACTAAGGAAAAAAAAAAAAAGAAAAAAAACAAAAACAAAGATAGAGAGAGGGAGAGAGGCGAAGTGAGTAGTATCGAGTAATTCTATATCTATTACATACACATATATAAAAAGCTTTGGGGATTCTTACATACACACCGTACCAGCACTCTCGACCACCCACCTTTAACCCCCCCCTCCTCCTCCGCTCCCCTCTACTCCGGCGGGCACGTCATACATACACTAGTAACGTAACCCCGTCACCATTCACCATCTGCTTAGCAAACAAAAAAACAAATGGATCTCCGCAACATGTTAAACGAGGGCCCGCCGCCCCAATCACCTCGGAATCCTCCTCCGCCCCCTCCGCTAGCGCAGCAGCCGCTTCACTACCATCAACAGCAGCAGCATCAACAACCTTCTCTTCTTCATCATTCTACTAACCATTCTCAACACCAGCAGCAGCTACATCACCAACAACAACAGCAGCAGCACCAGCAGCAGCACCAGCAGCAGCACCAGCAGCAGCACCAGCACGTCCAGCAGCAGCAGCAGCACCAACAGCAGCAGCAACATCATCAACAACCACAGCAGCAGCAGCAGCAGCCGCACCCACAGATCCATCATCATCAGCAACAACAACACCAACAACAGCAAAACCATCGCCCTACCCCTCCTCCACCAATACAGCCCCCAAGATCCCCCGCGTTTCAATCCTCGGCGCATAGTGGCCCAGGATACCCCCATCAGCAGCAACAGCAGCATCCTCAATCTCAATCCCCCTACCACCCGAGCCCACCTCCAAATTCGAGTCGTCATTTTTTGTTCCCCCCTCCATCTCCGCTACAGCAGCAACATCATCAACCAAACTACGCACAATCGCCTAGTACGCCGCATCCAATGAGCGCACATTCAATTCACAGTCCCACACCTACGAGCTCAATCTCGAGCAGTTCGCATAATCAATTCCCCCCACCACCACCTCCACCACCCCCACCCCCGCCTTCGCAGGGACAGTCCCAGGTTCAATACGCGAATAAGCCGCAGCAGCAACCGCACCTATTACATCCCGCTCCATCCCCACACCAGTATCATAGCCAACACCACCAACAGCAGCCGCAGGCTCAACAGGTCCAGCAGCAGCCACAGGGATACCCCAGGCAGTCACCAATACAGCAATCACCTATGCACTCGCCAATTGGCCCCACAAGGCCACCATTGATACACGCGGGGAGCAGTGGTGCGAATGATAGGTCATCACCTACAATATCTACACCTATAGCACGGAGGGATCAGGAGCGGGATCGGGAACGGGAACGAGAACTACTACGTGAGAAAGAGCAACGGGATCGAGACACACGG
This sequence comes from Morchella importuna, assembly GCF_003444635.1. NCBI lineage: Eukaryota > Fungi > Ascomycota > Pezizomycetes > Pezizales > Morchellaceae > Morchella > Morchella importuna. Next base: position 283,368 of record NW_025763436.1, on the reverse strand, counting down.
GAAAGGGAGGACCGGGAAAGACAACGGGAAAGAGATCAGCGGGATCGGGTAGCTAGGGAGCGAGACATCAGTGTATCACCCAAAACAAGAGTCCCTACCTATCTACCCGACGACGAGCCAATTCCAGATACGCAAAAGGAGGAGTTCTCGTATCCTGCTCAGCAGCAGAAAAATTCCCGCCCGAATTCCCAGCACGGTGGTAGTCACACTGGAGGCTATAATACAAGGCCGAGACGGGGCTCTTCGGCTGCGACGACGCCGAACCACGACCGCCGTAACCACGACGCGATGGACGTTGACACCCGAGAGGCACCTCCGAGCGTCCCTGCGGTTCCAGAGCGGAAACGGGTTGGTGGTCCCGTTGTGGATAGAGGGAAACCCAATGGGTCAGCGGCCGGCGTTGGCAACGGCAGGGATGGTTCGACTCAACAGCTGGCACCACAGCAACAGCAGCATCCTTCGCCGTCTCAACAAAACACACAACAACCACCGCCGCCTCCTCCACCCCCCTTAACAACTCCTTCTACAAACAGCAACCCCAGTTCCACGTCGTCACAGCGTACTGCAACCGTTTCTCCAAATAATAAAGATCAGCCCCATCAGCCACCACCCATAGCCCGGTCAACTTCCACCCCCACAAATATCAGCGCCCGGCCACATCCCCCACCCTCTCCGAGTCCTAAGCCAAATCAGCAACTCGGCCCGCCGCCAACTCCAACTACGTCGCACGCAGTGGAGGGCAATAACAGCAGCCCCGGGTCGGGGGCCCCGCCGCGGAAGCGACCAAGGAAAGATCATGAGGCGCCGATATGGGCCCGAAAGGCTTCGCGAAGTTCCAGTAGCAGCCCCGTAATGTCTAATCGGCGGCAACCTAGTAACAGTTCAACTTCAGGGCCTCCTCCTCCCCAGAGTGCACCCCCGCAACCAAACCAACAGTCAGCACCACCATACCCCCAGCCGCCCCAGCATCAGCAGCAGCCGCAACCGCAACCGCAACAGATGCAACAGCAGGGGCAGCAGCACCAGCAGAGAATTTCAGCGCCTGCAGGTCCTCCGCGCATGGTTCCGGTTATTGGTTCTTGGGAGCCGTCAATCGGGAATACGGAGCCGCATGAAGAATTAACTAGGTCTATTGCGGACTTTTTGTGGCGGGAGGTTATCATGAGATATGAGACGCAGCCTGCTGACGAGGTTAGCGGGACTATGATTGAGATTGAGGCTAAGATTGGGCAGATAATCGATAGAAACACCAACGCAAGGGTAAACTTACCTGTATCTACGGAAACAGTCATGGTTAATGATAATCGTTGTCCGATTCAATTCAAGAGCAGCATGACCGAGGTACGTACTCATGAAAGTGGAAGACAGAAATTATTTCGGGCTGGTTGCGGGACTCGCAGGTGCAACCGCTGGTAATGAGGATATGATAAGCTAATTCGTGGCACAAACTGCAGCACCAACATAAACATGCAAACCGCTGGCTCAACAAGCTCTACGAGGAGAGCAAAACCCCCCCCACCGCTTCAGGCAGCCCTCAACCCCCCGGACCAACCCGGATACCGATGGGCTACACGCATACTCGTGAAAAGGACATGTTTTACGAGCTCCCTGCTTCGGAGGTTTCAACACTCCCCCGACTGCTGCTGGAACAACTGAACCCACGGCACAAGATAAAGGTCAGGGTAACAACGGACCAGCGCACCGGGAAGGTCTTGAATACGATAATCAAGGCCCGGATTGCAGACTGCAACATATTCTGCCCACAGTCACGCTTTGATTGGAGGGTCAGCGTGAATATGGAAATGCCGTGGGAGGGGGATATAAAATCATTGAAGGAAATGGGGGAAAGTGATGGGCCCGTGAGGCTGAAGGATCGTCTCAGCTATAAACATCTGGTGTATCAGGTTGATTTGACCCAGGTCACAGGGGTATGTTACCTGCCCCTTTTCCTCCTTCCCTAATGTCATTTCATTGGGAGTATTAACTGAGCGGGTACAATAGAACAAACCTTCCAAGGAGCACGAGCTGGAAGTGGAAGTCTCAGGAGAAGAGCTTAGGAAACATGGGCGGCTTGCAAATCATGGAAAGCCTAATGCATATGAACATATAGTGAGGGGGTTCGTCGATAATGTCAGATATATAGTCCGGCATGCAGCACCAGCCGAAGCAGGGCCCGAGTGCGGGTGCTCACCTGGTGGACCTCAAATGCGGCGATAGAATGCGGCGATAGACGTTATGAAGGAGACGGCGGAGTGCGAACCGCGGCGGTGACAGTGACAGTGTGACGAGAATGCATCTAAAAAACGCTCTTCACGAAAATTCCGAACTCAACGACATATAACCTTCGTCATGTGTATTATTTTTTTCCTTCTCATTTTTCCAACTTTTTTTTTAACCTTTCCTTCTAGTTCACCTTTTCATCTCATCATCATCATCTCTTTCCTCCCGAGTATGCGGAGAGTTAGCGGAAGAGGATCGAATGGTGGGAGGCGGGGGGAGGCGGGGGGAGGCAGGGGAGGGGGGAAAGAGGAAAGGTCATTTGTCTATTCTTGTATTCGTGTTATTTTTTTCTTTCCTTTTTTTTTTCTTTCTCTTTCTGGGGTCTTGAAACTTTGGTTACTTTGGTTGGTGGCTTGCCTGAACTTTTTCAATTTGTATTGGTATATTTTATTTTATTACCAACTTTTCTCCATTGGTTCCATTTTTTCAGTCTTTTTTTTTTTTTTTTTTTTTTTTTTTACCTTCTTTATTTTTGATTCACTTGTATTCTATGAAAGAACAGAAGAGAGCGCGAGAGGGGAGCGTCCATCCATGAGCGTCCCAATTTATGTGTATTTGGTCTTCCTCTTCTCTCCATTTATTTTTCTTTTACTGGGAACGCTCCGATACCATCCAACGTATGTAGAAATTAAAGCTCAATATGACCACACAAAAAAATTAAAAAAACGAAAACAAAAACAAAAACCTCTAGCCCTGGCCCCTGGGGGCGCAATCTGATTGGTGCCGCGTGGGCAATGATCTGCAGCAGGGATTCAGGGGCCGCGCTACTCAGAAGGGGTTAAGCGAGAAGATAAGCTTCTGTAATCGGCGTTTCGGTGTGGGGTGGTGGTGGTGGTGGTGGTGGGTGGGGGACTGGGATCGAAAGATGGGAAGTGATTACATATGTAGTCTGCTGCCCCATGTTTGGGTTTCGGGGCGCGGGTGTTTCATGGATTTGTGTATGTGTGTGTATGTGTGTATGTGTGTGTATGTGTGTGTATGTGTGTATATGTGTGTATGTGTGTGTATGTGTGTGTGTGTGTACTTGTAGCTAGCAGTCTATAGGTACATGTATTTACATATGCCTTTAGAGCGAAGAATGTACCTACTCTATGTCGTGGCCGCCGGGCTGGAAGGATTGGGAGATATCGTGATCGGGACGTACGTCGTAGTCGGTGCGGGTAGCCTGTAGGCGCGGCGTGTGTGTTCTGCCTACGGCTAGGTATCAAGATTAAGTAAATACAAAACTCAAGGGGGAGCTACACAACAGTACTATAACCGTATATACTCTACTTTGCAAACCTGATTCTACCCAGGAGTCCCCTCTTTCTTCTTCACCCCCCCACAAACCACACGCCTGGGCCCCGTATTTCTGATCATGACGGAGCTAGGGACCATGCCAAACAGCTTCGAATTATCGGCCTGACCACCCTCTCTTCCCCGTCCCTCCCCTCCGCGTTTCATTAGTCTACCTGGCCGAGAGGGGATGATGACGTGACTGTACATTGACAAGGCTCACAATCATGAGCTAGCCAGACAACGGCGACAGCTAACCTAGGCTCCCATAACACAAGCTCAGCAAAAGCCGAGGCTGGTGAAACTGCTGTGGCTAAGATGTGGCTAATGCATATCAATGATCAAAGTGAGTGTTTTACATGGGTGTCGTTTTCGTTGCTTCACTGCATTTAGGTGAAATGGTGGAACACTGCATTTTGTTTAGGTATATATTTGGCGTTTGGGAGCTACAGTACTGCTGGGGGTACTCTATCGTCATGGTCCGGCATAATACGTTCGGGGCTTACGAAGTAGGCCTTCGTCGCGGTCGGCGAAGCGGACGTCTTTATCCTTGTATTCGCTGAGGCGCTATTTGCTTCCTTATTTGGGAGGTACACGTAGTGAGGAGAGAGGATTACGTGGCTGGGATGCTGAGCTAGTATCAGCTGGGGGCATCTTTTTGGGCATGTACGAGGGGTTAGTATTGGGTGCGGGTGTTGGCTCGGGGTAGTACAGTTGGTGCGCAGTATGGTAGGAGGAAGAGCACGGGATATTCAAGGCGATATGTTAGGGCTCGAGTTTGCTAAATCACACGAGAAGGCTCGAGACATTGGAGACTAAAGAGTAGTCAGCTCAACTTGCGCTTAACGTTCCCGTGAGTCTGAACTTTGGACAGGCTCTTTTTTTTTTTTTTTTTTGTTTAATTCATTAACTTTAGACAGGCGGGGATGCGTTCTTGACACATCTTTTTCTTTTCACCCCACTCGTTCCTTTTGCTCAAGCACTTATAAACATTGGCAGCATGGGATGTATTTCAATTTCAGCTTTCCTTACTCTCTCGCTGACAGCCAGAGAGTAATGAAAAAAGAAAAGGAAAACCAAAAACCAAAAATAATGGTCGCATCAACCAGAGGCAGTGTAATACTGGTGATACTGTGAGGCAAAAGATGCACAAGTGCAGAGCCAATGCCTCGATGGCTAAAAATAAGATTAATCTTAGATAGTCCCGTAGGACGGTTTCAGAGATTAAGCTGATTAGGAGTGATACGTTAGCGGAAGGTTCGAAAGGTTGGATGGAGGAGAGAGGGGGCAGAGGAGAAACATACCTGAAAAGAACAGATACTACACTTGATCTAAGCCACTGTTAAACAGTTAGCAAACTTTCGATCAAGCGGTGGGAGGTCGAGTTGGGGGTCAACTTACAAAGGCAAAGAGAGCTGGAAAGGAAAGAAGGGTGAAGGGGAAGAGGCCCTTTTATAGCGAATGATGGGAAGGCCAAGACCGGACTGTAAGGTGTTAGGACAGATTGGCCGCTCTTAGGGCTCTGGGCTGGGGCCAAATTGTTGTAGTTGGCGGCTGGCTGCATACTATGGAGAGGTAAATTCTTAGCTGGGGACATCTGGCCCCTCCCCCGAAGAGCGTCAAACCAGGCCTTAGTACAACTCTACCGACTCAACTGTAGAATGGTGGGTACCCCGATGTGACTCTGGCGTCTATGGCATAATGTCGCCCAACCACATAACTTTAGTGCGCGCGGAAAGAAAAATCCCACATATATCGATAGATACATTCTTTACTCTACTGCGACGGGAAATTCATTAATTGCATGTATCAACGCAAAGGATTGAGGAAACGGCGCGAAATGATGATTATAGAATTAATCTTTGTGTTAATTTCCTTGATACATCTTTCGTTGTTTTGAATCTCAACTTTAATAACATCAGTATTACGGGTGCGCCACACTGCGCACTGACATTAAAACTATATCACGAACACTTTTGCTGAGTGGCTGTATGTACTTTTAAATCCTAGATTTAGTTTCCCAGACCTCCGGAGAATGATTCTGTTGTAGATGTACCTAGCGGCACAAAGCCACGCTTAGGACAGTTGTGACGGAAAGAGACCACTCACACGAATCAAAGACGGACGCTATACGTATAATTACTTACCAAGTCCAGATAAACTTAGCTTGAACCTTGACTATACATGTCAATAACTAAACGCTCGCCCTAGACGCATAATCACTAAATCATCCCTCGATTCCTCAAGTTAATTCCTTTCTTTTGTCCCTTCTAGAATGTGATAAACTAATATATCCTTCTGATTCTGATCAAGATGAGATTCTTGCCGGTACAATAACGAAAAAGATCTGTTCCATCGACGAGAAAAACGTCATTCGAGGTCCAATATATAAAGCTTATTTCCTCGGTAATAGGCAGGGGTATTTTTTTTAAATCATATAGTAATAGGCAGGGGTAATGGTAGGGGATATTACATGTCCCTATGCATGTCTCAGACCCAGAGATCTCGTCCTTCTTCACTCGCAGATACATCCTCATACCAAGATTTCTAGAAATCCATGGGATGTGTATCTCGAGGACCTCAGTCAAAATCCATTCATTGATCAAAAACTCCTGAGGCGTTCCTGCCACATGAATTGGCCCAATGAGCATACATGTAGGTTACACAGCCTGGCAGCCTTGTTGCCGACTGTAAAGTACGAATGTGCTGATTCCAATCTCATACAGATCAACCAATCTCTTCTTAACGCTCGATATTTAACTCAACTCCCTTAAACACTTGACCTAGAAATTCCTTGTTATGGCCGAGGCTGTCGGACTTGGAGCGAACATTGTCGCACTCATTCAGCTCACCGCGCAGCTAATAGCTATAAGCTACAAATATATCAGCGGGGTAAAGCAAGCTCGCGACGAAATCCGGAACTTGGCATCTGAGATGCAATCGCTCTCTATCGTCTTCTCCAACTTGGAGGTCTGCATGCAAGACGGTTCTGGATCCACACCGCTGAAGGAACTCGGAGACCCGCTACAGGAATGCACCCTGGAAATAAAGATTTTCTTGAAAAGGCTGGAGCCTGCAGGATGGTTCGCAAAGAAGATGACTTCACTTACCTGGCCTTTTAAAGAGAAGAAAACGTCAGACTTCGTTTTACGTATGGAAAGATACAAACTTCTGTTCTCACTTATGTTGGACACCATCGAAATGTAAAAATTATACCTATCGGCCGCGTACCAGGATTTAACATACTGATTTGCGAAAATATAGGCCTCGGTCAAAACTTATTGAAGCAAATGTGCAAATACTTGGAGACCATGTCCAAGATATCAAAAACGATGTACAGGAGATGAAAGTTCGCGCGGAATACTGGAGTTCAAGATGTCAAATATACTGCACAAAACATTGATACTAATGTTCAAGACGTCAAGAAAGATATTGAAGATATGATGGCAGAGTCCGAGAGGCAAAGTGATAGTAAGAATGACCACGTAATAAATTCGAACCTCTACTAATACATCGCTTGGTGTGGATAGATAAAAACCGCAACGAAGCTCTCGATTGGCTATATCCTGGGGCGTGTAACGAGAGACACCTAGAGATCAGTAGAAGAAGAAAAAAGGACACCGGACTATGGATTTTTGACATGCCAGAAGTCAAAAACTGGATTCAAAATACAGTGCCAAAATCTCGACTGATATGGGGATATGGTATTCGTAGGTTATCTAGAATTGGTTATCACCTTCTTAATAATTTGATGCTAAATAAGTTATTAATAGCGGGTGCTGGGAAAACCTTCTTAAGGTTAGTTTCGACTTTTTCATGGTTTTTAAGTCCCCAGTTTCTTCCTCTAGCACATTGGTACCTTAATGATCGGGCCTGCCCCGTTCGAAAGGAGTCGGCTTTCACAATAACGTACGAAGCACTAGAAGTCTTAAGAGTCTTTCCTCCTGGTTAGGGTAACCTCAAGATCATAATACTAATATACTTAAACTAACGATAATTTATAAACCTTCTTCAGAAATCCTTTCGAACTATCAATCTTATTGAACAAAGGCTAACTAAATCTCTCATATACTTTTGGCTCTCTCATAATCGACCGGCTCCGAGAACAAGCTTTCGCAAAACAGTATGGAGTGGCATATATCTACTTCAACTACAACGAAGAGGATAAACAAAAATCGACAGATGTTCTCGCCAATATCGTTAAGCAACTTGCCTGCCAAATTAATGCACTACCTTAGGAAGTCAAAAAGAAGCTCGAAAATATACGAAAACCTCATGAAAAGCCAACCCTTGATGATTTGAAGGAAATTCTCATTTCGATAGTTTGGTCGTTTACCCGGGTGTTTATCATATTTGATGCATTGGATGAATGCAACCCAAGATCTCGGCTGGACCTCTTTCCCCTTTTTCATCATATGGGAGAGAACGGTATAAGCTTATTTTTGACAAGCCGGGAATATCCAGAAGACATACAGGAGTCCTTTTCCAAGCCTATAAAGAACAACCTTTGGGCCAGAGATGGAGATATCACTAGCTACATAACACAAAAGATTAATGATTACCCACGGGTACGGCGTTTGGTTGAAAATGGAAACTATCAAAAAATGGTTATTTCTCAGATCACAGAATGTGCCCATGGAATGTGAGTAGCTAGGTGCTTAAATTCTACTCTAAAAATCAGTGCTGATGTATCAAATTAGGTTTCTAGTTGTCCATTTTCACATTGAGCATTTATGTAGCCAAACTACCCTTAGAGGATTTCGACAGGAGCTCCAAACACTCAAAACTTCTTTTAATGAGGCCAGCCCCTTGAATCCTATATACGGTAGAGCTATGGATATCATCAAGAATCAGTCCAAGACCCGCGTGGATCTGGCACTCAAAGTACTGTCATGGCTTGTTATGGCTAAATAGGTTCTCAGTCTTCGCCAGATTCAGATGGCAGTGTCTATGGAGGAGGGAACAACTAATTTCGATGACCAGGAGGATCTGCCAGAAATATCGACCCTACTAGAGGTTTGTGCTAGCCTGGTAACAATCGACGAGAAAAGCAAAACAATTAGACTTGCTCATTATACAATTCAAGAATATCTTGAATTGAGTTCGGATTTCTCTCAGAACGCGAAAACAATTGTTTCTATATCTTGCACGACTTTTCTTTCCCTCGATAATTTTAAATCTTACGTTTCCGGCGCCTTCTCTCGCGGTATAAGAGGTCTTATTATACTCCTCGGAAAATATCCGTTCTTGCACTACGCATTAAATCATCTTCCATACCATGTTGCAGTCTGCGGCAACGAGGCCTTGTCAATAAAAAGCTTCCTTAAATTCGTAAGCACGGATAATATCAAATTGTACAATCAGCGGGCGGAGTATAATATGTACGAAAGCGTGTGGATGTACGACAATATTAATCCCCCGCTCTCGAATCCTCTGTTACAGCTGGCAGCTATTATAGGCAACCTTTTTGCGGTACGTATATTGATTAAATACATACATATCGATACGTGTGATATTTATATGAGTACGGCACTGCACTACGCAGTATCTGCAAAAAACTTATCGATGGTGCGGCTTTTGCTTGATGAGGGGGCCGATGTCTCCTTTCAGGATAGACATGGAGATACTGCGTTACATATGGCAATTCTAGGCTCGAGATCTCTCGTCCGTATATGTGATAAATCCATATATTATGTTGGAGACACGTGCACATATCAATCTTTAATAGATAGACGTGGCGATATGGGGACTGGGCCTAACGATATATGTGGAGATGCCGATGCTTTGATGGATCCTTTACCAGTTGTCAAGTTATTGCTGGAGTATGGGGCCAAACCCAATGTTACGAATGGCACCGGGTACAGTGCGCTGCACAGCGTGAAATTTGCACAACATTCACAACATTCACACGAATCGATGGCGCGGCTTTTGCTTGATAAGGGGGCTAGTCCCAGCTCGCCATGCGGTTGGGCTTATGTTTCGCACCGGCAAAGGGTACGAACTGCTAGTACTCAAACCCTTAGTACTAGCTAGCGGATGCGGTCACAAACCGTCGCCCGTATCCCTCAATGCAAAGTCTCTAATATCCCATTTCAGTTATCCATCACTTTCTGTCAAGGATAATTAAAGCTAACGGAAAGATAATTATAGCCATCCCAAGATGAGGCGAAGACAAGTCTGGCCATGTTAGCTACCTGTAGGTATTTGTATGCATGTAAATTACAAAGTAACTCATCTTGGCACGCGAGTGATAATACATGATTCCGAAAACCCTTTGTTCTGGTTTTTGTATAACCTGGAGTATAGTACTTTATCATTTTATTATTTAACTCTGTGGTCGGTCGTGGTTGGGTGAGTTGTATGATACCAATATTGCCCGCGAGTTGCGTCTCATTATTTCGAAAACCCACAACCCCACAATATTCCCATAAAACCCGTACCCATTAGCCCAAACACGAGCCATAACTATCACCATCATTATAGCTACATAATATTGCCAAATACAAAAGTCTTGATATATTTTTCCGTAACTTCCCTTTAGCATGTGCTAGGCGTATCCCGATGCCAGCCGGAGCGGCTAAAACAACCCCATATTGGCCATCTTTGTAGAGCTATTAAAGTCACCTACTCCGTGCGGATTGACGTATGGGAGCCAAGAGAAGAATCACTGGTACGTACCGGCTCGTAGGATAAATACGGTAGACCAGTAATTAACAGATGGGTGTAAATGAGTCTTATAGATGCGTACATTGTGTTGCACTGCATTTGAATAAAAGCTGCTATCTACATGTATATGTAGAATGGATATATAGCCATTCGATTCTATAGCGGTTTCCAGCATATCTGCTTCCTATATTAGCCTCTGTATTATAAAGTCGGAAGCACCCACACACCCGACCACCTCACAACGCTCAAACACAATCCATCACTCGAGCCAATGCTGCTGAATCAGCCCCAAGCCTACAATCAATAGTAAGTAGAGATAAGATAAGATAAGATAAGATGTGCACCTCATCCCATCCCACTTCCCCCAAAAAACCCCACACCCGGGATCTGACATCTTTCGATCGCCATTGCAACCTCCAAGTCCACCCCCTCCAATGGAAATGGGATAACCAAGGGACGGAAACGCACCTAGACCAACCGAAAAGAATACCAACCACCTTTGATCCAGTCTCCGCTCCTCTCAATGGTGCTGCGTCTGCCCCCCCGGGCGCCAGCGCCATCAATCTGCCTCAGCTGTCTCTTCCAATTGCGCCAAAGCTCCCTCCCCCGCAGGTCCCTCTCCACACTGGTCCAGCAGCAACCTGTAAAGCCTCTGCGCGCCGCCCAAGTTCCCTGGAAGCCCAGCTACTTCCTCTCTAACCGCTCCCTCTCTGACGACGCCGCCCCCACCACCCCCCCGCAGCTGCTCCCCCACCGCCGCCGCCAACAACTTCACAAGACCCTCGAGAACGCCGATGATCCCAATGCTCCCCTCCCCCCAGATGCGTCGAGCCTGCTCTCCACATCCTCGGCGTCTTCGCCTACGGGCTCACTAAAGCGCCTCCTATACCCGTACCTAGCACTCTCAAAGCCGCGTCTCACCGTGCTTGTAGTCCTCTCCGCAATGGCCCCCTACGCCCTGTACCCCACGGATCCGCTTCTCGCAACAACCACCGCCCCAACTCTCTCCGCGCTCACACTCACCTTTCTCACCATCGGCACCACGCTCTCCTCCGCCTCCGCAAACGCCTTCAACATGTACCTCGAGCCCGAGCATGACCGCAAGATGTCGCGCACGCGCAACCGCCCCCTTGTCCGGGGGCTCATCAAGCCCGCGCAGGCCCTCGCGTTTGCCTTTGGCACTGGCATCATCGGCACGACCGCCCTCTACTTCGGCGTCAACCCGACCGTTGCAGCTCTGGGCGCCGCAAATATTGTGCTCTACGCCGCCGTGTATACGCCTATGAAGCGGCTGTCTGTGGTCAATACGTGGGTTGGCGCTATAGTCGGTGGTATCCCGCCACTCATGGGGTGGGCCGCTGCTGCGGGCGCTGGAAGCGTCGAGGGTGCTGGCGTGTGGGAAAATCTTGCGCACCCGGGTGGGTGGCTATTGGCGGGACTGCTGTTTGCGTGGCAGTTCCCGCACTTCAATTCGTTGAGTTGGACGATACGTGAGGAGTATCGGGCCGCGGGGTACCAGATGCTGGCGTGGAAGTATCCGAAGCTGAACGGGCGGGTGGCGTTGAGGTACAGTTTGTTATTTTTCCCCATCTGTGTGGGGTTGTGGATGGCAGGGGTTGTGGACGCGGGGTTTGTGGTGGATAGTTCGGTGGTAAATGGGTGGTTGGTGAGGGAGGCATGGAGGTTTTATAAGAAGGCCGGGGAGGGCGGAACGGCGAAGAAGTTGTTTTGGGCTAGTGTGTGGCATCTGCCAGTGGTGATGGGACTTGCGATGGTGCATAAGGCGGGCTTGTGGAGGGGCATGTGGGAGTGGGCGGTGGGTAGGGAGGAAGAGGACGAGTATGAGTATGAGGATGAGGAAGAGGAGCAGCAGGCGGCAGCGACAGTGGCCATGAGGACTAAGTGAGGTGTAGATGACCTCTTATTTTTTTAGTTGTAGTTAGTATTATTGTAAATAAAAATAAAATAGAGTAGGGAGTAGATCGACTGTTGTAGTGAATAACACATGCTAGTTATACCAATCGTTTGGCACCTTTTAGTATGCTGCCGCCAAGTTTAGTCTCTTCCTCAACTTCGAAAATTATTCTTTAGCACAACATCCGAGTATTAACATATCTTAGATGAAGCTTCTTTTATGAACATGAGAGAACACACCAAATCTCCTCAGAGCATGTCCGAAACCACTGATAGTAATCTACTTTTTTGAACTCAACTTGTGATCTGATGCCCCAAGATTCCAAAACATTGATAAGGCACATTGTATCGTTAAGTTGGGAGGGGCGACCCTGCGTGATATAACTCCAAAGCTCACTAGAGAATGATCTCTTCCTGGGGTTCAGGTATAGATGTAGGTTGGGTCCTTCCCTATCCAAAATGTACACCTAGTCCATAAGGGCTGGAAATCGATATTTTTCTCCAGCTGGCGTAGCCAGCATATTCGCCCCAGTGCCATGAAGCATGCGGTACGATACTACCACTACGCTACACATGAAGTAGAGTAGTCGGGGGCCCGAAATCAACTCATGCATGTGGATGATGAGTATCTGTGATTAAAAGGTGTAGAGTCACTTAAAACACCCAAATTTTAGTGGTCGTTCCAGACATCTGTTTGTGTGGGTGTACATGTGACTCACTAGGCTTGAAGGAGAACTCATACGATGATCAAGAAACTGCTTACTCCCACGTGGAATCTCCACAATTAAGCTTCCGACCACTAGTTAGACCACCCCTGATTCGTAGTTATAGCCGGTGCTAGACAACCAACTACTGCCCGATCGCAAGTTAACTATAATCCAAACGTGGTAGCAAATCCGCCGAGGGCTCCAGCCACGACCACTTGAGACCCATATAGTTTCCATCGTGAATCTTAGATGTGCAAATGTACGATCCATAACTTTCATCAGAGAGTTCTGCTTTTGTGTGAGAGGGAGACTTGGTCGGGCCTGCTAGACTAGTAGACGTCACCGAGCGGTTCTCTACGATGGTCTGAGTGCAATTTATACACTCCCCCTCCCGCCTGTTGCCTCTGTCCGTGCGGTGTATCGATTGACTGGCTGTGTTGGGGATCTATTAGAAAACAAAGATTATCAGCGGGGAGAGACTTTTGGGTATATACTGGTTGAGAAATTTCGAACCCAAATACCATATGTCTCCTAGCTCGATGTAGAGAAGCACGAGGAGAGGACTTGCTTTGAGACAAAACAAAACGGAAGGCTTCTTGGACTTTGAAGACCAAGGCCTAGTATTTGTAACATAAGTTTAAATTTATTTCGACAGCCGTAACCCGGCAGTGGTTGATATTTGAGACTGAGTGAGTAATGTCCGAGATTGATGTGGATGTAATATCTCCACTCCCCGAGTTTTCCCATCGTGGCTTACTTGTCGATAATTCCAAGAAGAGTCTCAAAACGAGTTGAGAAAGGCTAGCTGTTCTGGAGCGGGGCTGCGTTTTGGAGCGGGGCTGCGTTTTGGGTGCTCATGGAGTTGTATGTTCCAATACAATGGTAATGGCGAGACCAGGCTATTGGAAGCGAAGGAAGATGATAATGTTAGCTTTATAAGACGTGATTAGAGGCAGATCTTTATGCCACGTACCTCTTGCCATGAGTCCACAGCTCATGTAGTATACGTGATTGACAGTCACGAAGGTCAGCTCGGGACTTGGAGATTCTTTGATGGCCTCTCGCTAGGCGAGGACTTTCTTGAAGAGCGAGAGCTGAAGTGTACAGGAGGGCTTTGGCAGAGCACGTGTAGTTTCTGTATGCGTAGTTGCGAATGGGTACCTGCGCACGGCGTCGAACCCGGTATTGCATCTTCGAGCACCATATTCCCCCGCCTCCATCTCGAACTCCCCACCTCCCCCGCCTCAATCTTATCTACTACTTTTCAAAATTTAAAACTATACGGGCTAATGGTATTTAACTCCCTCTCCCTCGATAGGGGAAACTCACCACAAATTCCCCGCGCGCGCGCGGCCAAAAAACACCTTTCTCGACGAGCTTACAGCCAATCACCCATCCGTCTCCCTCCCCCTCCTCCGTCTTCATCTGCTCTCTCCGCTCGAATAAACGCATTGCTGAGATCCACCCGTTCCTAAAAGTACCAGACACCATGTAATGAGCAATGGAACTAAAGTCTCAGTATTACGTAACTCCGACATGTGCGATCACTCGCGGAAAATTTATCATTGACACCAACCTATTTTTCCCCCGGTTACTTTATGTGGCTCTCTGTGCTCAGGGCGATTGTTCGGTGATGTGGGGATATGAGAATAAGGGTGAGTGAAGATAGAGGCGTAGTTGTAGTGTAGGATGTGTGTGTTGGTGGTGGTGGTGGGGTGGTCATGGTCAACCTTCGATCGCAGTATGGGCATGGGATCACAATACGAGAGACGCAAAACTCAGAAATATTGTCGAAGGACATGTACTGCCTCTCACGAGCCTCAAGATGAGAGAGGGCTGGTGGATAACAGAGTGGATAAGAACACAGTACGAGCCTGATAAGAACGGAGAGCCCGCTAGTCCCAAAGCTCCCCAAGATTGACCCAACTTATCTATCGATTCCTCTCTCTCACCAGCGGCCCCCTCCCACAGCCCCAAATAATTCTATCTGCCCTCCTGTCCTTCTCCCTCCCTTATCTCTCTTTCTCTTGGCTTAACCCAGCCCTAACGCCCCGCCCCAGAAAAAAGTCTCCCCACACAAATCCGTACAAATCCGCACAAATCCACTGGTCCATCCAAGTCAACCACCACCATCCTCCACAATTTCCCAAAAATATCCCCCATCATCACCAAAAATTCTACCCCACCTGCTTCTTCATCTCCTATCATCAAAATGTCCTCCACTTCTTTGACCTCCCACCCAAACACCGGTATTGTCCCGACCCGGGACAGCCTCGAAATTAATATTGCTATCACGCCTGTCCGCCGCACCCGTAGGCCCGTGGCCGTTAGCCCTGGGAGTGAAAACATGCCAATTTCTGAGATCAATACACCCCAGCGTTCGGCTCTAGCCCGTAACAACCCTTACAACCACTTCCTCTATCCCAGTGACGGCACTGACCCTGCCTCCCCAATTAACGCCGCTGCATCCATCGACGCCGCTGCGTCTAACACCGGTGTTACTACAATTATTACTGGCGGTACTGCTACTGCCACTACCACTGGAACCACCAGCGCTGCAGCCCTCGGCCTTGCCGATAGCATTAAACAAGGAATTAAGGACCTCATTAAATCACCCATTGAGGCCATGAAGCGTCAAACTAAAAATTGGAAACGAGAGGCAACCGCCACTCAGAAGACCAATATCGCCGAGAACAAACGTCAACGCGAAGTTGACGCTGCACCCGCCAATAGTATTACTAAGGGCTCCGGCGGGGATGACGTTGCGACTCAAGCTACAATGCAAGCCGCGCACGGGGCTATCGCGGACCAGCCGGCGGGCAATCAACTCGGGGAATCATCCTCCCCTGCAACCGCCACCACCGCTACCGCCAATGTTCCCGCTGCGAGCGCTGTAGACACCACTACTGGCACAGTCAACAACACCAACTTCAGGAGCATCCTCGATATTGATCTTTATGCAAAGGTCAAGGCCGCCATGGCCAAAAGGAGGTGGAGCGCCAATCATAAACGGTTCGAGAAAACTATGGCTAAGAGAGGGGCAGCCTCCAACGGCGGAAAGTGCACCAGCAACAATCAAAAGGAACCTAAGCGCCCCCACACCGCCTAGTCTCCGCTCTCCGCCGCGCGTAGCTAGCCCGATTCGAGTTTTACCAGGCTTCCCTTTACCGGGCCGTTAAGTTTTCATTTTAAATACCCGATTTCGTTTTTTCCTTGTCTTGTATGGGTCTTCTTCGGCTGCCATAGTACAGTCAGTCATTCAGTCTGCTGTCTGTCTGTCTGTCTATCAGCCAAGCTAGTAGTAGTCCCTTAGTCGTTCGCATAGTGTAGTGTAATAAATCTCTACATTACCAGGTCACGTCATGTTTTCTCACTCGCAGTACTAGTAGCGTCTTCTCTAGCGTGTTTTTTTTTTTCTCTCTCTCTTTTATAGTGTCTTTTATAGTGTCTTTTTTGATCTTGTACCCATCAACGCGCCGTTGGTGCAGGGGTAGCATAGTTGCCTTCCATGATTCCCGTTTTCGGATTTCACTGATAGCAACTGGGAAGGGTTCGAGTCCCTTACGGCGCATTCTTCTTTTGCTCTTTTGGTGGTGATGTCTTCTGTTTTGAACTTGCATGGTGCTTTTGTCAGTGTTGGTATTTTTTCTTGAATCGCTTCACTTCGCTTCGGTTATGTGTTTAGCATCTCTCTGGCTTTCTCTTTCCCTTTCTTTTTCTGGGGCGTTTTTTTTTTTTTAACGGCGGGGCGTGTATTCGTGGAGTGTTCTGTAATCTACGTGGTTAATTGGTATTGTAATACGGTGAATACAAGTATTTATCCTCCGTCCGCAAATCTACGGCCGACTCCAGGGCTAAGTATTGCCAGGTTACAAAAATAACTACGCACCCCGCATAGCAACCAGACACGAGTCTCAATCCGTTTCATTCCGGCCATGGACAAGAGTACTACATATAGTTCTCTCTCTCTAGATTCATAGATATAGAACCATCTTTCTCATATCTATTGTGACTGTCGAAATATACCTACTCTGACGGTTGGTGGTTGCCGTTGGTGCGTAGTTATTTTTGTAACCCGACAATACTTTTAAAGTGATATATTACAGCCCGCCGATGTTCAAAAAACCCAGCAGACGAAGAAAAAAATGTTTCCTCAAGTTTACCTGTCATTTCTATTTGGAAGCCTAAGATCAGAGCCCGCTGCGGGTTTACAAAGTAAAAAAAGAAAAAAGAAGGAAAAAAGAAAAAAACAATGGGAGACGTGACTGCGCTAGAGCAGCACATACATGATTGAGTCGGACGATAACTTGGTTTCGCATGTCGCACTCTTATTTTTTTTTTTGTCAACACAGTGTAACAACGCGCTTTCCCATGACCGAAGCTACATGCATGGTATATAAACGCCTTGATTGCATTAAATTCATCAATTGCGAGATCTCTTCTCCCCCATTTTGGGTTTTGCGCGGTGCATGCTAGGAGAACGTGCTAAGAGTGGTGAAGTAGAAGAAAAGATGTGTATATACGTAAGTAGGGAATGAAATACAAGAAGAAGAAAATGGGGTGGGAAAACGGGGGGGAAATGAGAAAGAAAATCAAGGAAAACGAGCCCGACGAAACTTCCCAAAACCCGAACACTAACTCCAGTACCAGTTATCCCCAGACCGACCACAACACAGTAGTACCCAGATCATATACACTTAGTTTCCCCCAAGAATCGTTACTCAAGTTAAAACAAGAAAAAGAAAGAAAAAACGAATATGGTCGTTATGGCGGGGGTGAGGGGTGCACGAGATCGATTCATTTCCACCATTCTCCACCCGTTACTCTTCATCCGGCTTATTCAACTCTGCCTTCTTCATCTTCGACTTCTCCAGCTCCTGGAAGTGCCTAAAGAGCTTCTTCATTGGCGTATCCTTATCGTGGTACCACTCAAAATCCCCTTGATTTTTCGACCCTGAGGCTTTTTTCTCCTTTTCGCTTTTCCTTTCGTTTTCCCTTTCCCTTTCCTCGAGATTGGTCTTTGTCATAGCGCGCTGAGTCTCCGCCGAGAACAATCTCTCGGAGGAAGTCTTTACCCCAAAGTACTCCTTCCTTCTCCTGTCGAGGTCATCTTTCTGGTCCGCGGTGAGCTTCTCGTAACCCGGAACATAGATATCTCGCATGCGAAGACCGGCGTAAAGTTCTGGCTTTGATTTGGGCTGAGATGGCTCAGGTGACTCCGATTCTTCATTATCAGATACCAGGTCGATGATTTCTGGGACCATTGGCATTGGCTCGTCATCATCATCGCTGAGAATGATATCTGGGAAGCCGGCCATGGGATCATCGTTGGTAAGCTCAAAGCTCTCTTCGAGGTCTTTCTCCTCAAAATCCTTTTTAACAGAGTCTTCCCTCATACAGTCCTCCATCGTAAAATCATCTTCCTCGGAATCTCCTATCTCCCCTCTCTCATCCCCCAGGTCACCCATCCCGGGGGCCTCCATCCTTGATTTTGACGATGACTCAGTTTGGGAACTTGCTGGGGCTTTGAAGTTTCTCTGCTTTTTAGAAGAAGGCAGAGTCGTGGCAGAAGTATCTTTATATGGAGACGCATCAATGCGTGGTTTCTTGGCTGCAATAACTTTTTTGGAGGGCGATGATTGAGTGCGCTTGCGGATATTTAACTGGTCGATACCTGAAGCCATTTCCTCGTCGTTGGGTCTAGACGAATTATTTGGCGTTTCAGGGCTTTGATCATCGGGATTTAACAAATTATTTTTCTCAGGAGCTTCGACCCCAGGTTTCACAGCTGGGCGTTCGTGCATTGAAGAATTTTCCCGCTCGGTCATGCCAGTAATATCGGGAGACTCTTTGTAGTCCATGAATTCCTTCTTCTGTTTTTCAAGCATATCTGTGACACTACGGGTATTGGCCGCTGCACGGATTTCTTGGGTCCCGAAATCAACTACTTTGAGAACTTTTCTCGCCTTCCTTGGGCCTGACCTGGAAACTTGTCGAGCAGCAGCAGAGTGTGATAGAATGTCATTCTCTACTCTAGTCTTGTTTCCCTCCGACGTAGCAGGCACCTCGATCTTTTGGCGTTCTTGGGCCTCGCGCATTAGTTGCTCTTGTGATCTAGCAAAGTCGTCGGGGAGACCTTTTTGGGGATCTTTTGGTTCTACGGAGAGCCAGGGAAGATCTTGTGATGACATCTG
This sequence comes from Morchella importuna, assembly GCF_003444635.1. Lineage (NCBI taxonomy): Eukaryota > Fungi > Ascomycota > Pezizomycetes > Pezizales > Morchellaceae > Morchella > Morchella importuna. Next base: position 264,332 of record NW_025763436.1, on the reverse strand, counting down.
TCTTTCAGGAATAGTTACAGGCCGAGAAGTTGGGGAACCTTGAAGTACTGGACTTCGAAGCTCTTGAGAAATATGTGGTTCTTCCATGTTTGTTCCCGGTATGAGCGTTAGGTCAAGTCCTTCATCGGCGCATACAGAATGAATACGTGACTTTGATTTTGCAATTGTAGGACTCAAGTCTTTGCCCAAAACGCCGACTCCTTTTTTGTATGGTGTCTCTTCAACTTGAATTGACGGACTCGCAGTGCTGTTGATGGATGACGAAGGTAGGGCGGGGGCAACACCTCCGCCATATTTCTGGCTTTTGGAGACGTTGACTGCTTCTGGGGCGACCGAATCTAGAACTGTACTAAGGCTGTCACCTACAGCCATTGCTTCCTCATGTTAAAACACCAGATCATTATAAATTAACTGTTCCTTTGTAATTCGAATGCTGCAGGTTAGGCACTTACTCTTGTTACCCTTGGGCTCCATCATGATCCCGGCACCATCCCCGACCTGTGAAGCATCATTTCGTTTGGGTGTCTCCGCTGGTCCCGTATACGTATGTAGGATGCCGGAGCACGGATATTGCAGGTCCGAGTTATCTAGAGCCTTTGCTGTACAGTGTAGTGCCGAGTTTAGCGGCATTAGCGGAGCTTGAGGAATCTCATCCTCTTCCTCATTTTCATCTGTATTGTCGCCCAAATGTTCGGCCATGGGTAACTCAATTGATGATCCGGGTAAGGATTCTGGGATTTTGTCGTTTTCTCCGTCTGAGAGAAGCATGCCACTGAGCTGTGAGGAAGGAAGCGGTTCGTCAGTTATAGGGTGTTGGCTTAATATAGGATGATCCACTACAATACTATGTGGTGTAGCATTTTCTGCGGGAACAATATGTTCGTTGTGCTGTTGGATTTCTGTTTGCTTGGCTCCTGGGCTCGGGCTGGGTAATTTGGAAACAATGGCTCCTACCACCTCCTTTGTAGGCGCCTCAGTTACCTTGTTTCTTTCATCTTCTGACGCCAGCTGTTTGTCCCAGGCTTCATCATCAAAGCCGCCATCACCATCATAATCAGTGTCACTTTGTGCATCCTCATTCTCATCCTCATCCTGGCGTTTCTGTGGCTGTTTTCCATTCTGTTCCCACAAATTCACCTGCTGAGCTTTTAAAATACCACCAAAAACCTCGAGCCGTGTCCGTCCATTTGGATCCACCACGCCAACTGGAAGGTTGGGGTGGTTGATAAGTTCATTAATGTTCTCATCTTCCGAAGAGGGATAATCTTCATCATCTTCTGAGCGATACTCACGACGAGGGCGCTGCTTCCGGACTGCCGCCAACTTCTGTTTCTTACTGGCCTTTGCCATTCTTGAGGGTTCCTTTATTGAGTTGTTAGAAGAATTGTTACATAAAAAAGCAAATAAATATCTTACCACATTATTCGGATCTACTGGTGTTTTTTTCGAGATTCCATTTGCTGCACGTGTGACCCGTTTGGCCTTAAATTCATACCTTTCATATGTTTCCTCGCTTTGTTGAGTACATGGGATTACATGTTCTTCCTCGACTCCTTGTACGGATATTTGGCTAGGTTGATTAAAACTACCATTGTTGCTTCTCACTTCGGCATCTGCAGAATTCGCTTTCTTGTTCAACCCTCCAGCAAGCGGAGATTGAGTACCAGAACGAAAACTGCTATCAGGTGCCGCGTTCATACCTCTCAAGGGGGAATTTACAGAACTAGACGGCCATGAAACTTGCGTACTGCCGGAGGAAGAGACTGGAGATCTAACGGGGGGCACAATAACTTGAATGTTTGATTTACGCGGTGGATGTGATTTTGGCACAAGTTGATCTTTGGAGACGAAATCGTAACCGGAGACATGGTGCCTATTTGTGTATGGATACCAAGCTACGAAGGAATTAGTAAATCTCTGAAAAGACAGGTTTTTAAGTTGGGTCTTTTGATTATAAAATGCAAAATAATTCATTCAACACTTGGTAAGTGACGTTCCATGGTGGGGGAGCAATTTGAATACAATGATATAGTGATACAAAACTACCCCAAGATACCAACCTAGCTACATTATCTATGTAACAACAGTACCAAAGACATATATAGAAAAGACAATGACCGGTAGAATAATTCAGGAAGACACTCACATTCAGGCCGATTTAATATCTCTAGCTGATCGTCAGGAATTATAGTCTGAGATAGTGTGACTTGCTCCATTTTGTCCCAACCCGGTGACTTTTTTCTACCCTTTCTTCCTACACCTGAACTTGTGAAAGATGCGGAAAGGTCGCCTCGCTTTCGCTTGCTTCGATTATTACTTTTTTGGGATTGATCCTTTGAATCCCCTTCCCAGCTAACGGCCGAGCTAACAAAAGGTCCCTCGGAATCAGACCCATCAGCATAATTGATAAATTTCGGTTCTGTATTGAGGCTCTTTGTCTGTTCTGCATTTTTCCTTGCATGGTGTGCATGTGGTTTCGGTGTCTTTTTTTTCCTTTGAGCCGAAGTCCCTAAAGACCCCCGGGTCGGGCTTTGGGGGTGGTTTGCGCCTGGTTTCTTCTTTTGACTTTTACGCTCAGGAAACTGGAGATCATCAAACGTATTCAGATGATCTGCATGGGCTTGAGTTGTGAATAGCAGCTGCGAAACGTCTTGTAAGCTGACATCGCCACGTTGTGATCGTATTTCGTCAGTTTCGTCATCTGGGCTCTCATCACCTGTCGACACCTTTGAGGACGCTGATTGCTCATTCGAATTCTTCCTTGACAAAGGTACATATTGGCTCAGTGAGAACTCTCTCCCAGAGCGCGCCTTCCTCGGCAGATCCGATAGAAGTGGTTTGAGGTCCGCTTTTAAAGATACACTCCTTGGATTCCCCCTCACTTCTGAGCATTTACCAGGAAGGAATGCAAATTCCGTGATAAAAAATATTGGTTCGGGCATAGGGAATTCGGCGTCACCATTTTTATTTCCTGTTCCCGTGTCTTGTTTTATAGACTTGTCGCCCATGTTATTCTTTTGGATTTCCTTTTTGCCCGTTTTCCTACCCTGAGATGCTGGTTTATCCGCAATTTGGGACCGATATCTAACACCTTCCCAGAACAACCTTCCGTGGACCCCAGGAAAGTAGATATCGTAGGATATGACTTTTATAATACCTCCCATGATAGTCGATATCTTGGTCTTAGAGGAAGTCTCATGTTTCCGTCTAGCATCAGAGGAAATTTTGCCGGCGATTTTAACCTTCTTGTCGGTCAAGACAACAGTACAAGGATCCTCGGTGGGGTCAATCTGTAATCAATATTACAGTGTTAGAGAATACGGAGCAAACGGTGTCTGGGAAAAGAATGAAAGCTTTATGACAAAAAAATCTTAGATATCTGGTTTTTCCCCAATAATTTTACTTCGATGCGGTTGAACGAAAGTCATGTATGTTTGGTAATCATCATATGAAATGCCAGAGTTATTTGCGGGTGAGTGGAGAATATTTGGGAAACGTACTTCAATGACCTGTAATAACTTTCCAGTACCACCTGGGAGTCGCAGTTCTCCAGACGGTCCAATTGTATCGACGATTTCATCAGCTTTAAGAGACTGCGGATCCCTATCTCGATCTCGCCTTTCGAGAGCGTCGTTTAACTTCTTGGTAATGATACCTAATACCCAGGCTTCCCGAAGCGCACGAGCCATTTGAGCTGAATCTGACGTGCTATTGCATCACACGATGCTGTAGTTGATTGTTATAGCGGTAGTGGAGCTCTTACTTGGTGATTGTCGCGTCGTCCGTCGTCTACCTGAATCCTGGGCACGCCCACGCGTTATAATTAGCTCACTTTGAAAGATAACGGCTAGACGCGCTACAGGCTACATGTAGGCACCTTCAGACTACAGTAGTACTGCTAGAGTAACAAGTACATGTAGGTACATGTAAAATACACAACACCATATATCCAGTATCAGCAATTAGGGTTTTAGAAAATTTAAGAACACGTAGAGTATGTCTTTTTACTGGGAAACACATCAGTCAAGACAATGATCTTATGATCTTGAAGGCGCCTAAAGCACGTGTACGTAGCGCAGGGTTTACTTGTGTGATTATGTCAGCTCGGCATCAAAAAGCAAGCTTTTGAAGCTGGGAATCACAGCAAGGAGCCGTCATGTGCAACTCAATCTACAATCCAATAGATAACTGGCTTGGGATAACAGCCCGTGATTCGCCCTGCAGAGAGGCCTGAACTGTCATGGTACAGGCATTTTCTACCTTACCTACTCGAGCAACGTACATTCCAGAACCATATTTCTGTCCCACTATCAGTTCCGTCAACAACTTTCTGCGAGTCGGTAGTTCAGTAGCTCCCAAAGTTCTACATAGTTCTAACAGCCTAGTTGTCTTTGCTACGGGTTTTATTATACAGAGGGACCTTGTGCATCGTGAATACTGCGATTCTTAACCCGTGCCGCGACTTGCCTCATCCATCAAACAGCAGTCAAGTGAGCTTGTCTACCCCACTTCTCACCTATACTCAAACCTATACGCTCTTCACCTCCGAAGTAACCCCGTTATAAGATCTGTCTATTCGTACTGTGGCTACAAAAGCGATTTGAACCCGGGTTTCAAATGTTTTCCTTTCGGCGGGCAGAGGCGGACCCCCAATCAGCCTCAGCTATCCCGGACCATGTTATAGAGCGCCCACGACGTGGCTCGGTGATGTCGCTCTCGCAAACTTTATATTCTCTTGACTCCACGCCTCCGCCGCCAGCAGATTTAGAACAAATCCACGCCTCCTCGTCTCAAGCTCCTGGGCTTACATCGTTCTCACTCGCATCCCCACCCAGCGGTTCCACAGAACAGCTCTCATTCAACAATTTATACTCGCGAGTCAAACGTGTTGCTTCAGCGGTCAGGGATGTTGTTAGTGTTCCAGTACGTGATGGAGCTTCGAGGATGTCACTTGGCTCGATAGGCAGCGACAGGTATCAAGGACATGCAGACAGCAGAGACTCATTCATGTCTTCAGCGACAATTGATTCTGAGGATTCGAACTACCCAGTGCTACCCACATCACCTTTATCACCTATAAAATCTCAATTTGGCAAACATTCGAGGATCACCTCTTCATCCTCTCTCCAGTCATCCTCTAGAGTATCAAGTAACAACTCCATGGCGAGCACGGCCATGGCCGGGGATTATGCCCCCCCGGCTGCATTGAGGAAAGTTAACCTTCGAGCCTCAAATTCAGGAGCTCCCGTCCCCTCATTGGCTCCAATAACTGTATTCAGAGATGGGGATGGTTCTGAATTTGTTTCACTCACTAGTCCTGGACTAGGTGTGAAAGGGATGTCAGATGTCAGTCGAAAAGACAATGAGGCCAACCTTCAAAACTCGGCGAAGGAGAAAGCAGCGGGAGTTCAAAGGACAACTGTGAATGCGCTGCTCGGAGCAGCTGGAACGGTAGTAGGTGGGACGGTTGGATACCCGCCTTTACCGGTAAGTAAAACAGTTGAGGATGAAAGTGGTGCCCGAGCAGAGAATGATGAAGAGTCCAACAGCTCTGCATCAGAGGAGGATGGGGGTGCCATTAGTGATAGTAGTGACGATGATATTATTTTGCTGAACTCCAGGCTACCAGGCGGTCACGAAGGTGACAAAATCGGAACCTATGGCAGTAAGGCAATAAAGGTCGCCGGATCTTCCTCTGAGAGCCAGCCAGTTTCAGTCCAAAGATCTTCAAGTAAAGACATACCTGCACCGCTCAATATTAATAATTCCAATCATTTACCCCCTTCCACGACCGGTAGCGATGTAGCTAGCGGAACATCATTAGAGTCAAACGCTGCCTCATTTGTAAACAACCGTCTTCAATCCCCGGGCACAAGTCCATCAGCCATCAAATCCGCTATTAATTTACCACCGAAGGGTGACAAAAATTCGCCATCCTCAAATCAACAAACAAATGTCCCTGGAAAATCTTCCCTGCCGCCACCAAATTCCCCCATGGCTGGAAGTGGAGAAACTGCCAGAAAGCAAAGACCAACAGTATCAAAAATCAGTACAGATCAAGCCAGTCTACTTCCAGGGTTCTCTGTTACTCGTGAGGCAAGCTCAGAGTCAGGATCCAGTCAGGGCGCGACTTCAACGGCAGATGTCGGGAAACATAGTGGGGGCTCTTCAATGTATCAATATAGGGAAGGCTTTCAAGATGGAATGGTCAATGGGGGTAACACAGGCCCAAATGGGGGTGTGGGAACAGGAAATTCAGAAGCTGTCAGCCAAGCTTTGAGACAACTTAGAATGGGTAACCTAACTAGCGACTTTTGGATGAAAGATGAGCTCTGCAAGGAATGCTTCTTATGCGCGAATACTTTTGGAGTTTTTCGAAGGAAACACCATTGCCGTAAGTTACTACTACTCGGTTTACTTTTGGAGAACTTCCCTTTCCTCTTCTCTCTTATTCTATTTTTATTTACAATATTCAAAACAAAACTGATCGTAGTTTTGTTTGGTAGGACTTTGCGGTCAAATATTTTGTTCGAAGTGCACTACCTTGATATCTGGGGACAGGTTTCAACACCAAGGGTCCATGCGAGTCTGTAGTCCATGTCTCGAGATTGTCAATGAGTATCAAGACGAATCAGAATCAGAGGACGATTTCTCACCAGCATCCGTTTTCCACATCCATCAGCCAATCGACCAGCGGCACGAAATGCAGTCTGGTCCTGGGAGTGTAGTTGGTACCCCAATAGGAGGACCTATGACACCTGGTTTCAGCATGCCCAGAGAGTCACGTCCCGCAACCACGCCGTTAATGGCAATCCCAGCATCCAGAATTACTGCTGGAAGCAATCCAAATAGACGTTCTCAGATCCTCGAAATAAACGCTGAGATACCATCACCCCCTCGGCCCCCGTCCTCACGATCTGGAAAGTCGCCCATGTCGTTTTCTAGACCACTTACTGCAAATGCTTTGAAGCTCCCTCAACATGGCCACTCACATTCCCATTCACACCACCACCATCACAAACACCAGCATTCCCGCTCGCATAGATGGTTCCCGGCCGCAAACGCAAACGAACGGGCACCTTTCCACCGAAACGTGGCTGACGAACTCGGGTTACAAGGAGCCCTCCCCGCGTTTCATTCTGATAGCATCATCGATCCAGATTTGGCGCCTTACATGAGTGATGATGCTAGCGACGATGAACAAATGAGCATATTCGCAACGATCGCGCCCAAATATGGAGAGGCATTTGGGAACCTGTTTTCGACTTCTGCCGCCGGTTCACAGAGTGGTCAGGCCGGAGGCATCTCTTTGGGGTTAAACGGAGCTACTTCTACAATGTCAAAGATCAGGAGAGCTGCTAGTATTAATGGAATTAATGCACTTTTGAATGCCGGTGGTAGTGATAATGGCAAGTCCGGGTTACTGCCCCCCACTAGATCGTCTAGGAAACGCAACTCGAGCTTCCTTGGAAATATTCAGCCCCGACCAGTTACCAGAGGAAAGGGACACCGCAATCTCATGCGATCGCTAGTGGGGAGTGTCAGCGATGCGTCCGCATTTGGAGGGGCTGGGAGTAGTGCCATGCCCTCTCCTCGAGCCTCAAGAAGTGCTTCCATGCGAGGACCTCTAGCACCATCTATCGAGCTCAACACAGCGAGCTTGCAACATGTTCGAACTCTGCTTCGCCAGTTACTTGGTGACGCGAACATCAAGGAAGTGGACAAATGGGAGCGGGCACTCATGCCAATTCTACTCAAAAGTACCGATGATTTGAACCCCGACATCCGCAGTGGCGACATTATCGATATTCGCCACTATGTCAAGGTCAAGAAGATTCCTGGTGGAAAACCTGGCGATACAACTTATGTTTCTGGCGTCGTATTTACCAAGAATTTGGCGTTAAAGAGTATGCCACGGAACATAGCACATCCACGAATAGTTGTTGTCACCTTCCCGATCGAGTACCAACGACACCAACAGCAGCTCATGAGTCTCGAGCCAGTAATTGCACAAGAGAAAGACTACCTTCAGAAAATGGTTGCTCGTATAACTTCTCTAAGGCCAACGCTGCTTCTTGTTGAAAAAAACATCTCCGGTGTTGCTCTCCAACTTCTCGCGCAAGCTAATGTAGCAACAACACATCTTGTAAAGCCATCAGTAATCGAAGCTGTGGCTAGATGTGCTGGTGCAGACATTTGTTCGTCGGTTGACAAGCTACTACTTCATAATTTCCGAGTCGGCCGGTGTGCTTCCTTTGACGTCAAGACATTTGTGCATGAGGATATACCAGAAAAAAAGAAGACATTCATGTACCTTTCCGGTTGTCCAAAGGAGCTCGGCTGTACAATTGTGTTGAGGGGAGGTGATATGGAAACGCTGGCAGTCCTCAAACAAATTACGGAGATGATGATTTATGTCGTTTACAACTTAAAGCTTGAGACTTGCTTGATGCGAGATGAGTTTGTGAATATTCCCTCAAGTTCTTCCATTGCGCCTACACCAACAGTGGTTCCTACAGCAGCCCCACAAACCGACGCACCAACTGCTGCTTTCGACGACCCAGAGAAAACGCTCTCGACCGAAGATGGCCAAGAAAATCTGGCTGCATCTGAAAATCAGGAGAAGTCGCCAAATTCCAGATCGGAAGAGTCTGAGCGTATGGCAGGTGGGGTACCAGATGATATTCCCAGCCCAACTTACTATGAAGATATGGTGAAGAATCACGAGACAAAAGTTCTTTCGGCATCACCCTTTGTTAAGTACATGCAGCCATACCTTTTAATGCGAGCTAGGGAACTCGAAAGAAAATTGGTGTATCTGAAGAGACTAAGAGATAGTCAAGTGGTTGAAGATGATGAACAAACCGAGTTTGGGTCTGATGGCAGGGTTGGAGAGTTGGAAGAACATGTTGAAAACGAGAAATCCGCCGATCCAGATAAACCCGTGGAAAAGTTTGAGTTGATTCAGCCAGAGATGGTCGATGCAAATGTTAAGAACGGAACCAAAAAGATGATAGAGGTACTGCGAGCAATCCACGATGCAGAATACGACAAAGCACTTCATGTCTATGAAACCCAGAAAAAACAATGGGAGAATTACTTATCCCAATATGACGATCTGTTTGATCCCTATGCTCATCAGAATATCGCCATACTATACAGTTTGGTATGCACATTAACCACTGTTCCCTGTGAAGGGCCAGAACTTCGCAGGTTAGGGTTTTATATCCAAGGCATGGATTGGCCACTCGGCAAATCAGACTGTACACTGGGGCAATATGTTGAACTTCTCTGCAACACTGCGAATAAACAATGCGAATCGGACACCTGCGACAAGAAGATGATTGACCACCACCGATCTTATGTCCACGGCCAAGCTCGGGTCAGTGTCCTAGTAAGCGACAAAATGGCATGCCCCATCCAGGGCATGCAGGATACAATTCTTATGTGGAGTTACTGCAAAGTATGTCCGAATACTAATACCCCGGCCATCCCAATGTCCGAAAGCACCTGGAAATACTCATTCGGCAAATACCTTGAGCTTGCTTTCTGGAGTTCCGAAATGAAATTGAGGGCAGGGAATTGTCCACACGATTTGAACCGCGATCATGTTAGGTGTTTTGGCTATAGAGGCTTAACAGTGGTTTTCCAATATGATCCCATTGATTTGCTAGAGATCGTCGTCCCTCGGACGAAAATCACGTATCAGCCGGAAATTGACCTACGAATTAAGAACGAGCAGTACTTACAGCATGAAGAAAGGACGGATCGTTTCTTCTCTTCAGTAAAGTCTCGTCTAAAGAGTATCAATATAGACTCTGTGCCCGCCGATAAAATCGATGCTTGCAAAGCAGAAATCGAAACGCTCACAACCCAGGCAGAAAACGAGCATAGTTGGCTGATCAAAAAACTTCAAGAAAAGTACAACAAGTCCAAGTACTTCGAGATCATACCGCTTAATAGGGCTCTGCGAGCTTTGCAAGAAAGAGTGGTGGACTGGGATGCCAGGTTCAATGCCTTCGATAATAACTACTTTCCGTCAGAAAAAGATATCCGCAGATTGGCAACACTCCAACTCAAGAAGATATTTATTGACAACCCGTCTACGCCTAACCTACAACCCGGTGAACGCACACCAACGCCTGAAAAGGAAGATCTTGGTAAAGCTGCTTCTATTGTAGATGGGTCTGCAGAAATGGTCACCTCCCCGGCCGAGATGTCACCAAAGCAGGCACACGATGTTCTTGCGTCAGTCGTTGAAGAGGATATCGAAAATAGCAAAGGGAAGTCTGCTAAGAATGAAAAGGAGGACAGCACGGAGGATAAGGAGGATGCGCCTAGTATAACTACTGTCACGCCGGAGCCGATTTCTGGCCAGGGAGGGCTCAGCCAATTTGAAAATATGGATCACCTGACTCCCAGGCAGGAAGTCTCTCTTGAGCAAGCAGCTCTAAAGACCATATCACCGGAGCCATCCGCGCCGAATAGTCCCATAGTCCCTATCCACCCGAAGATCAGGTCTAGCCCAGCAATTGTAGAATTAGAAGGGGCGAAATCGGATAGCGATACCCCAGGCCAACCCGCAAAGAACTCTGGTTCCAGGGCATCCTTTGAGGATTCCAAGGTATCCGTTGATGGCCCCAGGGCATCCTTTGAGAGTCCTCGGACATCACTTGAGGGCTCTCGGAGATCTCTTGAGGGTTCTCGAAAATCACTTGAGGGTCCCAGAACATCTCTTGAGCGACTATCTTCAGAGCGTGAGCGACCAACTAGCCACATGTCATCAATCCCGAGGTTCGTAGATGCAAGGCGAAAACTTGTAGCACCTCCACTCAATAGGACGCAATCTACCCCACACGTACCGCAACGAAAGGGCTCAGATGGAGTTCCGTCGGGACTGAGGCCTCTAACTCATACACCATCATTTCCCCTCAAGAAACCTTCGGTTACTGAAGCTATTCGAAAGCACAATGCGGAAAAGGCAAAGTCTGGTAAGGGGCCGGAAAAGTTTCGCTTCGCTTCACTAAACAAGAAATCTCCTCAATTGAGGGACACGCAAATTCCTCGTTCAGTCCCGACGCAAAGACGCAAGGACACCAAGGTTGCAACTATAGCGAAACAAATAGAACAGCTCGAACAACTCAGTAGAGAATTTGAGAAAGAGAGGGTAAGAGAGAAACGCCTCTCTGCCGCTAAGAGGACCAGGGCACTTCCGGTAGCTACCTCTAGGCCCATAGTCGAGGTTTACCGTAACGTCGCAGAAGCCGTTGAAGAGGTTTCCGATGAGGAACCTCATGAACCTATGCCCCCTAGTCGGGAAACCAGTAATATGACTGTAAGCACGGAATCAACAATTCAAACTGAGTCTCCGCAAGAGTTTTCTACTCCCGAAATAACGATGACCCCCGAACCTGTTGAGGAGCAGATTGAGGAGTATCATGCACAACCAAATCAAATGGTCCAATCTGATGTGGACATGAGTGATGGTGAAATATCCTTTTCAAGTGATCATGAAGCCAATATCCAACCACCTATTATAGACGTGCTCCCGCCAAATCCAGATACACCTCTAATCCAAAAACATGAGAAATCGGCCTGGACAAAAATGCTCTCAAATTTCTGGGCTGAGCGGTCTGCAAGTGGATGGTCTTCACTTGAGTACCCACTGTACGTCCTCTAATCGAAATATTTTACCCTAAGTTGGCAATGCTGACTTTACGAATATAGTCATCCAACAGATCATGTTTTCAACGACTCTGATGTTATTGTCCGTGAAGATGAACCTAGCTCTCTCATTGCATTTGCTCTCAACTGTGAGGATTATGCCACCAAGCTTGATGCCATTCGTAGCGCGGATGAAGGGCCAACAAGCTCAGAGGACTGTGCTCGTCCAACTGCATTTAACGCAGATGAACATCCTGAGCTTGAAAGGTCACTACTCAGAACCACTGGGACACATCTCAAATACCGTGCGTTTCACTTCCTCCCATCATTCTGTCCCAACCAATACTGATACCATTTTATGTAACAGAGTTTCAAGAGGGTTCGGCTAAGATGTTCTGCAAAATCTTTTTTGCCGAACAGTTTGATGCGCTGCGAAGAAACTGCGGTGTTGCTGATCGATACGTTGAGTCTTTGTCGCGATGCATCAAATGGGATTCCAAGGGAGGAAAAACCAAGTCCGTTTTCCTGAAGACACAGGACGAGCGATTCGTGTTGAAGGCCTTGGCGCCAATTGAGACGGCCGCGTTTATCAAATTTGCACCTGCATATTTCCAGTTCATGGCAGAAGCATTTTTCCACGAGGTGAGTTTCGGTTGCGGTGCGCACAGACGAGTGATGGTTACTGATGAGCAAATTAGCTTCCGACTGTTATTGCCAAGATGCTGGGATTCTACCAGATCATGATCAAGAACCCGACAACGGGAATAGAAATCAAATGGGATGTTTTAGTGATGGAGAACCTTTTCTATGACCGCAAGACCACGAGGGTAAACAAGATATCAATAAGAAAAGAAAAACCTGTTTATCGACCAATCACTAACTTTCTTGTTGTAGATTTTTGATCTCAAAGGTTCCATGCGCAATCGATACATGCAGTCAACTGGCGATCAGAATGAGGTTCTCCTCGATGAGAACATGATAGAATTCATATACGAGTCGCCACTGTTTGTCAGAGAACATTCGAAGAAACTACTTCGAGCATCTCTGTGGAACGATACTTTGTTCTTATCGAGGCAGAATGTGATGGACTACTCACTAATGATTGGAATCGACGAGGTCAGGAAAGAGCTTTGCGTTGGCATCATTGGTGCGTATAACCCCCCCCTTTCTGCAAGAAGCCTTAATCATGCTCGGCAGCCTTGTCTGACAGCTACGCTAGACTGCATACGTACCTTTACGTGGGACAAGAAGCTTGAAAGCTGGGTGAAGGAAAAGGGTTTCGCAGGTGGTGGAAACAAAAAGCCAACTGTCACCAGTCCTCGAGAGTACAAACATCGGTTCCGTGAGGCTATGGAACGATACGTTCTAGAAGCGCCAAGGTTTGCCTGTTCCTAAGAAGTGTTGTTTATATTAAATTGTGCGCGAGGCTCACCGGGTGGCAAATGCATTACATAGCTGTTGGCACTTGTTTCCCACAAATTACATAGGGACGATTCCTGTTCGGCTTCACCACCCACCACAGCAAACTGCGGGCATAGAAGATAATAATAATAACAACGTTAAAGAGGACAACATTAATAATTAGCTAACTAACGGGAGCTTAAGGGATGGAATTCATTTTATTTATATTTCCTGGGGCGAAATAATAGGGCGAACGAAATCTTGTTTGGCTCATGAAAAGGGGAAATGGGAGGGAGGGAAGGGACTAATACCCTATTGTATTCTATTATTTCCATGTTTTATTTGTTTTTTGTTTCTGTTTTGTAAAAACCTGGCGTTCGGATAATAAGGCGTAGACCCTTTGGTAGGGGGAAACTTGTGTTGGGTTTTTTTTTTCTTGCTTCTAACGAATGAACGACAAATATTATGACAATGCAATGTGGACGGTATGAGACTCCAGCCGCCGCTAAATACATACCCTTCTCAACGAAAGAATGCTATGCTCATCAAGGTCCATCACTGCCGTGATTGCATACATAATATGATGACTCGAAATAAGTGAGTGATGAGTGAGCATGAGCATGGGCTTCAGCTCTCTCCTTCAGCTCTTGGTGGTTGCTGTGGACCCTGCGTCGTTGTACCTACTGCTGTGATTGGCGCCTAACCCAGCCCGCACAGCCACGCCTGCGGCGGACCCATCAGTAAGCGCACGACTACGCCCCAACCACGTCGAAGATGTTGAGAGCGCACCGCACCTTGGTGCGAACAAAACAAAAAACCCAGTTCCCCCCCTTCCCTCACCTAAGAACTCAGGGGTGAGATGAGGGAAGGAACGAAGGAAAGAAAAGGGCGGTTTCCGTTTCATACAGCCTTGACAACAGCACGCGATGTGCAATATGATCGCAGCTGCAAGGTACGGACGGTACAGTACCTCCCATCTCGTTGTCTGGACTTTGACAGGCTGAGGGTGTGCTGTGTGGCTGTGGCTGTGGTGATGATGTGAATAATTAAGGGAATGGGAAGGGCTAGGGCGCGGGAGGTAGCCAGCAGAGTTAAGTTAAGGCTGCCCTATGGCTGGTTGGCAGCTACCTACCGTACCACGGCATGGGTACATACAGGCAGACAAGACATGACAGACCAGACGTTATGAGAACATTGACACAGCCGTAAATGGGTGTTTCCAAACTGAGTTGCTCTGGTACATCTCCGGATTTGGACATTGAATGGAGGTGTTCGTGCGATTACGCTCACTCACTCCCCCCCCCCCCCCCACCATGGCCCCCCTTCGCACCCGTGAAGAAATTCGCACCCACCGCCCAGATGGGCCACTAAGCCCCCCTCCTCCGTGCTTCAGGGGAAAAGAAAGCATGGCAGATGCTGCTGATGAGGATGATATAAGAGGCGTAGTCAGTAAAAAGCTTGGATTGAGATAAAAACAAGCCTTCACCCACTATCACTCTGACTCTTCAGCAGCATCAGCATCAGCATCAGCACCAAAAGCATATAATAAGATCATACCACCACTACCACTTAGTCCCATTGAGTCTAGCAGCAGCCTCTTAAGCCTTAAAAGCCTCCCACCGCCCTACTTCAAAGACATCCTTTTTGATATCAGCTACTATTCTCTCGTCAGCACTAGGCATTACTTTCCCTGCCACTGCCAGCATTAGCTACTAGTCACCACCACCACCGCTACTACTCTCACCACCATCTCCTCTTCTTCATACCATCCTGCATCTAGAGCTTCACACTAGCTAGCTATCTGCACGTCTGCCCCTGCACCGTCAGTAATCTCCAACATCAAGTAAACCAAAACCAAAACCCCACAAACCAAACCTCACAATGCCTTCCCTCCCCGTCGTCATTACCCAATCCCTCACCACCTCCTACGCCGCTTCCTCTATTGCTCCCAACAGTGCCACCTCCAGCACCTTCCCCAGCAGCAGCACCTCCGACCGCTGCTCCTCCCTCTCCAGCACGGTTAGTAGCTCCTCCGCCGGCAGCTACCACGCCCACACCTCCGCGACCCGTCCGCCGCAGGTGACTGCGCAGACGCCCTATGGCAAGAAGGAGTTCATACATACCGGCCGCCCACAGGGCGGGAACCCCCACGGCGGCCCGAGACAGAACATGGAGGGCTACGAGCGCGTGAGCAGGGGCAACGTCACGGTGCACAACACCGGCGGACAGGCGAGGGGCTTGAATTCGGTCAAGTTGGGTGTTGAGAGTGGGAATGATGAGAGGCACACCAAGGAGTGCAGGGAGTTGTCGAGGTATAGTGATAATGTTGGGTTGTGCTTTTGCCCGCCGAGCGAGAATTAGGGTAGGAGTTTGCGATTGTGGTGAGGTGGATCAGTGGGGTGTATTTTTTTTAATTGTATTTTAGAGTTTCTTTTTTTCTTTTTCTTTTTCTTTTACTTTGAGTGTGGGTTGGACTTGGCTTCTTTTTTCTTCTTCTTGGGTTAGGTTTTTTTTTAATGATTCCTGGATGATTCATGTTAGCGCTTTTGTTTTTTCGGTATTTTTGATCATTTCTCTTTAGTTTCGTACTTATTCTTTTTTTTTGCGTTTACTTCTTCTTCAGTTGATCAGGAAAAGGAGTACTTGCCTTGTTCTTTTTTTAATCTATATTTTTATCCTTTTTTATCTCTATCGCATCGTTTCCAATTGCAATATGTAGTAACAGCTCTCATCTCATCTCATCTTATGCTTCTTCATTTATAGAGTACGATACGTCCATAGAATCTGAATACGAGGTTAATCCTCTTAAAAACCGTAACATAAAACTCCAATCTGAACTCCAGTTAGCACATGGTAACAATATTGCAATACGTGGTGACACCCATAGAACAACCAACCAACACCTCAGCCTAGCAACAGCAATTGCACTTATCCCATCGCCCTCTCCCGCCTTGCCGTTGCCCATAATTAGTCTCGCCCCTGTCCCTCCCTCCCTCCCTCCCTCCCTCCCGCCCGCCCCGCTTCCCGTTGCCTCGATCGTAGAAGTGAAGTGAAGTTTGGGAGTGAAGTTTTCGGCCAGTCGGTTACCGGGTTGCCACGCAGCGGGTGGTAATGATCGCGAGGCAGGAAAAGTGAAATGTGCTGACACAGCCTTGCAAGTGATGATAGCGGTAATGGTTTTGAGTGGGTAAGTGGGTGATTGGTGAGTGAGTGATGTGAGAGTGGTACTGTGGTTTGCAAAAGGGGATGAAAAAGGGGAATTGCTACAAAGATGGGGAAACGAGGAAATACCGAAACGAAACTCCGCGGCATAACACCCTCAACAAGAACACATCTAGCTCTGCGACACATGAGATATTTGGAATCAACACAATTCAATGAGGATACATCGGATCCCGATTCTCATATATCAGAGCACCGATAATTCGATCCCCAACGCCGTGGACATGCATGGCAATGAAAGAACTTTGTGATCATACCAGATAGACAAAGTAATAGACAAAAGGTTCGATTCGATTCAGACAGAGATTTGCTTTACGTACTTGCATCTCACTGTGCCCCAATGCCAACCTCCCTTTCGAATTCCTCTTCCCTCCCTCCTCTCCCCCATTCTTAATCACCGGGTAAAACCTCAAAAACCGAGTGACAGCCCCATGACCAAACCCTCCCCAAGGCCCAAAAGTCCCAAGTAGCCAATAAGCACCCACCAGGTACCCGTTCCCCCAACCACTCAGTTATCTTCCAGGACTGACCAGGCCAGAAGGCCCGAGAAACCCAAGACCAACCCCCCTATACATATACCCCTTTCCTTTCACGCCCACTCACCCACTCACTCTCTCCTAGCAGCCAAGACCGACCGGGAGCAAAATGTCGCCAGCCAACTCATTTATACTTTTCCGCTAATCACCGCCAAAGACGGACATAGAACTTAGTAGCTAGCTAGTGGAGGGGCCAGGATGGCCTCTCGCTCGCATAATTAAGGACCTGGCACTAGTAGAGGAGAATGTCTTCCCCGCGGTGTTGGGCCTGGTAATTACTTTCCTCAGATGGTAAAGTAAGGCAAGACAGTTTCATGGCTCTCACATGGCCCTTTTATGTCGAGTAGGTACATTCGGAGCCAAGGACAAGACAAGACAACGTTAACGTTAATTAACGTTGGATTCATGATCAAGCACCTTCGATCCCCACGTCCGTATCCGACGACGTGCTTGTCGATTCTGATCAAACACAAGACAAGACATCAAGACACAGCTACCACCATCTCTATCTCTACGATACCGGTGAGCAGGTAGAGACATAGAGCACAACAAAGCACGTCTCTCACGGCCCTCTGTTTCACTTATATCTGCCCACCTTATCCACCCCACCCTATCTATCCCGGTGAGAGTACATGTAGCGCTGCTCGCCTACTCTATTTCCCCACGATCCCGTATTGCCCCGCACGGTATATCCGCCCCTCCCCGCGGGCCAGATACTGTATGCAGAGTAGTAGTATCAACACATTTCCCCACGAAATGACTATCATGGCTTAGATGACTCTAAAGCAGAGTAGAGAGAGTGCTCTATCTGTATTTTTTTCCCCATAGTGAGATCTGGGGATTTCGCTACCTGTACTTTAGAGTAGAGTCAGATCAGTGACTATCATGATCACCGTCTAGCTAGTTAACTAGTTGATTCGTTAGCAAGATATCCATACTCAAATCTTGAATTCCCCACGATCCAGTTGGCAATTAAACACCCAATTAAGCCCTACCCACCATACCTTCCCTCCCACTATTTCGCCCTATTTCCCTACCCATAAGTGTGCCACCACCACCGTTCACCACTCACTCACCACCACTCACTCACACACAGCCAAACCCCTCGGCAGCCCATTATCGTCCTTCACCCAAGCCTCGGCTTCGGAACTAAGTATTTCCTTCCTTCCACTCATCCATCTTTCCTCCCCTCTCGCCTTATCCGTCGCCCATTGATCCGCTCGATCGTGTACCTGCCAATGCCCAACGTTACATACGGACAAAAGGACCCATCTCATCGGACGAGCGGGGCGGACGGGCGCTGTGGGTGGCGTTATCTCCCATTTCTTTTCTTTTTGTCCTTTTTAGCGTTCTTGGTGTGCTTGGTGTGCTTGGTGTGCTTGGTGTGCTTGGTGTTATATATGTATGTATGGTGGCCTGAAGAACTGAAGAACCAAGAGTGGGCGGCCGGGTGGTGGTGGGCGGGCGTACCTTGGTTGCGGTTGCTTGAATGGCTGGGCGTGCTGTCAATGATGGGACTGAGACATGAGTTTGGGTATGCATGTTAGATAGAGTAGAGAGCTCTTGGTAAAAGTATCGTAGAGTAAAGTAGTATAGAGCTCAATTGTATGTAGAGTAGTAAGCCCCATAGCACTTCTTATCCCCACAGTCACCATAGCCAGCCTAGTTAGGTTTGTAGTCAATTGCACTCCAGAACCGCGCATCCAACTACGCTACCCAGCCTACATCCATACTCCAAGCCTTATGCACCCTCCAAGCCTTTCTACCTGCCCTCCAAACATCAGACGAAGTCTCGACGGCAGTAACCGAATTTAAATACTCCCACCACCACCCACCGCCCTACCCTACCAAACGCACGGTCCGGATGGCGGGGTGGAAAAACTGCGCTGCCTGCTTACAGGGGGTTCAAAACGAGCCGCACGCCATCTCTCTAGGATATATTAGGGTTAGGGGTAGCATTGTCAGCTAGGTTTGTTTATAAGTAGGTGCAGGAGAGGAGGGATTAGTTTTGTTTCAAAACAACTCAACAGAAAACTGAACCGATCTGAGTAAGTGGAATACCCGTGCGGGGGGGTGGTAAGTTAGTAGGAGCTGGGAAGGAAGGATTAA
Organism: Morchella importuna; assembly: GCF_003444635.1. Lineage (NCBI taxonomy): Eukaryota > Fungi > Ascomycota > Pezizomycetes > Pezizales > Morchellaceae > Morchella > Morchella importuna. The sequence continues at coordinate 245,400 of NW_025763436.1, read as the reverse complement.
GAGAAGTTAGAGTAGAAAAAGGCAATCTAGATGGCGAGGTTTCTGATAGGTAGGATAGGTGTAGGGTCGAATCGAATCGAATCAAGTGCACGGTCGCTGGCTGGGTAAAATGCCATATCTACATAAAAATAAAAATCTCTTTTTTTCCGAAATTTAAGACTCCCATCATGGACTGGACTGGACTGGATTGGATTGGACTGGATGGATGGATGGATGGATGGAGGGAGGGCTTATTTACGCTACCGAGTTGAGGGCTTAGTATAAGATTTGCACACGTACCTACACTCTTCATTCGGTTTCATCAAAAATGTGCAATGTGCAGGCAGGCAGATTAGAGTAGGTAGAGTACATACGAGTCAAACATGAAGAGTAATCCAACCTCGATTATAATTCAATCTCCAATATAATATCGCGGCATGCAATATATCAGCTTTTAGCTAGTAGGCACTCTATCTATTAACCACGTCCAGTACCAGATCGAGATATAACCTACCCTACCCTAGCTTCCCCTACTCCCAAATACCATACTAGAATCCAGCACTGCATCCCTCCCAACATCATACCATTCGGTCCATACCCACCACCGCGCCGCCCCTCTGCATCTCAAAACGGGTAATTCACCTGTCCCCTACGCTACACCCTACCCTACCCTAGCTGACAGGTGCAGGTGCGGTGTTCTCCGGAAGACACTTTTCCCCGGGCGCCGAAGGTGACGGCAGATACTATCGGTACCGCTGCAATACGATCCACCACCACCACATACCGCCTACTTACCTAGGCCCAGCCAGCTCCCTCAAAGTACAAAATTAATGGATACAAAATAGCTACGGTGGTGGTGGTGGTGGTGGCGACTATAGAAGCGACAGTAAGGGAGGCAACAGTTACGTACCTACGACGCTTCGAGTACAGCAGCAGGAATTGGGGGTTCTGTTCCTGTCCTGTCGTGTAGTAGTAGCTCGTAGGTATTACATGCGCCATGACAGGCAGGCAGTGACCACAACGTCGTCCTGTTTCAGACAGAAAATCCAGACCAAGACGACCGAGGTACGACTTCGACCTCGCCAAAAAAAAAAATGTCAATGCGAACAGAGTAAAAAACGCAATAACAATCGCAATTGTAATTACCCGATACTTCTACTCAATTGCTCTGATCAATTAAGCCTGGGGTAATTGAAAGCACATACCTGCGCTCGTACAATTCACCGTCACATACAAAAAAACAAAAAAATCCGAGTGATAACCCGAGCATGCCAGTGCACCCACTCCTCGGCCCAAGGGGTGAGGGTAAGAAACCAATGAGTGACCAGTAGTACCAGTAACCAGTAACCAAAAGAAAGAAAAACAACCGACGATCTAGTAACTAGCTAATGTACTCTACCTGATTTCTCTTTCCCCACAACCAGTTTGCACTTCGATCCGCGCGTGCGAGATTCTGGGGAAACCCCTAGCTACCCAGTGTTCCCCGTCTGGTCCTGGTTTCCCCGGTGTCTGTCCACTTTTTCCCCATGATTTGAATGAAGTCTTAGATAAAGTTTTTTTGTTTTTTATTTTTTTGCGGGGTACAGTTATACCCTTTTCCTATTACTGAACGCTTCTCCGGCTGTGCGGAGCCTGTGGGTGCTTGCGAAAAAAAACAGGCCATGGTGAGAGTTTCATGGAGATCAGATCATTGCTCGAAAACCACCACTAGCCCTGTACGGCACGAAAACCACATTTTTGGCGTAGTGTGGCTGATGGGTCACTACAATACAAGCTTTCTCACTGATATGTGCCCAGGCTACCCCCCTCCAAAAAAGCATTTTTTGGGGTTCTCTCTCTCGCTCATTACTAATTAGTAGTCCCGCAGGGTTGTACCAGCCAACCAACAACCCATGACGCAACCCCAGTTTGGGCGATGCCGATAATTCCGGACGATACCTCACATAACCTATGAACAGCATACACCACATATCTAGAATTAGAGTACCGTACCTTTAGGTAGGTATGTTATGTAGGTAGGGAGAAGGTATGTAGGAGAGTAAAAAGGAAGAGTAATTACTCTAATTACTCTTCCCCCCCTCCCCCAATTCCACCCCCCTCCCCCAATACTATTTTTCGATCTCCCCCAGCCAAATACGCTCTGACATCTAGCACGTATTCCACCCCCCCCCCCGCCCCCAGCCGGACGAGGGGAAAAAAATGCTTTTTGGTAAAAAAAAGTTAGTAGGTAGCAACCTCCCCCCCCCCCCGGGGGAAAGAAGTGGGTTGTGTGATATGCAGCTAGTTGGGATTTTGCTCTAGATTGGGAGCTAGTTAACTAGCGAATTTCTGGAGCATATCCCGAATCTGGAGATGGCGGCAAAGGAAAGGGTAGAAAAGTAGTGCTAATCACTATCTCCGCATTATTCTACTCCACACGGACGGACGGGACGCTAATGCTGCCCCTAATTTTTGTTTATTTCGTTGGCTGGGGAGCGGGTGAGGATGGAGGGGGGTGCAGATGGTGGTGGTAGGGTGTGTTGGGATTTGAAACCTGGAAAAAAGGGTAGTGAGTGGGTAATATATATATCACGGCCCTACCCCACGACCATTGATCTTCTTCCCTTCTTTCCTTTCCCCATCATCCGCCTCCTCAATCAATCCCGACGACCTGATCACCTCCCCCCTTCACGACCTCACCTCACGACCTCCTCCTCACAACAGCACATCATCACCATGTCGGCCGCCAAAGAAGACGCTGTCCACGATGCGGGCTACAAGCAATCGAGCGACCTCGAGTACGGCGTGCGCCACCACAACAACGGCTTCAACCACACCCAGGAGGGCGGCAGCTCCCTCGCAACAAAGGAGGGAGTCATGATGCCCGCCTTTGGAGGTGCCTTCCAGCCCGGCCCGTACCAGCCCAGCTTCCGCAAGTTCGCCAACCCGGCGCCGCTGGGATTGTGCGCCTTTGCGCTGACAACCTTTGTGCTGTCGCTCATCAATGCGAATGCCAGGGGCGTGAGCACGCCCAACATCGTCGTCGGGATGGCGTACGCCTACGGAGGGTTGGTCCAGTTGCTTGCGGGAATGTGGGAAATGGCTGTCGGAAGTAAGTAAATGATTAGAAATCAACTTTTTTGTGTGTTGCTGCGGGAATGACCCTGTCCGCTTGTCTCGCTTGCGATATAGGGGGGTCCAATTGGGAAAGAGAATTGAAAGAGACTGACTCAGTGTTTTTTTTAGACACTTTCGGAGCTACTGCGTTGTCTTCGTACGGAGGATTCTGGCTCAGTTTTGCGATGATCCAAACCGGCAGCTTCGGGATTACGGCTGCATATGAGGAAGATCCGGAAGCACTCATGTCTGCCCTGGGTTTCTATCTCATCGCGTAAGTAGCTTTGAAAATAGTAATAGGTGATTGATTGAAAGGGCCCCCCGCTAATTATTTCTTATAGCTGGTGGGTGTTTACAACGATCCTCCTCTTCTGCACCCTCAAGTCGACCCTCGCCTTCTTCAGCTTGTTCTTCTTCCTCGACATCACCTTCCTGCTCCTAGCCGTCGCACACTTCGCCACTGTCGATGGCGGTATCAATGTCACCATCAACAAGGTCGCTGGTGTCTTCGGTCTGATCACCGCCTTCATTGCCTGGTGGAACGCACTTGCCGGTATCGCCGAGACCTCAAACAGCTTCTTCACCATCCCTGTAAGTACCTCCCATCGATCCTCGTTCCGCCGCGATTCCAATTGCTAATGGTAACTAGGTCGTCCACTTCCCCTGGAGCGAGAAGGTCAAGGCCGAGAGGAGGGCTTCCAAGAGCGATTAAACTCCAACATACCGCTCTAGTTGCCCATGAAATGTTTTTTCGCCATTTTCCACACTGTTTGAGATGGTTGGGAGGTTGCAATTGATTTTTTATTTTATTTATATTTTTTTCCTCTTTAATGCATGCGATGCTGCGAACGAAGCAATTTTTTTTTCACTCTAAAAAAAAAAACCTCTGTTATTGAAGGTGTTGGTAGTGGTGGGAGGTCGTCGTGGTGATAGATGATTAGATGTGGTCGTTGGTCGTCGGTCCTGTATCATGATGGATTTTATTGCCCTCTTCCTCCACATTCCCCAGTACGTTTTCGTTTACCGTTTCCGTCTAGAAAGCGAGCGAATCCTTAATACCAACGTTTCCCTCCTCCTCCTTCAGCAAGAACTACCCTTTTTTTGTAATGAAGTTGTACGTATCGGGGCGGGCGGGAATATCGATAATTCGAAAAAAATCCCTCCTTTAACCCCCCAATGATGAGATATCATGTATCTGGGGAAAAAAAAGAAGACTCCATAATTGAATCCATGAAATCATCAATTCTTTCCACATGACATCTTCCTCTGCCGTAAAACACTCAAAACATTTTTCCCTCCCAAAGGGAAGAGGTAGTCGCGGCCGGGAGTGCGCGGTGAGCATGTCTCACCCAACGTTCCCAAACATGCATTAGCTACATGTAGTCCAGGTAGGTAAGACAGCTACTGCTCTAGCTAGCTAGCTCGCGCGATCACTGATCGGTGGAAAACCAGCCAGCCATTCTATTCCATTCCTTCCATGCATGTTTGACAATTGGCAAAAAACGGCTGAACTCCTTCAACCTGCCCTAACCAGTCGGTTCGGTCGTTCGTCTAGAACAACATATCGAAACGGGTTGGGGGGGGGGGGGGGTGGTGTAAGAAAAAAATCACACCCTAGCTGGCCATGTGCCTGTGCTGCAGGGAGGGAGGAATGGATGGGTAGAGTAGAAGAGAGGTGGTTACTCTATTGCCTTGGGTGCCGATATACCCAGTGCAGTGAAAGAGGTTTCGAATTTCGTCTGGTCGGCCGGGGGAGGGAGCGAGGGAGTGGAACGCTCGATGTGGAAAGATCCTCCTTCGCTCCATTGCGCGCCGGAGTACATCTGTCTTCTAGCTAGCTGGGTAGCTGTGTGGATAGCTGGGAAGATCAGGGAGTAACTCTATCGACGAGCATCCGTCAGCAAACCTTCAAGTCGAGCTCGTAGAAGAGGGATGGATACGTACCAGCTAGCATCACGACACGAGCGAACACTTCCTTCGCTCACGCCCAAGGAAGGGGCAGCGTCGAATAAGTACCATCCATACCAACGCTGCCAAGCTCCTCCAGCCCTCCTTCCTCCTCCTTCTCCTCATTCCCACACTCCTCGTCGTCGTCGTAGTCGTCGTCGCCAAGGAATATGCTGTGTTCTTTGTGTATCGTGCATTCGTGCAACATGCATTATCCTTTCCTCCCCCACGAGCAAAAAAACAAACCATTGTCTGGCTGATTTCGCCGGCTGTTGCTTGTGACGAACTATTTCTCCTTTCTTCCTTTCTTTCTGGAAGGTCGACAATGCTGTCGCGGCGCGGCGCGGCCATGGGAAGTAGGTATTGAGGCTAATTATGGCAAGCTTAATTGAAGGTCATGACAAGCTTTTTTTCCTGAGAACAAAAAGTCTTGGGAGAACGTTAGATATTGCGCAGGGCACACACAGTCAGTCTGTCAGGGTCCCCTCCGACAACTGCAATGCAAAAAAGAAAAAAAGCGCAAAGTGCAAAAAAGCAAAACACCAACCGTACCGTTGCAGCATTGCGATTCTGGTTGACGAGTGAGCAGCGAAGACGAATAAGAATAACAATTGCAACGGTGGTTGAGGGAAAGAAAGAAAGAAAAAAATAACAATCAGGATTAAGAAAGGAATCAACGAACCATAAAGGAAAAAAAACATACCATCGGCCCTACGGCAAGCTCCCACCCCCCATGCCTTCTCTCCGAACATATCCGAGGCCGCACCTCACGCACGGAGCCCGGGGGTGGGCCGGAATAACTAATAACTAATAATCGCTGCAGGGACCCCCGGCCGGGCATACTCTAATTGAGAAAGATATCCTAACTTTCTACAATTTGCAACACTCACTACTAACTATGCTTCCGAACAGACGTCGTCGTCTTTACCTATTTTTACGTTGATAGGGTTACGTTTACTTAGCTAGCTATTCATAGTGTGTTTGTGATTCGCGGACCCAGCTATTGGAGACACGTATAATCAATCAAATCTCCTTCCCTCTCTCTCTCTCCCACTCACCCTCTTCCACAACCACGACCATCACAACCACAGGGGGAGAATCAACGGGATACTGGAGACAAGCGAGCGAGCGGGCCTCCCGTCCCTGGGGCGCGCGCGTCCAGATGCGCGCCCGTTGGGTTTGGGGTAATGATTTGGGCGGGATTTCAACTGGAGGGTAATGATCACAATGATCACGATGATTCGGATTGGGGCAGAGCAGCGGACTGTCAAGAGTCAGCTGGCCGATATAGCCATCGGGACTGGCGTGCATGGGCCGCAAGCTTTGTTTTCTATCTCTGTCCCCTATGGTCGGCCTATGAGGGGCTTGATATCAAATCTAGTTGCGCGGTATTCTGCGATGGGAGATTCGGGGGCGGTTCAGCTGGCTGCGGGTTTGGTTTGGTGGGTGGGCTACCTCATCATGACAATATCGTGCTGGGCGGCGGAGGTGTGGCAGTGAGATGATGATAATGATGATGATGATATCGATGTGGTGGTGGTACTGGCAGTAGTAGTGGTGCCGCTGGTGATTTAGTCCCAGACCGACCTGATATCAAATCTCCCCTCCTCTTCCTCTCTCCTCCACTCCCCTCATTCCGAATGTTTAATCACCAAACCTGAGTAAAGCCAAAAACCGGCTCCAACAATCCAAAGGGCCAAGACCACTATTCCATCCCATTACATCCGTTCATGCCACCCATTCCATGAGTGAGCGGCGTCCATGTGAGTGAGATATCCCGCATAATGTTTAATTACACCACCTCCACTCTACCCGCCGCACGCCGTCCAATCCCGCCGCTTCCACCACCACCCATTCCCCAAGCCAATACCCAGTAGATACCGATGAGCACCGATCACACGCCCCCCCATGCCCGGGCCCAGCTGCCATATCCATACCCATACTCATACCCATGCCAATGAAGGAATGGACTGAATACGACGCATTACGCCATGCCATCTTAAAACATAGGTGCCGGCTAACGCGCCATTCACACCGCACCGTCACCGTTACTGGTAACCCAGTTGGGATCTGGACGGGGATGGCGTGGACCGAGTGATGGTCTGTGATTGGAGATGCAGTTTTTTTGGCGCAAGTGTTTTTTTTGTTTTTTGTTTGTGCACTTGTGGGGGGTGTGATACCTGGATGATGCATGTAGCATACACGACCTGGCTATGGGGGTGCAGGAGCTTAATGGCGCTTGGTGGGTGGTGGTCGGGGTGGTGCTTGGAGGTGTTGGAGTCATGGGCTGTCACTCGGTGTTTCTACGTGCCGGCGTGCGGGTTGGGTCTTGGGTTTTTGGTTATTGGGAGGGCTTAGGTGTGTGGCTACGTATATTTAGCTAGCTACATTTTACATTCACTCGGTTAGACTTATTGATAACGTATCTTTCAGGCGTAAGGTCGTGGTGTCCAATAGCGAGCTGTCACGAGAAACGGTGTCCTATCAGGGCTCTAGTAGAATAGCTTGTTTTATCTTTAGACATCGATGACAATTGAAGCTTTGAGACTCGTCCTATTTGCCTTCAATAGGGTCATCTGTCAGTTAGAGAACAACCCCTCCAGCCCGCGTCGGGGCGGATATGGCTGCGGATATGGCCAGTGCTGCGGCATTACATATACACTCCACCAGCCACCACACTGGCCGACGCTGCCTGCTGCGCCGACGAGTGATGCTCCAATTAAAGCCAGCCCTGTCCAGAGCTGCCGAGGTGGCGGCTTATTGTATAGTACTTTACAGACTATCGCTACTAATCGTACTTTGCTGCAAAAGCTTATGTTGTAGCTAGCTAAGCCTAAGCTTAAGGCCGACAACTCCAGTCTAGATCTACCGCTCACAGCTCACACCTCAGCTCTATTTCTATCTCTATCTCTCTATCTTTCTATCTAGCCATCACATGCCTCAACAGCACCCCGTATACGTAACCAGCCCATCCCATCACCTTCCACCCCCGGCCGAACCGGGCCCGGCTAGCTACCAACCAGACACGCCCGTCCGCGATGTCACGTCTCTCCCTGCTGTATCTTGTGTATGTAGTCCCGTTTCAAAACCATCCAGCGATGTTTCCCGCGCGCGAGCGCGTGAGCGCGTGCGACTTGCGGGCATCTGCAATGTGTAATGTAATGTAGATTTGGACATGGGCTGCATGCAAAGGAAAGAAAAAGATGCAGATCATGGAGGAGGAGGATTGATGGCGATCCGTGAGTCATGACGTCTATCTGCGGTTTTTGGGCTCTTGGATTAGGTATTGGGTAATTTGGTAATTGGATAGTTGGGTTTGGAGGGAAACAGTCAGCAGCTCTTCCATGGAAATATTTTTTTTCTCGTTTTTTGTTTTTGTTTTTCTGTTGGCCCGGTGAGGGTATGTAGGTAGGTAGCTGGGAATTGGTAGGGCTAGGCAGCCGCATGGGAAACAACAGGTCAGGTAGAAGTTGTAGAATAGCTACAAACCTGGGTTACACTACAGTGACATTTACTTCACCCGGCCAGTGCACATAGAAGAAGAAGGCCATAGCCCTCTACCCTACGTGAAGATTCTGATTCTGATCCTGACTCTGAGTCTACAGCTATGACTCCCACGCCCAAGCCGGCCGCATCTCCACAGCCTGGGAGAAGAGGGGGAGGGATGTGTCTTTAAAGATTCCCCGCCCCCTCCCTCTCTTGGCATCGGCGGGCACGATACCCACCCACCAACGCGGGGAGGAGGGGCGAGAACAGAACGCGCGTGCACGTGCGCTGCAAGCCCTTACGTTTATCATTATCATTACCCTTACCCCAGCCAGTAAACAAATAAACAACACCACCACCACGGCCACCACCACGGCCACGGGGACGCGTCCAGTCATCGCGTCGCAGTTTGATGATGATAGTACTCGCCCCAGAGCTAGAGTAGGGTACATACAAGGCAGGTAGGTCAGGATGTAGGGAAGCAAAGGTAGAGTAGATCGTTGCATTGCAGGAAGGATGACGATATATACGTGGACACCGATTGGGCCCAGGTCGGCGATGGATGGATGGATGGGGTGCGAATATGTATATGCAGGAGAGGTTTAAAAAAGAGTTCTGCAGCTGTTTGGAACTGATGGGATGGGATGATGTTTTTTTTCTTTTCCTTTTCCTTCTTGCTTAGATTGCTTGGGTTGCTTGGAAGTGATAAACAATTGAACTATTTCTGATACGTTGGGCGTTTTGGCGGTTTTAAACACTCACTCACGCCCGGCCTCTACCTACACTGTCACTCCCCTAGCTAGTAGATCACTCCAACTCAAACCCCTTCACCCCTGGAGCTACGGGGAGTGTCAGTCGTATTCACAATAGGTACTTAAGTAGAGATGTTATTATTATCCTCAAAAAAAAAATAAAGGAAAGGAATGTGTGTGATTGCAATTGATTGCTGCTGCATAACATACCTACCTGCCTCACCTCACCTCTACTGCTACTCTACATCGATCACACCCATCACCCGGGGGTGGATGGGTGGTGAGCGCGCGTACCTGCCTCATCTCTGTCTCTACGCAATGGTACCCACTGTCTGTATCGCGGATCCTCCTGTCTATGTCTGTGTCGGTGTCTGTCTTGTCAAATCGCTTAATGCCCTACCAGTGTCTTCCGTAGCCGCCCTGTCCACCCTCTCTACGGGCCTTTGTGCTCTCTTGGTGTGTGGCTAGCTATAGCTAGCTGGAATGGTAAGATAGAGGAGGGTGATATGATATGGATCACCGCTTTTTGAAACAGCATGTAAACAGCCTTAGACAACCAACCCAAGGGCCAAAGCGTCTTCTGTTCTTCTCTGCTATAATATATGTGGCTAGTGCTGTGGCGCCAATCTCTCTAGTTCTCGCTCTTGGCGTGCCTCACTTCTCCAACCAGAGCAGAGGTGAAATGACGTCTATATAGGGGCCGCCGCCGGGGGAAACAAAATGTTAGCGCTACGTAGAGAAAGGGGAGGACGCCGAACGCTACGCTCGCTGCGCCTGAAATTTGACTGACCAGGAAGGAAGGAAGGAAAAGATGGAAGGCATGGTAGGTTGTGTGTGACGCCAGTGAAAGAGAGAGAGTGATGTCCGTCCCGGTAGTTAAGTTTAGTTAGATGCCAGCGCACCACACCACCCAATCAATAAGTCGTTTGGTGGTTGAGCCACCGTATGTACCGCCTCAGAGTGGCAGCCGTAGATTCGAGTGAGTGGTAGGTAGAGGAGGCCAAGGTAGGTACAGACCTGCGTGCATGAGGGAAGGTAGAGTGCTGCAGGGATGTGGTGGGACATGGGAGGGAAGAGGTCAGCCAAGAGGTTGTGCAGATACAGGTTTGGTTCGTATGTATCGTAGTCTAGCTAGGCAGTCTAGCTAGGCAGTCTAGCTAATCTAAGAACCAGTCTAGCTAGTCTAAGGACCATGAAGACCTGGGAAAACCGTTTGTCTGATAGAAGGCCTGTTTGGGGGCTTTTAACGAACCTGAACCGAACCGACCTTCAACTGCGCTGCCAAAATAACCAGATAGCTGTGCTTCTCCGTGTTTGAATCAACCCGCGTGTTTTCGTGCGTGTCCTACTCTACTTCTAGAGTTTCTACTTACATACCCATACCCATCCTACCCCGGCATGCACAATTTGGAGATGCAGGAGGGGGGGGGGGGGGGGCGCTGGGAAAGGAAAGAAAAGGAAAGGAGAAAAGGGAGCAAGGGGAGAAACGGAGAATACCTACTGGTTATTGGATGGGATGGATGACTGGATTTGCATATGGCCTAGCTGGCACGAGGTTCAGTCAGCTAGGTAGGTCGTAGAAGAGGTCGTAGAAGATGTAGAGATGGTAGAATTGTAGAGAAGGAGATGTAGATGTAGGTAACATGTAACGACATACATCCTTTTTTTTGCCCCCCAATGCTGATTGGATCTCCACAAACCGGGGGGCCCCTGGTCCATGTTCATGTCGACTTTTACACCTCCGCATAAAAAGAGAGGAGGGCTCAGCTTGCCTTTTTTTGTGAAATTGGGGAAAGCGAAACAGTTGCAAAGTTATATGTAGCTGTAGCTACTTCATACATATTCACACACTCCACACCCCTTCTGCTAATTGTGCATGCCTCATGGAGAGATGATCTTAATTCAATTGATTTATGACTGACTTACTGATTGACTGACATGGCTGAGGTAGGTGGAGTGAGTACCTACAACAACCTCAAGCTGTCGAATAACCCCTCTAGATCCCCCCACTACAACTTGGATCGGTAAAGTAGTCGGTTTTTTATTCAAAAAAACCAAATACATCATGAACTTGGGGTAAGCTTGCTTCTACGCGGAAACGCTAGAGCTAGTGGTGCTACCGCCGCCGTTGCTTGCAAGCAAGCAGTTTCTAGCTTTCTTCAGCGGCGGATAGATTAAATAAAGTAATCCTTTCCCTTCATCGTTTTACAAAGTGCAGTGTGTGTTTCTCCATCTCTCTCTTCTTTCTCTCGAGAAATCTCGCCATTCTTTCTTTCCCTCCCCCTCCCTCCACCCCCGCCATATTTCCCTGGGTCTTCACCCCCACCGCCCGGCAGGAGATTTCTTCCAATCGATTGAACGAGGGTAAAAAGGAGAGCTAGTATTTGGACGCACTGGCAGGCACTCCTTCTGGATTATTTCCTCTTCGTGTCCTCGAACCCAATTTGTTGTTCGAGCCGGCCGGGTCGACATTCTCTCGCTCATCAATCTTTTATTTTCCCTCCGCCGGTTAACGCATAGCATAGCATAGCATAATACGGGGGTGTGATCTGCGCATATACAGCACAAAAAAGGGCACATTACAACAGCTACTCCCCCTACCCCAGTCGTTCTGCTGGTGAAGCTCGACCTGGAATAGTTCAGAGGGTTTGTGAATGCAGTTTTGGGTGGATTGAAAGCGACGGTTACTACTTACCTGTCACTTTTTTCTGGTGGTGGAAAATACTTCAATTTAATCACACACAAGACAAGAAAAAAAGTGTTAGTGAAACCCCATTTTCTTTTTTGTTTCTTTTTCTTCTTTCCTTTTTCTTTTTGTTTCCTTGTGTTTGGTTGTGTGGTTTATTGGATACCGCTGTTTCTGGGTATTCTGGAATGATCTGGTTGTTTTGTCATTTTTTTATTTTTTTATTTTTTTTGTGGCTCAATATCCTTCATATCCCTCCCTTCCCCAAAGCACGAAATTGGGTCTATCTCGTCATGTATGGATGGCCACAGCAGGTTGGGCAAGCCTCAGCAGCAGTATCGCGATTATGTGAAGCCGCAGTTGTGACCAATCTATCAACCCAACCACACTCTTGGGAATTTCTTGAGGTCCATTTATCAGTGGTTGATCGAGCTGCGTTGGCTTGTTGGGATGATGTGTGCCTCTGGGTCGTATGTCCGGTCCGAGGCACTTTCCCTCCTCCTCTTGTCGATTCAGGAGCCGTATGTACCACGGGCCCGCCGCGCCCCTCTCACCCCCTGGGGCTGCGCTGCGCTGAGAATCCCACCTTAACAGTCTGCAAATAATACAGACCCTCCCCATTCATGTTCCACTCTGAATAAACTCTGCCAGTCTGTCTTTCGCATTCGGGCTTCCACTCTTTCGTTCATTGTTCATTCATTTTTTTCCCTGTATTTCAAGAGTCTTGTTGTGTTCTTGCTAACCAGCCCCTATCCCCTTGGTTGTTGGTTGTTGCATCGACATACAGACTACCACGCTCTTTCCGATATCACTACCGTCTCACTCATTCCTTTTCAACTCCCTTCCCGACATATTCTCCCCCATCAGGGCCTTCGAGAACCTCCTCTCAACTAGGCTATTCAGACACAGGACGGCTTTCGCATAGTCATTCCCGTGACCTGTCCAGTCCAGTCCAGTCCTGCTATCTCTCGGCACCCCGTCCTTCGCCCTTGCGCTCTGCCACATCTCCCTCCCTCCACACACCACCTCCCCCACACCCACATACATCCACTACCACAACCCACCCCTGATCCATCAAGTTAGGTTCGCATCTGGCAACCTTCGCTTCCTCAGAGACGTTAGCTCGTTATTTTTCTGAGTGAGGACAGGTACTTCTCTGCATCTACAAAATTACCCATTCTTGCAGAGCATTGTCGGTTGTTCTCGTCTGTTTTTAACGCAGGTCCACGGGATTTTTTTCTTTTCTTTTATTTCTCTCTCTCTCTCTCGAGTAAGGGGTTATCTATCACACGGGTCCTCCTGACGCGCGCTGTATCCCAAAAGGCATTCCTTCTTGCTCCACTACTTTGTTTCTCCCAAAGGTATGGATCCAGTGAATATGCACTGTCCCTCTCCCTCCCTCCCTCCCTCCCTCCCTCCCTCCCTCCCACCACACCCCCCCTCACTCACTCGAATCAATCAATGGCATTGGTAGACAAGCTTGCTTACACAGTAACCCCCCGTCACTAGAAACCTTTAATATCCGATTCTTATCCTCCCAGATTAGTCTTGGTTAGAGAGTCACCCTACTTCTAGCGGTCATCCTGTCACTCTCTAGTCACCCTCGACATTTTTTTCCTTCTTGTCCCTCATTTTTGTCGTTCTTTTGAAATACTTCCGAATCTTTTTTTTCTTTCTTTTTTTTGCAACGACCCTTTTTTAGTCCTTGCTTAGTCCCTCATTACGGAATATTTCGAATTTTCGACGTCCACTCTCTAATACACATAACACACCCCCAACCCCCTTATCATAATCACTCATCATGGCCTGGCACACAACCTGTGATTCCTTCTTCGTCGAGTCGGCTGAACCGGAACGGGATGGAATCTATGCTGCCCGCAAGAAGAGACAGGAGAAGGCCCGTATCGACGCCGAGACTCAGATGGAGATTGCTGATGAGATGTCCCGAATGGTTTCCGAGGAGTACCAGGAAGATATTTTAGACCACATGGAGGTCATGGAGGTCAGTGGTTTCCCGTTTCCCGATATCGGGATGTGTTCTTCCTGGCCTTGGGCCAACACCCCCCTAACTTAAACTTATCTCCCGTGTTTTATACAGTCCGAAACCTTGCCAGATGTTGCTAGCATCGACATTCAGACCGAGATCCAATGGTTTATGCGACCTTACCTTTTAGACTTTCTCATTGAAGCTCACACAGCGTTCCAACTGTTACCGGATACACTATTCCTTACCGTCAACCTCTTGGACAGGTACTGCTCGAAGCGAGTTGTTTACAAGCGCCATTACCAATTGGTTGGATGTGCAGCGATGCTCATTGCTGCTAAGTATGGTGACAAGAAGGACAGGGTACCGACTATCAGGGAATTGAAGGCGATGTGCTGCAACCTTTACGACGAAGACATGTTCATCCAGATGGAGTGGCACGTTCTTCAAACGTTGGACTGGGTTGTTGGGCACCCGACTGTGGATAGTTTTCTGCAAATGGTTCTGCAGGAGGTCAACTACGATCCCGAGGTGGAATGCATGGCCAGGTATCTTTCGGAAATAGCGCTTTTCCACAAGGACTTTGTTAGCACCCGACCATCCGTCATGGCAAGGTCTTCGCTGGCTCTTGCGCGCCACATTCTTGGCCGGGCTATGCCTCGTCACTCGGATTGGGCTGGAAAATATGATACCACAGTTGTTGTCCTCTTGTCTCAACAACTTCACCGACCTTCCCAGATCCTCATCCGAAAGTACTCTAGCCCGGAATATGCATGCGTATCAACTATCCTGGAAGACTTCATGGCCCGTCGGGCCGCTGTTGATAGGAACACGCGTGGACCTCCTACGCCACCATCCGAGGAGGTTTACGAGGCGACCAAGGCTGCTATCGAAGAAAGGAAGCATGATCAAAACTCAAACTGCATGACCCCTCAACCCAAAAACCAGTCATCTTTAGGATACATCACTCCTCCTGTGTCACCTAATGGTGGATATTATGTCGACGAAGACCTTGTGCTGCCAAGTCAGATGGACGTAACGCCTTCGATCCCCCAATACCATTAGTGAAACTTGTTCTTTTTTGACGGTTGTCTTTTTGATGTTTGAGCTTTCATATTAAACTGTTATCAACTTGCGTTTTTTTTAAAAAAATTATTCTTCGTTCATACAACCTCGTACAACCCTATCCCTCTCACTCTCTCATCTCTCAAATCAGCGTCGTTATCAAAAAAACGCACTTTCCAAGTTTCCGAAATTGCAAAAGTTCTCATCATTCGGCATAAATTGAAAAATAATTAAGGATATGGCAAATTAGGGGGAAGGGGTGGAGGGAAAGGGAAGGCACTGGGCCGGTTTATTTTGTCCATTTTTTTTTTAAATCTTCGCTTTTTGGGCTTTATAAGTCATTTCCTTTGTCGTTTTTGACGCATTCTGCTATTGTTGTTGGTTTATTTTCTTCGCATCTGCAGCTGTGTTGTATGGGCATTTGCATATTCAGTGTTGTTCTTTTTTTATAACTTATCTATCATTTGAGCGTATATTTCATTTTCATTTTCTTCCCTTTTTTTTCTTTTCACTTTTCTTTCTTCCTGTTTCGTTTCCCTCCTCAAATTTCCTTACATTTATATACTAAATAGTTTGGCGGATAGTGACGCATCTTTGGATGTCCTTCGGGATTTGAAATAGCTTTGGGAGAGAAAAAAGGAGTTGGAAAATGGGAAATCGGGGAGTCGACGGTTTGGTGGTTTTAAAGGGGCAGAAAGGGAGCGGGGGACATACGGTTGGGAGATTGTTATTGGCGTGCGCGCGAGTGGAGGGAGAATAATGGAGGGGAAAAAACATTATTGAGCAGAAATTTCTGAAGAAAACCAAAGATTGCAAGACGTTTTTTTTTTATTACTGCCTATGGGCCAGGAACGAAATTGAATCTTTCCTCTTTTTTATTTTTGCTCTTTCTCGATTCTTATTCTTCTTCTCCTGCTGCTTCCTTCTTTCTGCTGCTCATTTTGATGCTTCTTTAATCCTCACCATCTCATCGTTTCCCTTTTTTACTTTTTTTACTTTTTCTCAAACTTTTTTTTGCGATATTGTAATTCTCTCGGGGACCCGGCAATAACGGTCGTCGTCCCCAATAAGTAGGCCTGCATCTAGAGGTCTCTTTTACTTCTAATACCCCCCTATACCTCTACCTATCTAACTCACTATATCATCATCCTCTATCTACTTACCCACATCTACCTTATCTCACATCACACCATCTACCCCATCTAAAGGAAGGAAACCCCCCCCCCCCCCCTCTTTCCCCCTCGCTTCTTCATCTGTATATCTAAATAGCACGATCTGACGAGGAAATCACCCCCCCAATCTATTTCTCTAGCTAGGGGTGGGGAGCATCTTCGTTGAATCTTATGTTTCTTATGCGGCTATTATTCATTATTTTTTCTTCTAACCAAAAAACTCTAAACTAAACCTAAAAAAAATTCTATTATTTTCTGAGAGGTCGAGTTGGAGTGGGTGGAGTAGGGGAAATTTGGCTGGCTCATTTTTCCCCCGCCTCATCGCCATGATGACTTCTCAGATTATTCTTTTCTCTATCTTGCTCTCTATCTCTCATGAACTGAATTGAACTGAACTGGATCTGTTTGTTTTATTGTGTTTTATTGTTTTTGTTTTTTTTCGTCCGAGATGATGCATTGGGAAGGCCTGGCCAGATGTGGATAGGGTGATTGTCTGGTGATGGAAGGGAAGGAAAGGGAAGGGGAAGCTGCATGAGGGAGGAGTAGGGGAGAAAAAAGATGGAGAGGGTTTGTAAACTGTACATATAATTTCTGTTGTGGCTGGGGAATGTAACTACATACTACAATACCACCATTATCACTAGTAACTGATATACATGCTCTCAAACGTTAATGTCCTAGAGTAGTTGCTTTGTGGTACAAGAGACCAACCAGGAGAAAGACAGCAACAACAATGACTATCTACTTCTTTCCATGCGCTGCACTGTGAGGGACAACTGCGTTGAATACTGAGTTGGATGAATCTCGATTAAATGTAAGGCGGTTGCCCTCTTCTACCCTACAGACAGTACATACGCCTCACGACCGGACGGGCTGGCGCACAAACTGGAGCTGTATGGATAAACAATTAACGGCCACAATGGAAGGTCGGGAGAAGCGTGGAATGTTGCTGCCTACTGGTGGGTGGGAATGTGCAGCGCAGACGCAGACGCAGTTGTGGTTGAGCTTCATATCATCTTCTCATGTACATTATTATCATTGTAGCATGCCAGGCCAGGCATGAGGCGGGATCGATGGAGATTTCTTTGTAAAGTAAACATTTTATAGTTGAGTTTTTGTTTATTGCTTTTTCACTGCTTTCCAAGACCCAGATACCGGGCTCTGACTGGCTGGGAGTGTTTGCTTTTTTGTTCGTATTCATTTCGTTTTTTTCTTTCGTTTTTCGTTTTTTTCGTTATTTTTTTTTTGTTTCGCAGCGCACATATATGGTTATCAGCTGATTGTGACACCGACACTGGATGATATCGAAACATATAGTTAGCCCTAAAGAATTTTATATGTTTTTTTTTAAATAGTTGCTAACTGCCATGTACTGCTAGTACTACTACGTGTATATGTTTGCACCATATCTATAAATGTTTCACCGATATGACCGGCTCAATATCAGAAACAGCAGATTGGTATATATAGGTTATGTGGTACAATAGTACAATTGCGGCGCATAGTGACATGGAAACATTGCACTTGAAAATATGCATGTACCGCTGGAAGATTAACAGCCTCCAGCGAACCCATTTGGAGGAAACAGATCCCATACTGCGGTGTTACGAGTGGACGTTGTAGATATATGAACCACTGCCATCAACATAATCTCGTGGACATTGACGAGAAAAGGACACTAACTAGTCAGCGTCAGCTAGACAGGGAGCCGTTTGTGAACCTGAAACCTACCTGTCTGTAGTGCATATAGTAGTTGTTGGCCTTGGATAAGTGGATAAGGGTGGGTTGAGGTCAAGGAATGCGCGCCGCTAGATCTTGCTGGCCCTGGTGCGCACCACGGTGAGATCTGGACCAATTATTGGAGTCGGATCCTCAATGTACGTGGGATTCATCTTTTCCCGAATACCCAGAATCATGATCACGGTTTTGTTCCTCATATTTTGGGATCTTCGTCCAGGGGGGGTATGCATACATGTACATACATCGAGAAATGCGCTGTAAGTACATACGTCGCCCCACCATTGGGACCCCGAGGGCAGCGACCACTTCACTGTACGTACTGCTTCTTTCCTTCGGAAAATATCGATCTCCATTCATCCATTTTCCTACTCTGCGCTCCCCTGTGACATACCATACAATTCCGAAACAAAGCGTTCAGACGCAGTCCGACAATGTTAGATTAAACGTCACGTCCGCCCCACAATAGGGGATTGCATATATATAGATTGCCTAGGGAATCGTATGCACACAGAACCCCTCCAACGCCGAAGAGGTGGAAAATAAACCTCCCGTGGTTACTATGGGCTGCAGCTGGTGAGCGTAATACATGAACGTCCTGTTTCGTTAGTTATGCCTGTCAATATATGCACCGTCCCGGGCCTCGCTTTTGGATAGACGCCGGCGGGGTTCTTTGGAATTATTCATGCTGAGGATCGTTCCAGCGGAGAGGACAAGACAGGACGTTCACGGCCGTAGATCGATCTGGTCCGTGTTTCACTCATGCTCGCCCACGAGGGTTTGATCCGAGATATGAAGGGAATTTAGGGCTAGCAAACAAACAAAATCTTGGTCTTCCAAGTAGAACAACCACTCGCACACAGGGGTTCGATCTGCTCAAGGGCTACTCTACCGGAAAATCTGTTACCGCCCACCTTACCCGCTACCCCCTACTCTAAATATCCGTTGCTGAAAATAATACTAAAGGGGGGCATTTGAATTTTGCTCCAATCTCCGGCCGAGTGGTTATATAATGCGGGTTGCATATCATATGTGGAATTTCTGAATTGGGAACGCCGACCAGCCAGGGGGGTTAATAATCATCCACAGAAGCCACACTTGCAGAAGGCTTGGCGAAATTGAAAGTGATCTTTTGCTTGGTTACTTCTTGGATTTAGTTGAATGATGTTTGTCTCTAGTATGTGAGTTGAGTGAATGGGACCGGGGTGTCGAGGATGAAGGTCGAGGATGAAGTCGATCATGAGAAATCACTCGGACCCGGCTGATCCATTCCCAGCGTGCCCCTATGAATGAGCGTATATTTAACGAAGCGCCCTACGCGCTGGCCGGATGCAGTAATTATATATTGCTGGTTAACGTTCTTGGGTAGGATGTTCTCTCTTGCCCCGCCATCTAGTCATATGTGGCTGATTAAGTTAACAGATGACATGATGTTTCAAAAGGTTCCTTACGGTCGGGGCCGGCTTACGTAGAAGTAACAGTAGCCTTTTCCATCTCCTAAAATTAATATCATTAACACTTAAAATCATCGTTTATCTTTAACGAGGATCCTTTACTTCCCATGGCATGTAACGATATCTAAAGCATTCTATATATAGTACTCCACCATAACTTATGACCAAAAACTCATAATAATCCCACTTCTTTAGTGGATTCTACTAAAGCGGGGTGCTTCTAACAAACTGACTAATCTTTATGCTGAACACTCCTATGGGCAGAACGCCCATCCGGCATGACACCCTGTAAATAGCTATCGATTGAGTCTTGCACTCTAACAGAGGGCTCAAGTATATCTAAGAACAAGCTTCTTTCTTGTTAATCTGGGGTGAGATAATAAACGAATTAAGAGCAACAAAGTCTGGGTGAGATTTGCTTCATGAATGATCACTCGGGGTGGTAATAATTTAGAATAGACGGAGTAGTAACTCGCCCTATCGTCAATTATATAAGGTAATTCTCACCCGGCTTTCTAGAGAACCGGGCATGTACGAAGGGATACTTGTAAACACGAAACTTCAAGAAAGGTCACTTCAAAAGCTGAAGTTGAAAAAAAGGGGGGGTTGAGGGGCGCGACAAAAGGAATTACCTGAGCGGGAATCGAACCCGGGCCTCGCTGTCGTCATGTTTCTTTCCGAGGGCATGCACCAGCATGCCAAACTGCCACTGTGCTACAGAACCTGAAAGAACAGTGTGCTAGAGGGGATTATAAAGATAGCTTTTACTCTAGGTACAAGATCTTGGCACACTGCCAAGCCCAAGTATCTACTAATCCACGGCCTTTTTTCAGACTTCATTTTTTTGCTGGTTAGCTGCGTTCCCCTGCGCGATCATGATATCCCAAAGTTTGTATCACCGGGTTGGTCAATCCGGCAACTATGAAAGGGTATCCCCCGAGTTGTCAACCCTACAGCAACATCAGAAGCGGTTCTCCAAGATAGATGTACGGTCTGGGATTGCGCATTGGGCCATGTTAATTCTCCGGGCGGCGTGAATTGAACCGTTCCGGAAGGAGGGATTAGGCTAGTATGTTCCCTTCGGTCCTGGGAATACGAAAAATGGTCGTATCGGGAAGCAGCAGTTACATGTAGTTACCGCGCTGGGTTTTATCTGTAGTAGAAAGAAATAAACATACCCTAATATGATATAACAAAACAATTTCCCGGGAATAGCCATATTGGTTGTAGCAGAATGCTGGATCACTGCCAATGTCGGCACTACACTGGCAGCAGAAGTTTGGCAGAGGGGTAATGAGCAACTCTCCACTAGCCGAGTACTAATAAAAGATCAATACCTTGATTGAATGAAACGGAAGAGACGCCTAGATACTTCGGTGATTGTTCGCACTCTTTGTCTTATATAGGTGGGATAGCTGTGTGGAGCGGGATAGGTGGTTTGTGACCCGGGGGATGATATGTAGCTTGATGTGTATGCTAGTTTTTTTTGTTTAATTCATGTGTGTATGCTAGTGATAAATCTGGCTGTCCTAGTACTATCAGCCACCACGATCTAATTGTGATATAATTTCTTTGTGGGCCTTGCTAGAATCAATGTCTGGTTGTCAACAACTCACAAGATTATTCGTTTGGGGTACTGCGAATATGCTTTCTTACACCACAAGCCTATTTCTCTATGCACGCCCCAATTAAGTGCAAATAGAAACGCCAGACCAGCTAAACCAGTAACCACATGTACATGTAGATACAGATATCGATATCATCAAATATGCACATAAAAAATTCCATGCCATCATTTTACCGTCCCATTTACAGTTGAAGCCCAATTGATATAAACATACACAGCCAAAGTCCTGCTCTCAACCCATTTACGCCAGTAAAAACAAAACGATACAACAGAATATCAGTCCTTCTTCGCGGAAGCTCTATTCGCCCACCCATTCATACTCCTTCTGATCCCCAGAGTCCTCTTCTTTGGCGGGCCCTCTGCCGCCGCCGCCGCCGCCGCCGCTAACTTCTCCGCAGTGGTCAGCTTCCCCACCAGTCTCTGCTCAGTCGTCGGCCTTGATGAAAGTGCAGATGTGAACCCAGTGGAAGACGAAGGCCCAGATGCACGAGCGGCGGCGTTAGCAGCTTCAGCAGCTACCTCTTCCTCAATACTTTTACAAAACTCTTCAAACACAGGACTACTAGGGATTTCCAGATCAGGGCTCATTTTTCTCTTTCTATCGACTGATCTGGCCGGAGAACTACTCAACAGCACCACTTCGTTCTTCGGTGGCCGAACAGGAAACCTGGGCTGCGGAAGTACCTCTATCTGTTCCCTTAGGCTCAACTTCAATCCTGCCTTGCGACTCTGTCTCATCACCTCTGACGCCGTCACCTCTTTCTCTTTTGGTGGTGGCGGCTTGGGGGCAAAATAAGACATGAGGCTTCCCTGACCTGTAGCACGCTTATTTGTCTTTGTCCCCGCAGTAGTCTTCTTCTCGATAGTAGTCTTCTTCTCAACAGCGAGTTTAGCTGACAAAGCTGCTCTCTTCTCCACAGCAGCAGTAGAGGTGGCCAGCATGGCATCTTGGCGTGCCCTCTTCTCCACACGCTCCTTATCAGCTTCACATGTAAGGCGGTTCTGTTTCAGCGCCTCCATATGCGAGCCAGCACTCTTGAAACCTGCAGCTGGCCTTTCAGCTGTAGTCGTCCTTGCAGCGAGTCTCTCGGCTGTAGTCATTTTTTCCTTGAGGCGCTGCTCGGTAGTCATGAACCCGGTGAAGTTCCCTCCACCACGATTCAATCCCACTGCTGCTGCTTGCCCGCCAAGGTCGTAGACGGCCTCCGCTACGTCTTCTGCTCTACGCCGTTTGCGGCTTCGCCAGTCGCCCTCTGCATCTTCGGCCGCTTCTTCACGCTCTTCCCATTCTTCTTTTTCGGGGATTTGATCGTCGAGCAGTGATTGGAGACCCACTGTTTCTACTAATGTGTTGATAGCGGACTCGCTTGGGCAAGTGCGGCCGAGAATTTGGAGAATACTCTGAACCGATGAGAAGCGTAGAGGGGGTGCACGCTTGTCTAGAAGTTTTACAAGAGATTGTGGCGTAAGAAAGGGGCATGGAGTTGTTTTTTCTTCAACGGTTTCACATCAGTACACCACGAGTGATAATTCATGATCGAAGAGTTTACCTTTTGAGGAGCTGCGCCTAGGACACGACATGTACAGTAGACCCTGCGCACGTGTCATAGCAACATAGAGGAGTCGCCGCTCTTCATCAGTATCATCCGCTCTCGAATGGGGGATCGAGCCCTCATAGACTGCCGGGATGAACACAACGGGCCACTCGAGCCCCTTTGCAGCGTGGATGGTCGATATCGTGACCTGACCCAAAGCTTTCTTCTCCTGATCCTCCGGTACCTCACTCAGCGCCGTATTCGACAGAAAACGTTCCAGCACGGCTTGCAGACCTGTCGCAACAGCATCACTCTGTGGAACGCCATCAAGGAGTGGTAGTGCGTCTTCGTCTTCGTCGCCTACCACCATGTCTCGCGCCTGTGTTAGCAGCTCCGTAATGTTTGACCAGCGCCCCTCCCAGTCTTCAGGGTAATGCCTAATGAGGTGCTCCTCGTAAGACAGCTTGCGGAGGAGATGCTCGATGATATCAACAAGCGTCTTCTCGTCGCCTGGTACCTGCTCCTGGCCCAGAAGCCGCTGAGTAGACAGTATCAAACCGACAAAGTCGCCCAGACCATTGTCAGCGACCTTGCTAATCTTGAGATCCCGCCAGCCACCGCTGACACCGGACCTGATGATGTCCCAGAGGGTTTTTCCCTTCTTGTCGGCCTCGTCAAGAAGCGCCTTAATTGTTACATCCCCCACTTTGCGTGATGGGACATTTACAATACGTGCTACAGCGTCATTGTTCAGCGGGTTATGTATAACCCGCAGGTAGTCCAATAATGTCTTGATCTCTACGCGGTCATAGAACTTGAGTCCTCCTACCATCTTATACGCCATTCCCGCCCTCACAAGGGACGTTTCAATCAACCTAGTCAGACTCGCGCTCCTCACCAGCACCGCCACATCTCCCAACCCCACCGCCTCACCAGAGAGTATACGAATACGAGCAATCTCACTAGCGATCCAGGCCGCTTCTTTCTCCGCATTAGGGAGCTCACGAAGCACTGGCCGCGTCCCGACCGCATGTGTAGGTGTGAGCGGTTTCTGTGGCCGCGAATCATCCTGCTGTATTACCTCTAGCGCAGCTAAGAGGATCGACGCAGAGCTTCGGTAGTTCTCCTCCAGATGTACAACGAGTGTGTCTGGGTAAACACGCAACATGCGGGTGAGGTTGCGGATCTCGGCGGCCCGGAATCCGTAGATAGATTGATCCGGGTCGCCGACAATAGTAATGCAGTTCTTCTTAGAAGCTAGCAGGCGCATGAGTTCGAACTGCACCAGGTTTGTGTCTTGGAACTCGTCGATCAGGACTGCCTCGACGTTGCCTACACATTCTGGATGCTCCTTTAATAGCTCCAGACACTTGAGCAGTAGGTCGTCGTAGTCTAGCAGGTTCGATGCCTCAAGCCCTGATGCATAGTCTTTGAATATTCCTACAAACTCCTCCGTTGATATGCCCTTCTCCTTCTGCTGTGTACTCTGCTGTGTCAACTGTGTCCCCACAACCTTCGCCCGCGCATTCGCAGCAGGAACACTATTCCGTGCTTTGAAATGGCTTATTCTGCTCCTTACCGCCTTCGCATCCGTGATAGGCAGTTCTTTCTTTTTGAGTATCCTTTTTACGATGCCAATGCTATCACCATTATCCGCGATTCCCCAGCCGCTACGTAGCCCCAATAAATGTCCATATCGGACTAGATAGCGCCGCGCAATGCTGTGGAAGGTACCGAGAACAAGCTTGGCCTCAACACCATTGCCAACCAGCTTTGAAATACGCTCCTTCATCTCGCGGGCAGCCTTCACAGTAAATGTTGCCACAATTACATTCTGCGGGGCAAGGCCCTGCGCGGGAGAGAGCAGGTAAGCGACACGGGATGTCAGCGTGCGGGTTTTTCCAGATCCAGCTATATATACAAAAAGAATCTCATTAGCCATCTATATATAGCAGTCCAATAATGGTAAAGAGTATATGGGATATCAGACGAGGAGCGAGTATCTGGACCACTGGCGCGGGATTGGTGACAGCGATTGATTGCGCGATATTCAGGCCCGCCAGTATGGGGTCTTGCTCCTTCTCGGGCTCTTGTACAAAGTATTTAGAGGCCATGTTTCGGGCCTTCAATATGCGATTGTGCTGCTTCATGGTGAGTGATGTGTGGTGAAGGTCGCGAGGTTTGTCGAGGAGACGCGTCGGCCTTGGCTAGGAAGCTCATATCACGTGTCTGCTATAAAAACACCCTGCACAATTCACAACGGTAGACTAGGGCCTAGGGTTATGATGAACCAAATCTTGATGACTAGAATCAAAGGATTCGATGGGATTCAAGAAGAACAGTGCTATTTAGAGTACGGATTCGAACAGGACACATACATATATCTAGCTAACATAAATAGTATCAAAGACACATTTATAGAACGGGGCGCAGCAGTCACATCTGTCTTGACAACCGTGTACCGTAGGTCCACAACGAACGGTAACGAGCTAGACTATCAAACTCTGGGGAACCTCAAAAAAAATACTCGGGCTCTATGACGTCTGCAGGAGATCTATCGGCATAATCTGATTGACACCTTAGCCACAGGTGCAAGCGATAGGTGTTTCTGCTATTTGCCTGCGCATCAATCATTACCGGTAAACTCAATCATTACCATCACGACAACCAGCCATATTACTTGAAGTACTAGCCTCTCAAGTCCCTAGGCCTATTACACGGACCCAATCGGATGGATGTTAAGCATAATAGCCTATTGGCCACTGCACGAACAATGAGAAACCGCATTTAAGCTTATTAAGAAGTAATATCAGAAACCCAATGTATGTACTCATGCATTAAATGGTCGGAATTCTTAGTTTGCAACGATATTCGACCATTTAATGAACGCCCTAGCATACCGATATATCCTAGTGGAGCTCGGAATTCCAGGTGGGTAAAGGTAATTAATAGTGGCTAGGCTCTAGATCTATGATACAGTTCAACCACGTCTTTTTGCTGGCGGTATTTCCACCAAGCACCTGTGCTAATCTAAACACCTGCGAAACATACGTACATACCGTGAAAATTACAGAAAATAAACATGAAGCAATAAAAAGAAAGAAAAAAGAAATACCGTCCAACGCCATTAATTTCAAAAACCCCGCTGTTACCGGAGGAAAACTTCAACATTCCGAACAGCGCAACTACCTCTCACAATGCTTGTCCGGGACGATGGGAAGGCCCCCTCCCCATATTGAACCAGCAAGGAAGAATTTTCCTACCTCATGGCACACTCCAAGCAGGAGCGCCCCTCGTCCCTCGCAATCGAGCACCCACCGTCACAAACTCTCCTCCCACACCCAACGCACCTTCCCTCATCGTCCGCACAATCACCCATGGGCCTATCACAATCCTCACAACTCGTCACCGCAGGAGCCTGCAAAAACTTGAACCCGCCCGAACCCCTCTGTGGCTGCAGCGCCGCGAACGCGTTACGTGGTTTCTGGCCGGTGTGGGTCTGTGTCTTTGGTGGTGGGGGAGCGAATTGCTGGATGGACTGGACAGATTGGGCCTGTAGCGGTGCGGGGTGAGGAGGATGTGAGGATTGTGCGGACTGCGCGGAAAAGAGCTTTTGAAGCGTGTATTCTGGACCCCGTCGTTCGAGTCAGTCAGTTCAATAAGCTCGTTCACAGGTTCCAGTGGTGGTCTGGTGACTCTTGAGTACTCATGGACAACTGACGATAAACCTCCTCCTCCTTCGGCTTATTCCTCCACCGCTTCATCGTACGCCCGTTCCCTTGAAACTCATGCATCTGATTTTGAATCATGCCTCCCGGTCCCATACCCCCAGATCCAGGCCCAAGGTCGTCGCCATAATCGCGCTTCCGCTTCGAATTCCCAGCAGGAATTGCGAGGCCGCTCTGCGTCTGCATTTGCGTAATCGCTGTGGCAAAGAGTGACGACGCCATATGAGGGGGTGATTTCGGAGATATCTCTATCACACGACAAAGAAAAATTTCCGGTGGGAAATTTGGAATTTTAAATTGATGGTCAATGATAATGATCGTGTAAAGTAGGTATCTGTCACGACGGCGGCGACGACGCGTTGAGGTCTGAAGAGCACAATCTAATCTAACCCATTGCAACTACGCTGCTGCATCCCCTTTCACGCGCCATGTGTGGTGGCTGAGTGGCAGGCGGTGGCGCGAGAAGAGCGAGACCTCCCTGGCTGGGCCGGCTGCCCTACAAAGCAGACCAGTGGTTGGTCGGTGTTCCTAAAATAGGCGGGTCACGGACGGCTCCTAGATCTGCTCTAACACGCACCTTATTGCAAAACGCGTAAGCCCTAGCAGGCACACATCCATGTACAAACGATCATGACTGGAGAAGCTCGCTTGCTCGTTCTGGATTCTCCAAACGAGAGACAAAGGACAAGACTCGAGCAAGAAAGAAAAAAAAGAGCAGATCTGTGCCCATTAGAGACTTTAGGGTATGTATCATATGCTAACTCTATCATAGCTACACAAAGCTACACAAAGCTACACAAATAACCTCTGATTCTTCACCTCGCTCCCGCAAAAGCCAAGCCCAACTCAAAACCCTAACCTTCACCTACGTGTCCGAAGATTCTTGATCATGATCGACCATTACGCGTTTTCCCGGGGTGGTTGAGATTGGCATCATGTACAGAGGCATACCTTCTCCATGGGGTAATTGTCTTGCGCTTGCGCCAAGTTGTTGTTTGATAATCGAGCTCTGGAGGTTATCAGTTCTCTCGAACTCTTTTTTCCGATCTGTCTGTTTCTGATTCTGTTTCTTGATAGATGTGTGCCCTGGTTGTGGGATCCAGAATTTCGAAAATCCCAAGTGATGACTGATAGATTACGATTGCATCCAAAGCGGGGATGGGATGGGGACATCCACATCCATCGATATTGACGCAGGTCACCTTAGATTGGTCAGTTCATCATCTTGGATTAGGGCTTCCGTTCCGAGCTGTCGCTGTCACTTATGCAGCTCACTTATGCAGCCACGGGGTAATTCTGTCCGGTGGGTGGAGTATGTAAGTTACACATGGTGGAGCAGGCTGAGAAATGTGCCTACATAACAGACAGTTTCCAGTCGTGAAAAAACCCTAGCGGAGACAGCAGTCGACAACCGAATTGACAACGGAGGCGACTCCAGACTGTGTCATTGGTCAGATCGCATTATTAGACTGTCTAAGCAGTACTTTAACTTCTAGGGCGGGAGGCGTCTGTATGGATGATGGTGTGTCCTACAAAACCTAACCCAAACTACCTAGGGTCTTGCTACTCTAGCTCAGAGCCTCAGTTAACGGGGTGGATTCCTGAATCCCATACGATCGGGACAGTCAGTATTACGTCTCACCTGCTACCTAGGTACTACAGACGTACATACGCAAAATCAAAATCAAAATCAAGACTCACAGAAGTAGCGGTACAAGTCGCCACAGGTGGTAGGTACGCAAGAAACTTGCGAAGTCGAATCTAAAGGCGGGGGGCACTCCGTCAAGATAAACAACCAAGGTCGTGGCTTAGGCTCCCCCCGAAGGAAGCAGCTGGCGAAGAAGATCTATTGTCACCTGGCCAGGCCGACGTCGTTGATATCACAAACCTAAGCTGGACTTTTAAAGCATGAAGCCCACGGGCCTCCGAGCAGCAGCATCAGCAGCATCACACTGCGTTATGTGCATAGATACCTTACGAGTCAGTCACAGAGTTGACAATCACAGCTTGGTTAGTAAGTACTTACACAGCTGCTGCAGAAGGGACGCGTGGATGCTGTAACCGGCAGCCAGCAACCACGTATTTTAAACGTGTCGGGAAATCATCAAACGCGCGGGCCAATGATTGTCGATCTTGGCAGAATAGGCGAGAAAGAGAATGGCTTACTAACAGGTGGAAAAGGGACTTGGAAGTCTTGATTACCCCTGCCGCGCGTCTTGGGTGGGTTGCGTATGCAGCAGCTCAAAACAGAAGAAAGATAGGGTTCGATGGATTTGACCACAGGAATTTTTCGCTTGGGGGGGGGGGGGCACCGGTGTAGGTACAACCGTAGAAGTAAGGTGTAGATGACACTGATACCAAGAAAAAATGCTAGGGTTTGCGTCTTGGGCTGCGTGTACTGCCTCTGCCTGTGGTGGCACTGCACTGTTTTTGGGAGGAGAGGGAAAGAGTAAGAAGTCTGCCTCTTTCTTGTATCTTCTGCTCTCAAGGCTGCCCGATAGAACGGTTTTATCCCAGTAGTAGTTCGCATCGCCGCAATTCTCAATCACAAAAAGCCTCTCCCACCCATACTCCGCCCGTCACTCATAATATACGCTTTTTTTTTTTCGTTTCTCCATTCTCTGAACCAGGCTATTCCTCGAAAGTTCGCTTCCGTCTTTTTTTGGACAACCTGTCGGACGGTTTCATCTAGATCTACTGGGGTTATTTTTTGCCCTTTTCTCTTTCCGCGGTTGTCACTTCTCACACACCTGCTACTCTCACCACTTACATGTGTAATCTATTATTCGTATTCACTTGAAGGAAGGGGGGTCCACAGTTACTCACGTCCCCAGCGCTTTCGTTACATCCCCTCAAGTATTTTCATCCTCTGTTATAAAGCCACCCTCTCTCTCTACACTTTCCCAAGCCCCAATTTTTCCCGGGCTCTTACAAAGTAAGTAGAAGAGTAGCCGTTGAGCCGTCGTCTTGAGGGTTTGTTTCGTGCGCGTTCGGCTAGGCAGAATAGGTTGTTAAGTAGGTCAGGTCAGGGTTGTAAGGAAAAGAAGGTCGAGCTGCGTAAGCCTCTCTCGCGCTACTCTAGAAACCCTTCATCCCCCCCAGCCCAAGCCCCCCAAAAAAGAACGTCGACTCCCCCATCCATCATCCTTTCCTGTCGGCGCGAAACCTACAAACCCTACCACCTACATACCCTTCATTACACACCCACGGGCCATCTATCGAAAGGGAAATCCCCACCCACCATTACCACCACCTCCGCCTACCTCCACTGCCATAATCTGGGCCCCCATACCATACCAGTCCCATACCATTCACTCTACCACCATCCCACAACCCTCAACCCTCGACGACATCTACATACTTACTCACTCCTCCTCCAGAATACTTTCGTCGTCGTCTATCACTCGATTCATCTATCCAACATCTTAGATACCGATATTCCTCGGTTGTTGGTTTTTTGGTTTGGTTTCGTGTGTGTGTGTGTAGAGAGTAGACTATTGAGTGCAGTGCAGTTGCTTCTTTGGAATACTCCACTCCAACACCCTCCACTCGATCACTTACCCACTCCTGTTGTGGTTCTGCCTGCTCCTCTTCGGGTCCTGCAACACTCACTCGATCACTTCCACCCCCAACCCAACGGCAGCCAACCCGGGCCCCGTCACCTGTCGTCGTCATATCGATTGTGTAGACTAGCAGCCTCTGAGCCTTCTTCTCTTCTCAACCATCCACAGCGACAATAACAACACCAACCTTCCACTCATTAGCAGTGCAATAATATAGCAACGAACAATTCTCCTCACACTCTTCGAGAAAGAGAAGAGAGAGAGAGAGAACAACCACCTAACCGCTCGACATATATCTCACCCTCTACCCTCGTTATAGCATCAATATATCCACAATGTCAGGATTCCCAAATCCTTCCGAAGACCACGAAGCGTGGGCAAAGCACTTGACGAGCCGCTATCAAGATGTCATGCACAACAAGCGTACCGACGTGCTAACAAAGCAGACGCGCAACCTTTCGCTAGGAGGTTCCTCTTCATCACGACCGTCACCATCGCCACAACGTCCAGCGCTTTACCCGCCATGCCCTACACACACCCCCCCTCCTCCACCTCCTCCACCACCACCACAACTTCAGAAATCAAGGTCGAAATTCCAACTCACATCGGCGAGCACCTCAAGATCGCAGGAAGTTGGCCCGGATGGTCTACCGGCGTATACAAGGACCGCACCAAAGATTCCTGTAGCCCCAACCGACTCGGCATCAATAAAATTCCGAAGTATGTTGATTTCGCTGTCAGCGACGCCGACAAGATATGAGAATCCGGGGCTATTAGATGAAGCGCTTGGAGTGATTCCGTTGAACAGGATATATCAGGAGGCGGAGGAAGAGAGCCAGATCTTGTTGGTAGAGGCTAGGAGTTTAGGGAAGGAGAAGGCGAAATGGGGATACCAGGATTGCGTTATCCAGGCTTTATTGAGGTGGGTTTTGCTGGCTCTTTTTATCCCGAGAGATTCTCTTTGTGCTTTTGGGGTGGTGGATATTCGGGAGCCTGCGTTGGCGTATCACGAATTTGGGAGGGATGCAGGGTTTCTTCATGGATGAGACGAACTACAGCCGCTGAATTGTCGTTTTTTGCCGGGGTTTCTTTGTCTTGCGGGTGGATTGCTGACTTGGGATTTCTTGATATCTAGATGGTTCCGACGGGATTTCTTCACATGGGTCAACAACCCCCCATGTGCACGCTGCTACTCAGAAACGACGCCAGAAGGATTATCACCAGTGACGGATGAGGAATCGGCTCGAGGTGCATCACGGGCGGAGATATTCAAGTGCAATCAGTGTGGACAATATGAGCGATTCCCTCGATACAGCGATGTATGGACGTTGTTGGATACACGCCGGGGCAGATGCGGGGAGTGGGCAAACTGTTTCTCAATGCTGTGTCGGGCAGTCGGAAGTCGCGTGCGCTGGGTATGGAACAGCGAGGACCACGTAAGTGTATTCCGTTATACAAAACGTAAACGAAGTATACGGTTACTGACATTTAAATCAGGTCTGGACCGAGGTATACTCAGAACACGCCCGCCGTTGGGTGCATGTTGACGCCTGCGAGGAGGTATGGAACCAGCCACGGCTGTACGCTGAAGGCTGGGGTAAGAAGATGGCATACTGTATCGCCTTTTCACACGACGGTGTAACCGACGTTACCCGCCGCTATGTCCGCAACACCCGCACACAAGCCCTTCCACGAACACGATGCCCTGAGGAGGTCCTCCACTACATCATCAAAGAGTTACGCGAGAAGCGCCGTGAGAAGCTCAGTCCCGAGGACGTCAAGCGTTTGGAGAAGGAGGACCGTGCTGAGGAGAGGGAACTTCAGTTGTATGTGTCACAGGGCCAGGCACAGGAGAAGTTGTTAGCTGGTTCGACGTCATCGAGGGGTGATGTGGCACATGGCGACCTGAAGAGACCCATTGGAAGACAGAGTGGTAAGATTGCCTTGGCATCTGGGTTCTATCGCTTTTACTAACTTTGCTACTAAAGGATCAACGGACTGGAAACATCGACGAGGTGAGGATGGCGTCAATGTAAATGCCGAATCCCCATTGGGGATTAACGAGCATAGGATGCATGAAGGCTATTAATCTCGGCCCGCATTTTTCGGGGATGTTTTTGTTTGTTTGGTCTCTAGTCGGAATTCGGGGCTGTAGGTCGCATTGCAACAATGGGCAAGATTTTTTGGAAGGGCTTCTCACAACCGGGCTTGAATTTGGATGGGGAGGTTTCAACATTTGCATGGATATAAGCGAACGACCAACGGGCATACCGCACCACAACAATAACCCACTCACTCCACTGTAAGGAGTCTCTACATGAAGGACCATCACCACCGTCAGCACTTTCTGCAACTTTTATGTTGCTGTTTTTATTTTTCGTTTCTTTACTTCCCTTTTGGGGGGGTTATCCATCCAACAACCACCAACCATCGGTGACGAATGTATGGATTTTGGGGCGCGGGAATTAAAAGGCGTTTCGTTTATTTTGTCTTGTTTTATATCAAGAATTCTTTTTTCACTTTTTTTTTACATTCGGGGTTGGGGGACTTTTTTTGGGAGGTTTTTATGTTTGGTTCGTTTTCTGTTTTGGTTTCTTTGGGGGAGCTGTGACGTCTGTTCGTTTGGTTTTGGCAATTGGGCGGGCTAATCTTTATAGCTTATTGCTTATTTCTTGTGTATATTCTTTCTTTCCTTCTTCTTTTTACACATTCTCTATTCTTCTTCTACTTTATATGTGTGGTGTCTTCTCCACCTCATCGCAGACAGACATACCTACCTACTCTAACATTTATTTCTCTTCCCTTTGTTTTAGCTCTCTTTTTGTCATTTGGATTTCCAGATCGGATATATAAGTGTGTATACAGCAAGCAGCGCGGGTATATTGGTTGGCGAGGGGCGGGTACAGGTATCTGCGAAATTCTATATTTGGGTGGAGGCTTTTTCTGAGGAAACCAGCCTTACTACTGTGTTGATCTTCATTTTTTATTTTTTATTTTCTAGTTGTGCCTGGATGGCGTTCGACTTTGTGGCCCTCCGTTTCTAGGCCATTTCTCTGGATTATCATATCCTTCTATCATGATACGTTTCCCATGTTTATTGCTTTATATCTTTGCGACGGTGTACTTAGGAGTTCTTTTTATTTCTCGTTTTTCGATTCTTACCTTTTTTTTACTTCTTCTGGAGCTGGGTGGGTTGTGCATTTTTTTAGACATCTTTTTTTTTTATATAACTTGCAGGAGGGCAGCTTAGTTAGAGACCACTGAATTCAAAAACTGGGCCAGCGGGATATCGCAAGGTCAAGGGGGTGTATTTACATATTTTTTTCTTCTCAGCGGTCCTAAAAGCTTAGCTAGTTGGTAATCAACAACAACAAAAGATCTTAAGAGTACTTGAGAGCAATATATCAAAGCAAGCCCTAGTTAGAAATACCACTTGTTTTTTTTGAGTCTTCATCTTACTCCTTCGTTGAATTCCTCCGATAGGTGACGAATCCTCTGCGGTCTGTCGACTTGAAGTTACTATGGAGGCCTGGGCAGGATGACAACTCAGTCACTCGTGCCACTTTACTTAGTGTCATCACTTGTGATTGTGAGGGGGCAGAGGTAAAATAGACTCAAAAGAGTACTAACTAGCGGTGGTGACGAGGCCTGAGCGGCCTCATCATCGTCATTATCAACATCGAGGGGTGACCTCCGGTAACAAGGTGCCACATATATATCGCCCAGCAGCGGCCACTTCCCCTCACTCACGCTCTGGGGTGGCAGGTTACGCACATGGGTTATAGTGGGGGAAGTGGCAGGGCGACAGAAAAAAAGTGACTCGCCGGTTTGCGCACAAGGAAAGAGGGGGAGAACGCAGGTAGGGGGTCGAGTGATCCCTCATGAGTCCGAAGAAAAGAAAATATTAAGCGGATAAATATAATTCCTTTCCTCATTCCAGTAAATTCCGAAGAACGCGTGTCCCCCCAAGGCCTAAGCCGGATATTGCTTAGTGGGGGTTCATTTTAAAGGTGGCTGGATGGGGAATAAATAAATGAAGGGCATAATCCGAGTTCTCGTGTTTTATCCTCTAAACCGGCATGCTGATCTGAGTACATAGGGCTGTAGTGAGATCGGATAAGAGCATTTTGAATCGTTGGTTCCATATTCATTTCTATGTATCCATGATGTTGAGGTTTGAGGTTTTAAGATTGGTTCTTGGCCCCAACCAGGAAACTAGGAAACAAAACCTCCTCGCTAGTTGGCTAGAGCGCGGGCCCTAGCTGCGGCCCAGCACATCCGAGATTCGAGTGTTTGCCGAGTTGTTTTAGTGCGGTAGTTTATCGATCGAGTAAAGCTTAAAAAGTTCGCTCAAGGCCGTGCGGGTTGAAACATGCAGACCTTTGAAAGCAGCAATGCAGAATATATTTCGTCCTCCTAAAAATACCTTTGCTGTTTGCGATCTCTGACTGGGGTTTGGTGTTGGCAGACAAGCGGATCCTAATAGATATTTTTTATAAAAAGGGTTTCTTTCTTCCTGGGGGTGACCTGGTCAATTGTCTTAATTGCACACCGCCGGAGTACTGCCGCCGCTGTATATCGTTCGATAGGGCGCAGACAGACCTATTGATTAGCCAGACTTGCGGTTAAACTCGGTAAAGATATGGAGTTTTTCCTTTATTCTCTCAACATACTAGACAAATCTTACTGCTAGAGTTATCCCCATTGTAGTTGTGTTTGTGGCGGAGGTTACGAGTGATATCGCATGATTTGAGGCTTGCCAGCCACAGTAGTATTACATCATGCCGCTCCCGGGGCCAGGGGGGACGCGTATGCCCACGCTCCTTTACTAATCAGAATGCCACCATCTTTTATTTTTGCTCCCCCCTTATAATTACCTGCAGGTGTACATATGCACGGATTTCCTGCGTATGTGATGTGAGGTTCTTGCATGATGTGTAGGTATTGGACGTCTCGGTAGTACACCATAGAGAATGTAGAGAATGGTAAGTGAGGCGTATGTACCTATATAATCAATCGGGCCGGCCCGTTAGTTCAAAGATTTGAAGGCTTGAGTGGGTTCTTACTAGCTACGACTAACTTTCGTTAAGTCGGTGAGAAATCCTCTGCGGAGACTTTTCGTACCTACGATATTAACAAGTAAAAAGACCACATCAAGCTTAATTCGGCATCTCAATGGCCGAGTCATGGATGATCCCACTATATCACGACAGCGATGGTTACCTCTCAGCCGCTATTAAGATTGCCTTCTTTCATGTGCTCCTAGGGGAGTTGGCGAGGACTACGGACGTAAGGATTGCCTTGGTATGTGTATACGTCAATTGGAAGATATTACAAGCCTTTTCTATTAGCGAAACTCGGAGGCGCAAAGATAGGAAGAAAGTAACTCAATGAGAGTAAGATCTCCTTTCTGCATAGCTCTCTGTGGAGTCCATCTTGTCAACGGGGGTGTTTTATAATACTGCCAGGGTGAAGTAAAGCACCCCCGGAGTTCCGTTGAGAGAGACCAGTTCTACCTGACGTTCGCACATATATGTACGGTATCATAGTTTGTACAATTAAAGGTGCATTCGTTTTACGTGGAATAAGTAACCCTAATCAACGTTAGAATAACTATTAAACCAAGAAATTATGGGACTGTGGGTAACTTACCTATATATAAACATGAAGAATTAAAGGTTTAAGGTATAATGTGGAATAATATAATTGAATATATATATTATCACACCACATTTGAAGCTTGCATGAGATGAAATAGTGTGTATCCTGCCCCCATAACCATCGGAAAATTAAATCCTGATAAGTCTATATCAGTTCTTTATATAATATCTGTGAACACCCGGGCTTATCACGTTTAACTATAAAGTGAAAAATGGGTAGGTACATGTAGTGTTGGATAACCGATCCAATTGAATAAAATATTAGACTCGATGCATAAGTGGTAGTTCGGATTATCGCACACCACTAGGCCAGAAGCTTCTGTAGCTGGAATTGATCCAACTGATATCACCGTTGACGTAGCTTCTAGGTAAGTTAAGTTATGCAGTCTTCCTATAAATATTTGGCTAGTTTTATAACACCTGTATAGTACCTTCAACCTCTCCAAAACGTAGACAATATAGTTGGAAGAACCCTATTCTAACAGTGTGAGTTCTCCTACGATAACATATTCGTATGTCATCCCAGATAAATAGCGATGTTTACACAATTGAGAACGGTCTCACCTGGGGTGATCCACCATTAGCGGTGTGGTTTTATATAACCACAATTTCTCGGCTATGAACTATCTGTTGGATCATCAGTTTAACCAATAAAGAACACTTAGTAGCTGTTAATCTTCATAGGAAGTTGATTAACCTAGATCTTTGCAAGATTTAGTGAGCATGAGATGGTTTGTGATAGTTTGTGATGGCCATGGAAGTGTTAAGTAACATCAATAGCAAGACAAGAGGCTCACAGCGTAGCGATTCAAAAGTTTATCTTTTTAAGACACGTACGCAAGACAGTATAGCGAAGTTTTTAGAGTGTGGCTTCTTTGTATCCTAACTACCACCTGTAATAAACACTCCAAATTAGCCTGTATATTCCATCCCCATTATATAAACAGGAAGCGGGTAGATAACCTACATGTAGCTTCAGATTGGAGTAAACAATATGATAGTGTGATTCAAATCGATATATCCGTGTTTGAATCTAGTCTCTACGTCTAGTGCACGTGCAATAGAGTACATGTGCATGTGGTTCCATTAATTCTACAACATGGGCCGTGTCCGATCATGCCTCTGGGGTGGTGGGAATCATGCTTGGTTTTGAGTATGTGTGAGATTGTAAGTATAAATTATGGTTGCAGTTCTTATTTATGCCAACCAAAGATCTGAGTCTCTCATTTTGCCCTTCTTGTTGACACTGAGAAAGAGATAGTCGACGCGAGTGATCCCTGGTGATAGAGGCTC
The DNA here is from genome assembly GCF_003444635.1 of Morchella importuna. Classification (NCBI taxonomy): domain Eukaryota; kingdom Fungi; phylum Ascomycota; class Pezizomycetes; order Pezizales; family Morchellaceae; genus Morchella; species Morchella importuna. The sequence goes on along the minus strand of NW_025763436.1, from coordinate 208,636 downwards.
AACAAAAGTACACCCTATACTACATGTTTAAGTACATATAGGTGCAAGTTCTTCTTGCGCTGATCATAAAACCTGTATACATGTACCGGATTAAGGTTTCGAGATTGATATAATACCCAAGGACTCAAACTTGCGGCGCATTGAAATATATATATATATAGTGAAGTGATGCTTAATCGAGGTCTCGCTTTATAGGGGCTGCTCAGTACAACAATCGCAGCGGATATACACTTGAAATATGTCTGATAACCTTATTCGATATTACCAGGAAGTCTTTCTTTTACCATCCTTTTAATTTTAAATACGCCAGCAGAGTTATGTTGTTGACGGGTCGAGTGTCACCGTCAATCAAAATAAAGAAGGGGAGAGGGACAATTGTCTCTCTCCCTCTCCCTCTCCCTCTTCGACTCTCCCTAATGTTTAGTATCATTCTTATGCACTCGCTCGCAACATATTTTTAAATTCTATCATAATATGAGAAATTCCGGTAAGATAGGATGCTTGGTAAGGCCTAAGAGCGACCTCTCACCTCACCCTCAACGAGGAGCTAAGCTTCTTATTTCTCGACCTAATTAATACACAATTAGAATGCCCTTTTGATATGTGTGATATATCATCACTCAGCGCGTTTAAAATTGCATATATGGCTAACAAATAAGTTGGCAGAGAATGGTTTGTGTTTTGTTTTAGCTTTTTAGACCATTCAGCTCTGAGAAGTGTACTCTACTGTTGATTAAATACCTTGTGTTGCATCGCCTAACAACCCCTAACACCCAAAACTTGAAAGTCTCATCAACTACACCACCATGATCCCCGGAATCGGTGTCGACCTCCTCCACCTCCCCCGACTATCCACTCTCCTCTCCCGGCGCAACGGCCACTATCTCAACCGGTTCGCCCGACGCATTCTCACCCGGAATGAGCTCGCCACATTCCAGCGAAAGCTCGGGGAAGCAGATGGCGCCACCCGCGAATGGGGAAGAGAAGGTGGATTGGTGAGATGGCTTGGTGTGCGCTGGGCTGCCAAAGAAGCTGCATTCAAGGCTACTGGAGGTGTTAGAGGTGCCCTGGGTTGGAAAGAAGTCCAGGTGGAGTATCATCCTTCGGGTAGGTACCTGCGCTGCATGCAAGGTTGTTGTAGGAATATTGGGTCGGACTAATTGGAACAGGACAACCATATTTGTCGGTTTCGAGAGGGTCGGAAAAGGCAGTTGGCGGGTTAAGTATCTCCCATGATGGGGAATACGTTATAGCGATGGCGATGCTGCCAGCTACTCCTGCTCAAAGATGAGGCGGCGAACTGTAAGGTTTTAGGGGAGGCTAGACGGAGGTCGACTTCCTGGTCCTTTAGTTTGAACTTTTAGAATAGAGGGCGGTGGTAATGATGTAGATCTATAGATTGTATATAAATCTAGATGTTTGCACCGAAAGTCTGTATGATAAACTCCCAGTTTTGATATCAATAATACTTGGGGCTAGAGAGCTCCTACCCAACGCACCACTGAATACTAGGCCTGGCCATGATGGCCTTTTGAATCAGGAAAAAGCTGCATTGCTTTCTCAGGTATCTTCTCTATTTAATCCCCTCTCCATACTAGCCCGTCTATAGCGGCCCAAACCCCCAGCACTCAGCAACATAGATGCTAAAGTGGAGAATCTTTCCTCTTATTCTAAGATACACACATACAGATCTAGAAGCCAATCCAGCCCACAAAAAGACCCACGGAAATAATTTTTACAAGAAGCAAACCGGAGAAACCCAATCACGCACGAAAAAGGAAGAAAGAAGCCAGAAGCCCAACCCAGTCCAAAACCACTACATATACAAAAATGGCTACGGAGAGAAAGAAATTGAAATAAAAAAGCAATATATATATACGCCAACCAGCCCGTATCATAGTAAGTAGTAACTAGAATCCCTTTTTTTTCTTTTCTTACTCAATCTCCTCCATCAATCCGTCTAAATCTACTTTTGGTGCTTCTTCAGCCTCTCCTTCTCATACTCTGCAATGAGCTCCTTCTGCATATGAGGTGGCGCGGCTGCGTAGTGCGAGAACTCCATGCTGAATTCACCCTTGCCCTGGGTACCAGCTCTCAACATGCTTGAGAAGCCAAACATGGCATTCAGCGAGCACATGGCAGTAAGTGTGAAGTCCTCCACACCGATCTCAGAGTCCTCAATGACAGCGTTACGCTTGTTCATCAGGCCAACGATGTTACCCTGGAACTCATTGGGTGAAGAAATGGCAACCTTCATGATGGGCTCGAGGATGACTGGCTTAGCTTCCTTGAAAGCCTTGCGGAAGGCTTGCTCAGTGGCCATTTTGAAGGACATTTCGGAAGAATCCGTCATGTGAGTGGCACCATCGTTAACAACCATGTGTGTACCAAGGACTCTATGACCTACAAGAGGACCTTTCTCGCAAGAGCGCATGAAACCCTAGGAATAATCAGAACGTGTTATTGGCAATTGAAATGCGGGTATAGTCACCTTCTCACACGCAAACAAGAACTTCTCAGAAATGGTTCCACCAATAACCTCCTGCTCGAACTTGTTGAAGGCAAGATCTCCAGTGGGCTCCATGAATCCCATAACTCTGGCGTAATCACCAGCACCACCAGTCTGCTTCTTGAGGGTATGGTCGAAATCGATACGCTCGGTAATGGTTTCTCTGTACGCAACCTCGGGCTTACCAGTAATGCAGTCGACGTTGTATTCACGACGCATACGCTCGACGTAGATATCAAGATGCAGCTCTCCCATTCCTGAGATAATGGTCTGCTGTGATTCAGGGTCGACGTGGCAGCGGAAAGTGGGATCTTCACGCTGGAAGCGGTTGATGGCCTTGGAGAAGTTTGCAGTTTCTTTGGAGTTCTTGGGAGTAATAGAAAGGGAGATGACGGGTTCGGGAACAAACATGGAAGTCTTCCCATAGCGTTAGTAAAGAGTGGGTCTCAAAACGTATGGGATGGTGAGGGTTTACCATAGTGTACGGCAATCCACCATCTGTGAAAGTGTCGCCAGACGCACAATCTACACCAAACACGGCACAGATTTCACCAGCACCAATCTCCGAAACCTCCTCCATCTCGTTCGAGTGCATTCTCACGATTCTGGGAACCTTGATCTTCTTCTGCGTCTTCGCATTAAACACATACATCCCCTTCTTGAGCATACCCTGGTACACCCTGATGTAGGTCAACTGTCCAAAGTTGCCCTCTTCGAGCTTGAAAGCCAGTCCTACAAACGGCATGCTGTTGTACGGAATCAACGACACTGGTGCCTCAGCCCTGCGTCTATCGAGGGCAAGATTTGGTACTTCAGCCGGGTTAGGTAGATAGTCTACTACGGCATCAAGCATGGGCTGAACACCCTTATCCGCAAGGGCAGAGCCCATGCACACCGGTGCAAATTTACGTGCAATAGTCTGGCGACGGATAGCAGCCTTGAGCTGATCGATAGAGGGGGTCTGCTCCTCGAGCCACAGCTCAGCGATCTCGTCATCAACATCGGCAAGGGCCGCAATGAGGACGCCGCGTTTCTCCTCACAGAGAGCCTGGAGGTCTGCCGGAATGTCCTTTTCGACGACGTTGATACTAAGAAAATGTGAGTGACAATCCATGAAGATGGCAAGTATAACTTACCCTTTCGGTCCCTCGAAGTAGAGGGCTCTCATCTTGATCAAATCAACCACACCCTGGAACGAGTCCTCACCGCCGATCGGGACCTGAATAGCTGCCGCCGGTAGTTTCAGCTTGTGGTTGATCTGCTCAATTGCCTTCCACGGGTTCGCACCCATGCGGTCCATCTTATTCACAAAGCACACTCTCGGAACATCGTAACGTTTCATCTGCCTATCTACGGTGATGGTCTGCGACTGTACACCGCTGACAGCACACAAGATCATGACAGCACCATCCAGCACTCGGAGAGCTCTCTCCACCTCGATCGTGAAATCAATATGTCCTGGTGTGTCGATAAGATTGATGTGGTACTTCTGTTCGACGCCGTCCTCCTTCTTGACCCAGTCACAGAACGTCGCTGCAGACTGAATGGTAATTCCCTTCTCACGCTCAAGATCCATGGAGTCCATCTTTGCGCCGACGGCGTCTTTACCGCGGACTTCATGGATGGCTTTGATACGACCGGTGTAATAGAGGACACGCTCTGTGCAAGTGGTTTTTCCGGAATCGATGTGCGCCTATAAGGTGTGAAGGGATATTTAGCAATTTGCTTCAATTATTTGGCAAGTAAGTAAATAGGTATTACTAACCGCAATGCCAATATTGCGCACTGTGCGTAACCGCTCAGCTTCCACGGGGTCCATCTTGCTGTGAATTTCCTCCAGCGAGACCAACTCTGGAGGTTCCTCAGCTCTGCAATCAAGAGCCGAATTAGCATCCTCGTGCCCACTGTATTCAATTGAAGCCACAAAAAAAAATTAAAAAAATTAAAAACCTACACAATGGCTTCTGCAACGCTTGCGTACCCCCTAGTCCTCATCCTCAACGCCGGCAGTGCAGCTCTCGCCAGCACTGGCGCCGCGAACGACGAAACCTGCTTCACGGTTCCCAATCTTGCAACCGGGCGCGCAAGAGGCGCCATCGTCCTCAGAGCAGAGGAGGAAAAGGACCGGAAAGCCCGGCATTGGGATCTGGAAATCGCAGCTCTCATGATTGCAATGCTTCCTGGAGTGGAGTTTGGGGGTGGCGGGTGAAATCGAGATTTGCTCTACTCCAGGGACGGGTGAGGCAGGGTTGGAAAGAAAAAAAAAAGACCCGGCAATGGTGGGTTGCTTATCTTATCTATCAGATCTAGGTGGGGCAGGGAGCCGCAGGGCCGAGTGAGGGTCCCTAACCCTTGTAGGTTCATGATATATCACTCGCAGAGACTTATTCTCTCTTTCGCGAATCGATATTTGGAACAAATTATCGCAAAAAATTTATTTCTCATTAAGAAGAGACCAAACAAAGAGTTGGTAATCAAAGTGAAGTACCACATTTATCCCATGAATAAAAAGAATTAAAGAGAAGGAAAAAAAAGTTCCCAACTCCCATCCCCTGCGGCCGGGGTGAAAGCTGGTAATCTTCCGCCGAAATCACCACCGGATGGTGTGAAGTCAGCGCGGGTTGAACGTACACGCATTATTTAAGACACAGCTGGTATTGAGACAATGGCTCGGCCAAATACTGCTGGGGCATCCAACCCGATGTCGATAGCATGTTTTTTGGTACACTTAGCCTTGAATCTTTAGTATACGCGTACACGGTTCCAGAAATACTTCTTACTGGGGTATTTTTACACCTTTGCTCTGAATTAAGCTTTTAATGGTGACCCGGCTTTCAGTAACTTTGCGCCATCTTCTGGGCCACTTCCCTACCGACTCTAGTCTCGTGAAGCAGAGGGGTTTGGGGGACGAGCCTATACCGACTCCTGTCTGGTGATGAGAACACTATGGACTGGTGTCTCGAGACTTCAGTCATCACGACAGAGTAATCGACCAACACTAGAGCTCGAGGTTATGGCGCCCCAAATAGATCAACCTCACTACAAGCCGCCAAGCCGACACAAATCAAAACCGCCCCCTCATTTCGTCTGAAGCAACCGGAAAGATGAGTTCAAATATGTGTAAATGGTGACGACGCCATGGAGAGACTTCGAGAGATAGACATCTCCTCATCGACTTGTCATGTTTATCATTTAGCCAGCCACAATCTTCGGTCTTATGAAGGAGGAAGAGCAGGAAGAGGAAGATATGGGGGCTGTATATAGATACGCTTGGGGGGGGGGGGGGAGTTGCGTGAGTTAGGTTTGGCGAGTGATAATTCATGATGATGATGATGATGATGGAGAGTTTGTTGTGATCACCATATATCACTCGTTTGAATTACTTGCTCCGTGTTGAGGATAATGTCCGAGTCTAGGATCATTTACTATATGGGTATTTACAGATCGTCCTTAATATTTAGAGCAGATGATTCTGTTATAGTCAATTGAGTCACTTCTCATCGTTTTCGCACCTCATTTAACATCAGTGTGGCTAATTCACGAAATATATGAGAGAGGAAGTCCCGAAGCAGCACGTACGTCGCAGGAGTGAGATTGAGGTGGGTCTTGAGGGTAGGATTAATTAATGGTGGATGTATAGGCTATCTGCTCAATGGAAAGGCCAAAGACCAAAGGTCGTCGATTCTTGGGTGCCGCTAGATGCCAAGTCGATTATTTTAGGGGGAGAAAGCTAGGCGAGGTGCTTGCAGATACTGTCCACACTGTACAGCAGCTAGCTGCAATCTAAACCTTGCAATGGCACATTGAGGGGCTGATATGCCTTCAATTATACTTAAAGAACTGGAGCTCTTATCTTGCAGAGCTACGGGCTTGACGGTTGAGTCCTCTCCCGCAATCTCGTGATATCTGCTAGTTGGGGATAGAAGTTACACCTCAGAAACACCAGATACATCCCTCATAAGATTACGGATCACTAAGTCTTAAGTACTAAAGGGCGCACGGGCGATTTTTATATGTAGCCATCGCACCTCCCCGCTCTAGTAGTCAGCCATCTGGCCAAAAACAGAAAGAGCAACAAGATCAAATAAGGGTTATAACCCGGGTGGTTACTGCTCACATTGTCACGTACATACCTCCAGCCGAGACAATCCACTACTTGGAGAAATCAGTTCCCGTAATCACTGATCCCGAGTGCTACGAAAGCCCGGCCCTTGCTTCGTAAATATCATTAATGCCAGTACGTGGTGGTAGATATCCGAGAGTTCAGCTGCTGATTGGGTAATGATTTTTTTGAGAGCGATAGGTTTACGACGACCGGGGGGGGGGGGGGGGGTAGAGATATCCTCATCAATGAAAAAGGGTGCGCAAGAGATAGTGCCCCTGCGATGCGGCCCATTATGGTAGAGCTTAACCTTGTTGCGTGATTTTTCTGTATGTTCTCAAGGCCGAGTGATAATCTATGAATATTATACTCTACACCCGAGCCAGGCAATCGACTGGTTGCGTACCATCACCGGTGGCCTCCTTTTTTCACTTGCTCGAGAAGACCTAGGAGATGGGAGCTTAAATACCAGACAATTGTAGCGGAAAAGAGAAAATGAATGGTCATCATCCGCTCGCTAAAGGGGTTTCTATCTAATAATAGCGGTTAGATGACCTAACACCACCTTGCATGTTCTACTGTGTGGCCGTGGCGGCCGCGGCCAGTTAAAGGGCCGGGTCAATTGCAAAACCTTCATATTTCTCATTCCAAGTAAAAAAAAAACACCAGAGCTAAATAAGTAGCTAGCTAGTCATAAATCACAATCTCGAGATATTTCCCTTCATAACAGCAGTACCAAATGGAGACTTTACGCCCGCGCCCGTCCCCGCCAGATGTACTAGATTCGCAGCTTGTCAAAGATGGACAATCGCACCCGCCTCCCACACATTCTGCGGCTCCAGCTTGTGCCATTTCGAGACCGCGCCGGCTTCAATGCAGACTATATAGAATTATATATTAATTGCACCGCCTCTTGTAATAGAATATAACAGAGGCCGAAAAAAAAAGGATCAACTTACTCATGTTCTTGTACCCATCACTCGGGCCAAAGTCCGCAATATTCGCACAGCTCTCCCACGGATTCCACACCACCACATCCTCCAAGTTCGATCTCTCAACCCGATACAACGGCGTGCCACCACTCTTAACCACAACCGACCCGGGGACATCCGCATACACACGGTCAACCTCCTGCTGAATCGACAGCTCCGGCATCTCCTGGACCGCCTCGGTCCCCGTGACCTTGCACCTGTACGCAATGTCCTTCAGGCCCTCGATGCTGACATTGCCGACGTTCGGGACGCGCAGGTACGTGTGGAAGAGGAGGTTGAAGTCGAACGTCTCGTTGCCCTCGTTGCGCACCAGGATCTTGGTCTCCAGGCTGGTGCGCGTGAGCGTGACGGAGTAGATCAGGCCGAAGGCGTACGGCCAGGCTTTGCGCAGGTCCACGGTGAGGTTCTCGGGGCCGAGGCCGAAGTCGACTTGGATCGAGGACTCGTTCTCGCTGGTCTTGCCGAGCAGCTCCCATTTGCAGATGCGGGCGAAGCCGTGCTGGGCGAGGGCGGCGGTGGGGCCATCGGTGGACTTGCCGAATACCTGCGGAATGGGTCAGTATTGTGTATATAGATCACGCACCGGTGGTGCGCTGTGAAGACTGGAGGGGTAAAAAGACGTACCGGGAATACGAGTGGAATTCCACCACGGACAGCTTTGGTCCCGTCTGTAGGCAATTTGTTAGCAACTGGCTACATAGCTACGGAATGGTGGAATCAATCCTTGGTAGTGATTAGGACGACGGTGGGGGGTTGAGTACCAAGGCAGGCTTTCTCGCTCAAGAACAGCTTCTCCTCCCCGCCCGCGATCCAAGAAACCACCGTCGCGCCGTAAAGCAGCACATCAGCGGACTCTCCGGACGGCAATGACAGCTACACACATTCCCATCAACCCAATTTAACCAGTCAGCCTGTACTGTTTCTGTTTCCCCCACGCATATCGAAAACAACCAAAGAGAAACAAAAAGAAACAAAAGCTCCGCCATATATTTATTACCTTGACCCTGCCGTCCTCAACGCTCATGCCGCCGTGTGCAGACGCACCGCCAGCGCTGACGGGAATGGGAGCGGGCTTCTTGCGTTCATGAACCATATTTGCTAATTTTTCGGGCTTGTTGTTTGTTTGTGGTGATGAGATGGACGAGATGGACCGAGATGGATGAGAGGGGGAAGGTTGTTATAGGGTGATGTATGGTAGGAGATGTAGGTACGTTACAGACAGGACTGGACCTCCTACCCCGCCATCCATGATTCCAGTTCTATGCAAGAGCTCATGATCAAGGCGCTGAATGCGGCTGCATGGCTTGGCGCGTGGAGGGGTGGGATGGATCCATGTTTCGGAATACATATACTTGACCGGGTGTGGAGGTCAACGGAGCTTCTGCGATCTGGGGGGTTTACATATTGACCGGGGGATATATGTGCAATTGAAATTGGGGAGGCCTTGTTACTAGTGGTGTGCTTGATATATATATATATGTGGGGTTTCTTGGGAATTAAAGTGGGTTGTTATGATACTGCTAGCTACATGTAGTCTTGGGAATTGAGATTCCTCAAGTGATCGTAGAGTATATGTCGAGGAAACAAAGATAGGCGCAGATAGAAATGATAAAATAAATAAACAGAGCCGGACACACTAGCTAAACCTCTCAAAAGGAGGACGTCTTGTGGCTCCAAGTCGGTAATATAAACGTCGTTATATATATAATTATTTGAATTGCTACTTAATCATGCGGATAGATATAAGGCCGACTAGCTGGGATCAATTCCAATAAGCCCTTCGACGTTTTATACGGATTAACTTGCTTTGCAGGTTGACAGTTACTCTCGGTGAAGCATAAACAAGCAAGAGAAATCATTGATACTTAGCCCTGGAGACCGGAGTGGGAAACCTTTGGAGGGAACTAACTGCCGGAAGCATCTTGCTTTGAACTATTCCACCTTATTACAGTCTAGACCTAGGTACTGTACCTACAGTTCCTCCATGGTCTCGTAGGGCTGGGATAAGGATCAGCTTATGACATAGAGACTCGCTCAGGATGCTAATATTGTGCCATTCGGCTTAATTAGGTGTCGGTTCATAAGAGAGGGGCAGAATGTTTAAGTTCACTCTGTCCTAATACAACCCGCAGAAAAGAGGAATAAATGGCTAGACCATTACGTACAGTCTCACAATTGCGGTCAAACATGGCCGTCGACTACCTGAAGTTTACAAACTGCATATATAGATTAGAGAATACAACAATACTCTGTAGAAAGCTTCTGTTCTGGATCGATCTACCAAGCAGAGGCCGTTGAAATGTATACTTCTATCCTGCGGCAGTTAGTAGTTATATAATTAGTGTTCCCCGCAATGCATTATTCCACCCCCGCCCAACCCCTCCTACACATAAACACCACTCACTCCTCAGCCCGTCTCCATATATTCCCAATCCACTGTAAGCAGCCAATCCCTCCTTTCCCCCTTAATTCTCCAATTCTCCATTTCAGTTCTTATTCACCAGGGTTAGGGCTCTTCCAAATACCCCAATGCCTGCAGGTCCCGCGATAAGATCAGAGCCGCACCCAGCACAAATTTCCCCACCAGCAGCACCACCCGGGCCCACCACCACCACCACCACCACCACCACGGCGCCCATGAACAGAATCAATCTCTCCCTCCTCAAACCCGGCGCGCTGAAGGGCAGTCTCAAGCTGCCCAAGAGCACACTCAGCATCCGCCCCGCCGCGCGCCACACGGCACTCTCACACACACTCCTGGCCCGCTGCTCGGAGGAGCTGTATCAATGGCAGGTAATAACACACAGAGACATACACACAAAGACTACTACAACTACTACTACTGCTACTACCTACCTACCGCAACTACTACCTACCCACAGCAGCGCTGACGTCCGCAGTAGAGTAAAGCGCTCCCCGCCGAAAACTCATTCATCCTCCACGACGGCCCGCCCTACGCAAATGGCGACCTGCACCTCGGCCACGCGCTCAACAAGATCCTAAAAGACATCATCGGGCGGTACCAGATCCTCTCCGGCCGGCGCCTCTGCTACATCCCCGGCTGGGACTGCCACGGGCTCCCCATCGAGCTCAAAGCACTCCAGAGCCTCTCCTCCTCCACCACCCACCCCACCCCCGCCACCAACCCGGAAAACAGCAAAAAGAAGCATTCCAAAAAGGAAAAGGCCAAAGAAGCCACCGCCGCCGAGGCCGCCGAAAGCGGCAAATCCATGCCCCCCGTAGAGCTGCGCCGCCTCGCAGCCTCCCTCGCGCGCACGACGGTCGAGGCACAGAAGGAGGGCTTCAAGAGCTGGGGCGTCATGGGCGACTGGGAGCACGCGTACCGCACGCTCGATCTCGACTACGAGGTTGAGCAGCTGCGCGTGTTCAGGGACATGCTGCACAAGGGGCTGATCTACCGCCGGTTCAAGCCCGTGTGGTGGAGCCCGTCGTCGGGGACGGCGCTGGCCGAGGCCGAGCTCGAGTATGATGAGCGGTATGCGAGCACGGCGGCGTTTGTGCGCTTTCCGATGGCGGAGACGGGGCTGGCGGCGGAGTTCCCGGGGCTGGCGGCAGCGATATGGACGACGACGCCGTGGACGGTGCCGGCGAACCGCGCGATTGCGGTGGGCGCGGGGATGGAGTACTGTGTGGTGAAGAACTCGCAGCATGGGTATCTCCTCGCCGCGACCGCGCGCGCAGAGACATTCATGAGCTTCCTCGAGGGCGACACGGAGGTCGTCAAGGCTGGCATTCTGGGCGAGGAGCTGGCGGGGATGAAGTACACGCACCCGCTGCTCAAGGACTCGCCGCAGCAGCAGCAGCAGCAGCCTATTATTACCGCCGACTTTGTCACCGCCGACTCCGGCACAGGCCTCGTCCACTGCGCGCCGGGCCACGGCGCAGACGACTACCTCGTATGCCTCAAGCACGGCATCGCGCCATTCTCACCCGTCGACGCCAACGGGCGATACAGCGACGACGCGCGCGCCTTTGGCGAGCACCTGCACGGCCTGCACGTCATCAGCGAGGGCACCCCGGCGATCATTGATCTCCTCAGTGCGCGGGGCGGGCTCCTCGCCGTGCAGGACAAGTACCGCCACAAGTACCCACTCGACTGGCGCACGAAGCAGCCCGTCATCGTGCGTGCGACGGCACAGTGGTTCGCCGACGTCGACGGCATCAAGGCGCCTGCCGTCGACTCGCTGGCCGCCGTGCGGTTCGTGCCCGAGACGGGCCGCTCACGGCTCACGGCGTTTGTGCAGGGGCGGTCGGAGTGGTGCATTTCGCGGCAGCGGGCGTGGGGGGTGCCGATCCCGGCGCTGTATGATGAGGAGAGCGGGGAGCCGCTGTTGACGGTCGACAGCGTCGACCATGTCATCTCCGTGATCCAGCAGCGCGGCACCGACGCCTGGTGGGGCGACGCGGCGGACGACGCCGCCTGGGTGCCGGAGGCGAACAGGGGCGATGGGAGGAGCTACGTGCGCGGGGCGGAGACGATGGATGTGTGGTTCGACAGCGGGACCAGCTGGGCGGCGCTGAAGGCGCGGATTGGGGAGCGAGCGGGGGGTCGGCCGCTGGCGGACTTGGTGCTCGAGGGGTCGGACCAGCACCGGGGGTGGTTCCAGAGCTCGCTGCTGACGTCTGTGGCGTGCCGCGGGGTGCAGCCGTATGGCGTGGTGCTGACGCATGGGTTCTGCATGGATGCAAGGGGGAAGAAGATGTCCAAGTCGCTGGGGAATGTGGTGGCGCCCGCGGATATCATTGAGGGGCGCATCCCGAAGGCGAAGGCGCTGAGCGGCGGCGTGGATGCGCTGCGGTTGTGGGTGGCGTGCGCGGATTATACGAAGGATGTGGTGGTGGGAGAGGGCGTGCTGGTGCATGTGCATGAGGCGCTGAGGAAGAGTAGGGTCACGGCGAGGTTTTTGTGTGGGAATCTGGAGGGGTGGGATGGTGAGGAGGTGGAGTATGAGGAGTTGACGAAGGTGGGCTATGTTTTATATCACTGCTTGTGTGGGGAGGTTTTGGGGGAGACTGGGGGCTGACGGGGGAGTAGATCGATAAGTATGCCCTGGCGCAGCTCTACAGAGTCAACAAGGCCACCCAAGACGCATACAGCAATTACCAGTTCAACAAAGGTAAGAGGAACCAAGCCCTTTACAGAGTGAGAGCCAGCTCCGGTTTCCAGTAACCTGATTATCACCAATCCCCCATCAAACCACTGAAAACCGGAGCTATCTCTCCCCCCTCCCCCAAAAGCCCCCGAGTGACAACCCATGACCCACTAACAACCCCCCCCCCTCTCCCCCGCGCAGCCGTCAATGCAATCACAAACTACACAACCCTCGACCTCTCCGCCTTCTACCTAGACGTGATCAAGGACCGCATCTACTCCGACCCCGCCCACTCGCTGAGCCGGCGCAGCGCACAGACGGTCATGCACCACATCCTGCGCAACTACGTGTCGATGCTGGCGCCCATCGTGCCACTGCTGACGGAGGAGGTGTGGGCGCACACGCCCGCGGCCGTCACGCGCGGCGCCGTGAGCCCGTCGAGGCTGGGCTGGTATCGGCCTGATGAGAGGTGGAATGATGGCGAGCTGGTGGCGCACTTTGCGCTGCTGGAGGAGGTGCATGCGGTTGTGAGGGTGGGGATTGAGAGGGCGAGGACGGCGCAGTGAGTGCTCTTGTTGTTGTTGTCTGCGGTGGTGGGGGTGGAGGGGTGGAGGGAGGGGTGGGTTTGCTAATGTGTTTGTGGTGTGGCGTGCTAGGAATCTGAAAGTCAACCTCGAGTCTTCGGTCGTGATAGTTGCCCCCGAAGGCACCAAAGCCCGCCCCATCATCGAGAAATACCGTAACCCCCCCCTCCCTCCACCTCTCTCTTAAAACCACCCACTAACCCAGCACCACTGTACAGTCGACGAGCTCGCCAGCCTCTTCATCGTCTCCGGCGTCTCAGTGTCCAACACCGTCCCGCAAGACGAGGCCACCGCGAGATGGAGCTACGCCGAGGGGGTAACGCTGCTGGGCGAGGCCTGCCACGTGGTGGTGAGGCCGGCGGGGGGCCACAAGTGTACCCGCTGCTGGGTCTACGCCGCCGAGGAGGAGGAGGGCATCTGTGCGCGCTGCGAGGACACGCTGAGGAGTTATCCGAGGGAGGAGTATGAGGCGCTTTTTGCTTGAGGAGAGGGAGGAGGAGGAGCAAAATAGACGCCGGGGGGGGGGGGGGATAGACCGGGGGGGGGACGTTAAAAGCATATAGGTATATATTTGAATTAAGCTTTGTGTTTAGATATATGTAGGTACAGGGGGGTTGAGGGTAAGTGATCACTTTTCGCTACACCCAGTAGGTACAGGGTGGTGTGCTCGTATTCGTATTCCTTGTAGATAGATTTTTTTGTAGATATCGTCGTACTCGTAGCTAGATGGATATGATTGACTCTTCGCTCTCCCAACAATTAATCCCTACATGTACCTACATACAAAGTACTTAGCATAGCATAGCCCTCGCCTGTCCTATCGCTGTTGTTGCGCTGTGCTACAATGTACCTACAGTAGAGTACTTGCATGTAGAGTATGTACCTACTGTACACACCTCACGCAGCGTACAGCGTTCGTCGTGAACTGTTGTCAGTCCAACCCCACACTTTTCCGGAGCCATCCTGTGGCTGTACTCACAACCTACGTCAGCCAGAGCGATCCTCGCCTTCCCCCTGCCGATTCTTGCTTGGGCCCCGACACACACCCATGCCCATGCCCTGCCCACACCTCAACGCTTTAGCCGCAGCAGCGTATCGTGTGGCCGGGCGGAGAGATGAGATCCAGCCCGTCCCAGCAGCGCGCGCTGGAGGTGAGGTGGTTGGTGGGTTGGAGTGCGTAGAGAGCAAGTATGTAGAGCGAGTAGAGAAGTAGAAGTACATGTAGTCTGGTTAGTAGAGGAGGTACATGTAGTCTGGTTAGTAGAGTGGGTACATGTAGTCTGGTTAGTAGAGTGGGTAGAAGATACATGTAGGCACTGGATAGGTGTGTCTATCACGTATCGTATCGGGCTCATATCAGCGGTAGAATTAATACTCCAGATTGTGCAGTTGTACCTGACACGGGGCCTATCTGATCTGCCTATCTCATCGATTCTACACACGCTCTCTTCTCCGTCGTCGTCTCTGCCTCGACTCTTTCTCCTCTCTTCTCTTTCTCCCTCTTCTCTTTCTCCCTCTTCTCTTTCTCCCTCTTCTCTTTCTTCTTCACCTACATCCCCCTTTACCTCCACACCTTTCATCCCTTCCCTTACCTCACTCTCACTTACAACACCTAACCCACCACATACACCACATACACCACACCCACAGTTGCGTTGCCCGGGCCACACCCCCCGCACCCATGCTACGCGACCTCGGAGCCACGCTCCTCCTCGCATCGTCGGCCCTCTCGCTCGTGAGCGCGGCCTCAAACCGCTCCCTCGCCGTCGACTACAGCCTTCTCCAGAGCCAGGCCGCATGGAGCCTCGACAACCGCCCGCCGGAATGCCCGCCTTGGTGAGTAACAGTTACCTACCTGCCTACACTTGGCCTGTTTGCGGGGAGGCAGGGGGGGGGGGGGGGGCGGAGGGAGCAGGGTTTTGGTTAGTTTGTATGTGTGGGTTAGCTGACAAGTGTGTGTGTCTGTAGCTTCAACTGTCTGCTGCCCGCGTTCAGCTGCAAGCAGTATGCCGAGTGCAGCACACACGACGGAAAGTGTGAATGCCCGCCGGGCTTTGGCGGGGATAGTTGTTTGGAGCCGCGTATGTGTCCTGATCTCTGGTTCGCGGTGGCGACGTTGCTGGGTGTGGGGGTGTGAGCTAATGGGTTTCGTTGGGTGCTGCTAGTTTGTGGGTCGCTGGCCGGCGACAATCACAGGCCCGTGAAGGGCGAGGAGCCTTGCCAGTGCGACGAGGGCTGGACTGGAATCAATTGCAATGGTTTGTGGCACTGGGAAAGCTTGGGGTAGGGGTGGGGCGGGAACTACAGGCTGATTGATTGTGTGTGTGTGTGGATAGTTTGCGAAACGGATGATGCCTGTGATGCCCTCATGCCGCAACGTGAGGGTGGCGTTTGCTACAAGCAAGGAATTGCGGTCAAGCAGAATTACCAGCAGTGTGATGTTACGAGTATGTGGCTACGGTAAAGAACTGAACCGGGACCCGAGGCTAATGGTGAGCAGATCGGAAGATCTTGGAGATGTTGAAGAGGAACCCGCAGGTCACGTTCGGGTGCAACAAGGAGAAGGAGGAGTGTACTTTCCAGTGTAGGTGTTTCCGGCCCGCTTGTTAGGTTGGTTGTGGGTTAACGTGTCGGGGTTGTATAGTCTGGGTTGATCAGGTCGAGTCGTTCTACTGCGCTCTTGATGAGTGCGAATGGGAGCTACAGAGCACACACGATAAAAACGTTACAGACTACGAATGTAAGAAGGTCAAGTGCGAGTGTATTCCGGGCCGTACCCTCTGTGGTGAGGGTGGCACCATCGATCTCACCGAGTTCTTGACGGAAGGGATTACTGGGCCCGCGACATTCTCTTGCGATTCTTCAAAGTCTAAGGATTCGTGCTACTTCTCGGAGCCTGCAATGAATGATGTCATCTCCTCAATCTTTGGAGATGAGAGTATTCTGTTGGATTGTAACGCAGGTGAATGCCTACACAAATCGGAGGTCCCTGGATATAGCAGACCGATCAAGACCATCAACAAGCCTCTTATTGCGGGCGTCATTGCCGGATGTGCGTTGTTCATACTTGCTGTAGTTTTGGGTCTTTGGTATCTTGGCAGGCGCTCAACCCAGCGCAGTGGCGCAATTCGTCTGGCAGAGGATGACGATGAGGCAAGCCGTCTTGGTGTGGAGCACAGACCTGCGTCATTGCACTTTGAGAAGGTTTCTTACTCGCTCAACGAGAAGACTATCCTCAAGGATGTCAGCGGCGTTGTTAATTCTGGGCAAGTTATGGCAATCATGGGGCCCTCCGGTGCAGGAAAGACCACCTTCTTGGACATTCTCGCGAGGAAGAATAAGCGTGGCAATGTACAGGGAAATATCTACGTCAATGGATCTTTGGTGTCGGACGAGGAGTACAGGGAGGTTATTGGTTTCGTTGACCAGGAGGACACCATGATGCCGACACTCACGGTCTACGAGACGATTCTCAACTCTGCGCTTCTTAGACTCCCGAGAGATATGAGCTTCCAGGCTAAGGACACACGTGTTATGGAGGTTATGGCACAGCTCGGGATTTTGGCAATCAAGGACCAGCTTATTGGAACATCAGAGGACAATGGACTTCGCGGCATCTCTGGAGGTGAGAAGAGGCGTGTTGGAATTGCCTGTGAATTGGTCACTAGCCCTAGTATCCTGTTTTTGGATGAGCCTACCAGCGGATTGGACAGCTTCAATGCCTACAATGTGGTCGAGTGTTTGGTCAACCTTGCAAGGAACTACCGCCGTACTGTGGTCTTTACTATCCATCAGCCGAAAAGCAACATTGTCGCGCTTTTCGACCAATTGGTTCTTTTGGCAAAGGGAAGATGTGTCTACTCCGGTCCTTTCGACAAGTGCCAGAGATACTTTGACCAGCAGGGTTACCCATGCCCTCAAGGCTTCAACATTGCGGATTATCTCGTCGACTTGACAATGCACGCAGACTCCCGGCGCGCACTTCCCCAAGAGGAGGATGTCTCGGAGAGCAATGAAAACTCACGTAGAAGCACAGTAACATCACCAAGCCCCAGTGAAAGCACCCCTCTCTCTCCCACAAGTTCAAAGAAGAAGGGCCGCAAGCGGGGTGGTTCAATCAGGGCCCTCCAGGAAAGGCAGCTTTTTACTCGTAGACGCTCTGAGATTGCTACCCCGGTTGGCGAAGAGGTCATGATGTCCGACGATTTGGAAGGCACCAGAGTCTGGAGAGATGTCGGCGAGCCACGCCACACCTTCGAAGAAGCAGAACACCTCCTCCCCCCTGCTCCCCCGCAGATGAACGGCGACGCCACAGATCTCGACGTCCTGATCGCCGCCTACCAAAACTCGGACGTCGCCGCCGCCATCCGCGACGAGATATCCTCACCCGCCGGCATCTCCGAATCCAACGGCGCCGCCAACGGCACCGCCCACGGCCGGCCCGCCAGCAGCGGCATGCGCAGCTTCAAGCGCATCGGCTGGCTCGCGCAATTCGTCATTCTCAGCCGCCGCACCTGGAAGAACCTCTACCGCAACCCTATGCTCATGCTCGCGCACTACGCCATCTCCATCCTCCTCGGCGTGCTCTGCGGCTACCTCTTCTTTGGCCTCACCAGCGACATCTCGGGCTTCCAGAACCGCATGGGGCTCATCTTCTTTGTTCTCGCCCTCTTTGGCTTCAGCACCCTCACCTCGCTCAACGTCTTCGCCGCCGAACGCACGCTCTTCCTGCGCGAGCGCGCAAACAGGTACTATGCCCCCATCACATACTTTGCCGCAAAGGTCATCTTCGACATTGTCCCGCTGCGCATCATCCCGCCAATCATCATGGGAATGATCATGTACCCCATGGTCGGCCTGTACGCCGAGTGGCCCGAGTTCTTCAAGTTCATGCTCGTGCTCGTGCTCTTCAACCTTGCCGCGGCCGCCATATGTCTCTTTATCGGTATCATCTTCAAGGACACGTCGCTTGCCAACCTGGTGGGGAGCCTGGTCATGCTCTTCTCGCTGCTGTTTGCGGGATTGCTGCTGAACCACGATTCGATCCCCAAGGGCGCGCTGTGGCTGCAGACGGGGAGTATCTTTCATTATGGCTTTGAGGCACTGCTGGTGAATGAGGTGAGGTATCTGAGTCTGTATGAACATAAGTAAGTCCCCCACACCACTCGAAATCTACCCCTAACCCTATATATACTATGTATCTATCTATATATTACTATTGCAATGCATTACTAACAAGCTAAACCTAAAACCACCAGATACGGCCTCGACATCGAAGTACCCGGCGCCACAATCCTGAGCACGTTCGGCTTCAACTCGCTCGCGTACTGGAAGGACGTGATTGGGCTGGGCGTGTTTGCGGGCAGCTTCATCGTCCTGGCGTATGGTGCTATGCATCTCCTGTTGGTTGAGAAGCGGTAGTTTTTTTGGCTGGCTGGTTTGGTTGGTTGGTGGCAGTGTGTGTGTGAGGGCGAGGGAGAGGGGCGAGGGGAGATGGGGGAGATGGGGGGAGAGGAGGGAAAGACAATACATGTATGAGTTAGGATTCAGAAAGGACACACGGTTTTTCTTCTCTTTTTTTTTCTTTTTTTTTTTTTCCTTTATGGTTTTTTCTTTCTTTTTCATCTTTTCATCTTTTTTCTTTTTTTTTTTTTTTTGAACGGACGGCCGCCGCGGCTCGTTAATGGTGGATATAAATGAAGACTTGAGACCCCTTGTCATAGATGGTTTTTGATGGCTTTTTTTGTTGTTGTGGGAGTTCAGTACCTTTCTGCAAAATGATGGACGGAAGACCGTATATATATAAGGGGGGGAAGGAAGGAAGGAAGGAAGGAAGGAAGAGAAAGAAAAGAGAGAAAAATGCAAGATTTTTTTCCCATACAACTTCTTTTTTTGTAAGTATTTGGAGTTTTTTTCTTTCTTTCTTTACTTTGTGTTTTTTTTTTGGAAAGGTATTATTGGTTTAGTGAGTGTTATTAATGTTTTTTTTATATGTTTTTTATGTCGCTTTCCCGCTGTTTAAGAAATAAACTACAGTGTATGTTTAAACACGCATGCGTTTTTTCTTGGTTATTCTTCTTTTTTGGGTTTCCGTGGAAAAGAAAGATAAAATCCTGGGGGGATATACAGGTCGGATCCAGAGAATTAAAGTCGGAGGTTTAAGTAAATGTTGAAAGAAGAAAAAACCTGGGTACTACTATACATATCAATGATCGGTCGTGCAGTGCATGAAGGCGAGCTACGTAGAGTAGAGTAGGTACAGTTCGCACCAGTTCGCGCCAGTTCCATTCCACCGTATCTACGTGCAGTGCGATGTCGCACAGGCGATCCGGGTATGGGGGGATCTTTGGGTGATTGCATACGTAGGAAAATAAATATCGAATATCGAAACAAACCTGTAGATACCCCCCTTCTCGATGCTAGATATCGTGAGAACCCTTATATTAGTGCTGCTAGGTAGGTACATGGTACTGTACTGTAACCCAACGACACGAAATGTATGCTGTCAGGTAAGTAGAGTATGTACCCCTAGGTACATGAAGGTACTCTACTTCTACTATACTGCATGTATGTATACCTACTAGAGCACCGTCATGGCAGACCATGTGTTCAGCATTTATTAGTCGAAAGGCACAAACAGACCTCCATCCCCCTCTTAATCAAAAAGAGGCTTACCGTAGCACAACCCCACACCAACCGGTCCCAAGGAATGTTACTGGTGAATCCTCCCTCCTCCAAAAAGAACTGCGCTGCGCTGGCTATTATTACCGATGTTTCTTCTTCTCTCTCCACGGTTTCGGTGCCCCACATACATATGATACAGGTCTCAAAAATAAGCTCTCCCAGCTATGAACCCTTTACCTAGAAAGGGGTGGGTGACTAAGTTTTGTACCTGCGCCGACCCGATCCATAGGTTTCAAGCAACCACAATCATTGACACTAGAGGCTACCTAGACTCCACTTCTTTTTTTCTCTAGCGCGCCAATCTTGAAGATCCCGCTGCGGATTCGATAATTATTACTTTGCCAAGATTATATCCAATGTTTAGTTGGAATTGATAGACAGCACAGCTTCTGCGATACCTGAAAGCTAAAGGCACATCATGGTGATGGCGCAGTTAAGTTGAGTTAAGCTTCAAACCCCATCAGATTGATGTAATTTATATCTATTTCAACCAGTTCTTTGTGTGCAGATAATAATTCAGTGGGAACACAATGCGAGTTAATTATCTGGGTAGGAATATTCTACCCTCATTCCTGCTTGAGCCGCAAGCATTGGTGGGGTTAAGCTGAGGGGGTAGGGATCGTGGGTTATAATTAGCACCATCCATGATCCCAGATAGCCGTTGTGCAAAGTAGGGACCAGTACGAACACAGCAACGGAACGGATGCAATACGCTGAAACAAGAGAATGACAGGTCCACACTCCTGGAAAATTATCACCTCCTTTTTCATATCGTATGGCCGATATTGGTGATGTGTTAGCCTTTGAAGAGGGGGTCCGAGGATGAGGTAAGTCGTGGACGATTTATTCTTCCTCCGCA
The DNA here is from genome assembly GCF_003444635.1 of Morchella importuna. Classification (NCBI taxonomy): domain Eukaryota; kingdom Fungi; phylum Ascomycota; class Pezizomycetes; order Pezizales; family Morchellaceae; genus Morchella; species Morchella importuna. Next base: position 187,792 of record NW_025763436.1, on the reverse strand, counting down.
AGTCGAGGGGAACAGCAAAAAAAGTTGAGCCAAACAGACACCGTTCACCGGAGAGCTTGCAGGCAGTGCCGTGTCTGTCCGAATCTCACCCACATCCTTCATGTTGTATCACTATGCTGTTCTGTGGCGGAGTACTTGTTCTACATGCATGTACAGTACCAGTACTGTAAGTACTTAGAGTGCCTCTTCTGTACTGCATATTCGCATGTCAATTATTTCAAGCCCAAGTAACAGAGGGGAAATACATGTACTCCATGCAAACAATTCCCTGCCAAATAATCCCCTCCTCAGAAGCACTATCGTATGTAGGTGCTGTATTAACGGAATAACAGCCGAGAGTCGCTTAACCTGTTGAAAAGGTCAATGCCATATTTCCATTGACTTCTCGGCCACGGCCAGGATATTCCCCATCCCCCATCTCCATCCCAAGGACCCGCCACAACCGTTCGTTCCATTCAGTTCCAGTTAAACCTGCCCTATCGACCTTCGTGTGATTTGTGGCTTGGAGTGGGTCAGCGTATCATCAGCCTCCTTCTCTTCCGGTAGATCGCTGCTGTTGGGCTGTCTACCCTACATACGTACTCTCACCTTTACCCTTTCCTTCTTCCACTCCAGTTGAACCTGTCTTCCACTCCTCCGTGTTGTTTTGACCTGGGGACCCTTTTTTTCTTTCTGGTTTTGACAACGTCCCAATCTCTACCCATCAAAATATAACGGATAGGCACACGTAGTAACCTGTTTTATCCTGTTACACACTTGCTTGCTTGCGTGTTTCTGAATCTTTGTTTTGGCTCCCAAATTCTTTTGGCGCCCTTCTACTCAAATTTCCTTGTCGACTCTATTTCTTTGGCGCTTTGCAGACGAGCGCTTCGGGCAATAAGTCGGTGATGAAGCTTCCAGTACTAGTAACACGTGCGCTCATTGAGAGGGAATTTCATCATGATGATGATGACGATGAGGATGGCCCAGGAGGGTCCAGCGGTCAAGGGAAATCGCTTATAGTGAGTTTCTTATCAAGCTTTAGAAATTTCCACCTTTTGGTTTTGCTTCAGGCATCCGAAATGGTAGTTATCTATCGTTGTTCCTGTAGCTAACGCAGCTCTCCCCCACTTCCTTCAGGTAGCTGTTGTCTTCGTTGCCGTTCTTCTCTTCTCCCTATTCATCTACGTCGGTCTACGTCTCCTCCGCCGAAGTGTATCAGAACCCCCAACTTGGCTCCCCGAATTTGTGAGATCTTGGTGGACAAAATGGCGGCCTGGTACCTATATCCCCACACCAATTTCGGAAAGAGAAGCTATCGCCGCCGCCACAGCCGCATCATCTATGTCCAGCCGCCATACTGACCGTTCCACCAACTACGACAGCCGCCGTGATCGACACAGCAGTCGACGTGACCGCCATCGCGAAAACCCAACACAAGGGATTGACAGAAACACCAGTATTCGCTCTATCATGACCTTGCCTGAATATCGACCTGTCGCTTCGCCCGGAAAGGAGCGGACAATTGGCCGAGAAGGTGAACGGGCTGGCATCGATGTTGTACTCGAATTTCCGGAGAGTTCAACTGAGGAGGAACAAAGGAGGGAGGAGCACATGCAAGCTCTGTATGAGATCCGACTGGCGCGGCAACTTGAGAGGGCGGAGGCTAGAGAGAATGCCGCAAATGGAGGAAGTAGAAGTAATCGACACGCCTCACCAGGGAGCGATCGGGGGAGAAATAGGGATGGCTCAAGTAGCACTTCTCTAGCTGCTGCTCTTGCTGCAGTTTCAGAGAGAGACCGAAGACTGGCCAATGTTGCATACGCCGAGGTTGGAACTGCAAGACCGGACGGATCAAGAGTTAGGGCTAGCTCAACAGCATCTGAAAGAGATAACCAGCCACTGCTGAGCTCTGGAGCCAGTATGGGACGGCATGGGAGAAGTGTATCGATAGAAAGTGTTGAGATGTTCAGCGCGAGACCAAGTATGGAGACCAGGCCCCCAGGAAGCTCCAGCAACAGGCAGGTCTCTGGTGTCAGATCAATGTTGGATGTTGATCGAGAAACTACTCCCCCGCCGCCCGATTATGGCGGTCCGCCAACGGAGCCACCGCCAGATTATGATCAGTTACATGATCTGCACGACTATGATGGCCAACATGGAAATACAAATATGCAGGTTCCATTACTACGAGTCGAGGCGGCCTCGCCCGAACCATCAAGCTTACCCACCTACCCCTCACAGGCACGATAATCATAGAGAATGATATATATATACATTAGTATAGAGGTTTTCTGAAACTTTTAGGAGTAATATAACTCACCTTTCCCCAATTACTGTTCTGATATAGCATGGCTACTCTTTTCTTTCGTTGTATACCCCCCATTTTCTAACCATTTTATTTTTCTTTTGGGCAAATTCTTTTACTTAGGCGTTTGTATTCATCGTTATTCACTATACCATGCGGTGGTTCTTTTTTTCTCCTTTAGCTTTTACTTCTTGCGGCGAATAAGGTTGGAGGCTGTTATTGTTTTGTGGTGCTGTTAGTAGGGAGTTGAAGGTAGATGAAGCATCGAGAGCTACAGCTATAGGTGTAGTGATCTAGAGATGAACCCACATTTGCGAAACACGATGATCATAATTAAGCACGGACTCACTTCGCGATACGTTGGTCTTGTAAGGTTGAATCGAGGCTCTGTATCTGGCCCGAGTGATTCTATGTGTTCTAACTGTGATTACAACCACACCCGAGGGTTGGTTCGCTGAAATAAAAGGAACTAGGTTCAAGTTTGTAATTTAATATGAACATCTTCGCCTCGTATTCAGGGCCAATGTCGACATCAGTGCGTCTGCATCAGTATTGGTTCCGAGAGAACCCCCGCGGGGCAGGTAATCTATTGATACCTCACTCCGGGCGGCGTAAAAACCTGTCAGAAAGTGTAATCCACCCATTTATCATGAGGGTTCAATACTTAATACGCAAAAGGACTACATTCATAGGAATTAGTGTGGTCCACGAGGACGCTCGAGGCGAGGCTTGGGGGTGTCCTCGAGGTGCCTCGTCCTCGTTGACCTCTGTCCTTGTCTGTCCTCGAGGTCCGGCACTGTGGTCCTCGAGGTGCCTCGAGGTACCTCGAGGACGATAAAGGGATGACCCGGTAAAGCAAAAAGGTGATATTTCTCAAAATGAAGGTATACTTTATTCATGACCTCATCCGATTAGGGCATATTAAGTGTGTATTATAGCCAAGAATTGTTCTTGGAAGTCCTCGAGGCGAGGTTAGATATTGTCCTCGAGGTTCCTTGTCCTTTTGGACCACTGTCCTTTCGTGTCATCGAGGACCTATCCTCGAGGTAAGGACACAAGGACGCTCGTCCTCGTGGACCACACTAATAGGAATGTTGGCGTGGTGTCCTACGCAACGGTGTCTTTGACATGAGTACATATCTTAACTTAAGTATTGTATGTCAAATCTGTATAACTGGTAAGTGAGTTGATGGATATTCTGACTGTAAAGTGTTTCCACTCGAGTGAGTGAAGGAGGTGGGGTTTGTGTTCAAGTCTAGGAGTGGAGTGTTGCGAAGGGTTGTGAGTGTCTCAGAGCCCTAAAGAGAGTGCGAAGAAAAGGGACTATAAAAACACAAGCAATTTTTCGGAGGCGACTGTAGTCACATCCCATTCCACTCGTAATAGATACATGTATACGTGTGCATTTATTCGATACCGTCTCGAACTAAGCCAACATAATATCATACAAACAAACGAAGTACCACGTAATTCTTATGCTTTGAGTTGAACGGTTGTAAGAGGAAAGCTAATCCGTATAGAATGCATATAGTCAAATACGTTCTATGTCACCATTAAAGGTTTTTATCAGTTTATCTATAGAAGAAGCTGTATATGGGCGTATAAATACAGAATCAACGTTCATGCTTTCGGGCGGAGGCAGGCTAGACCCGCATTGGCTGACGAGTGAGAATCTGTGATTGCTCTGGTATCGTCTGCAAACACACGGAGACGCCAAGAGTTAGATGTAAATTTCCGCACCTCCTCTTAACTCCAGTATCTGTTTGTGCGTTATATTTTAGTCCTATTCGCGTTACAGAAACTCTCTAGCTCTGATATCCCTTACCACTATAGTAGCCTCTACTCTGTCTATGGTGTTGGGCAGCGTTTTAACGGGAAACACTGTCTTTAACTCAACTCGAGCTGCCATCACAGAACGACTCCAACCACTGAATATACAGCTTCTAGTAGAATTATTGTGGAAAACAGGGACCAACGATTACGCCGAGAACAGGGCGATTTTCCAACGCCACACCTCCGCAATAATTTACCGGAGGCTGTATGTACCGGGTGTTGAGGGTAAGTGATCAGAATCTGATAGGTGAATGTTGCGGTGAATACGTGTATTTTGTCTTATCAGATTCTGATCACTTTTTGCAACACCCTAGTACAACGCCTTAGTCGGAGGTTACCTATCACTATTATCATTCTTCAATGAGTGTTATCCTGAAAGTCAACAATTTGATAGGCCAGTGTTTCACGTGCACCAGGCTTGGTTTTCGCTCCCCAGCAGCATACCTACAGTCCATTCAACGCCATTGACAATTGACAAGTAAGAAGACCGGAAGCCAGCTGAAAAAGCGGTTGGTACACAAACGCTGCTTCTTACTGGGTAACCACCCACCATCATACCAATTACCAAAGGCTGCAGTTGGTCATGCGCAATATGTTAATTATTGAGAGCATCGTCCTCAAGCGAAAGACGTAGAAGAATTTGGGGACATGCACCTCCTCGAGTGCATTATCAAGGTCCATAGACACCATGAGCCTTGCGGATAGACACCTACGAAGCCAGTTGAAGTGCTTCTTCCCTCACATAGGCGATCTATTGCTAGTCACATTCGAACTACAAATAATCGAGAGAAATAATTGATCTCAGCTCTAGATCTACTTCGAATATGCACATATTATGTTTCTGGACCCCCCACCCCCTAGTAATGTATGCTTACTCAGTCGTACCAGATACACTAGATGGATGGATGACACGCGAGGGAAGTGAAGGGGGGGTGTTAATGGGACAAAAAGCGGAAAATACATCATGCAACTAGTTTCACAAGTGCAGGGGATCAACAAGGAAAAATCACAAAGACGAGTGAGCATCCATGATACACTTTTCGTGATCCGAACGCCCTTCCTCTCGAGCAACAAAAAACCAAGATTACCTCATGAGCTCGATAAGGTAACCGCTCTAGGGGAAAATGGTTTATAAGGGTACGCCTAGGTTCATACCACTCGACCATTTTATTCGGAGCGAAAGCCACAATTCTTTGGTGAATTTTGAGGGGCTATTGGACTGTGTGTCATAGAGTTCCCGAGCTGGTTAGGATAAATGGGAGGAAATGATAATTTAGGATATGACGTAGGAATTCTAAGGTTTATCTCAACCTCCGAGGGGAGAAGCGGGGAGTTCTGAGTGAGACACGAAGCGAAAAACATATATTCTTGAAGATTGAGAGATTATGCCATGTAATCTCCTTCATTACATAGAGGTTCAACAAGAAAAGTGCAAAGACGAGTGAGCGTCTATGATACGCTTTTGGCGATCCGAACGCCCTTCCTCTCGCGCAGCAAAAAACCTAATTACCTCATGAGCTCAGTGAGGTAGCTCCCGGGAAAACAGCCTTATAGATTTGCATAGGCACATACTTCTTGACCATTTTTATTTGGAGCGAAAGTTATAGTCTTTTGGCGTAATTTGAGGGGCTGTCGGGCTATGTGTCATAATGCCCACAAGCTGCACAGTTAGGATGGGTGGAAGGAAATGATAATCTGGAGTGTGATGTTGGGGTTCTATATAAGGGTTGTCCAACCTCCGAGGCACTGACGAAATAAGCGGGATTAGACAAATATTTCAATGCAAGGCCCCTCTGGTTATTTCGTTCAACGATCCGTGAAAGCCAGTTCAGATAGCTCTCCCACGACGCTGTTCAACCCCCCGCATTAATGTTCTGTTCTGATAAGTGATGGCCACGAGACAAGGCAAGACTGAATTGGCAGTAAGGTTCAGACTTCACTTTGACGAGGCTGGACTAAACCAGCACGCCAAACTAGCTTCAAAATTAAATTTAGCTCATCAACAGTCATCAACACCTCCTTGGAAGTACCCACATCCCGAGTATGAGATAAAAGAGGGCCAGAAAGACTCCCATAAATCTTTCGTGTCTCTATCATTTTTCTCTTTTCCCTAGGCAGGGCGTTTTCGATCTTTCTTCATTCTTCTGGCCTATTATTTACTACGAGTGATAAGTGGTGATTGTAAAAGTCCAATCGACTGGCTGATTTATTTATTCATTCATTAGTTCATTTGACAGCTTCGCCATTTATATTTACACTACTAAGCTGGGGTTACAGGGTTTTAGCTGGTACCAAAAATGCCGGCAGTGGATGTATTTCTACCTAATCCACCACCTCTCACTCGTTCGATGTCAGAGTATGACGGCCATAGATAATCAAGAGAAACAAACACAAGAAACAAAAACAAAAGACCTATCAACCTCATTAGCTAAATCCACCACATCCACCGTAACCACCACAACCCCACCGCCAGACCGCACAGAGCACCGAATAAGCACCTGCCGCCCAACATCGCACCCCCAGCAAACGTAGCGAATAACTACAACCTGGACAAGCAATTCTGTCCCGGTCCCACCGCTGGAACCCCCCAAGACAGAGACAGTCGAATAAGCGTCAGAGCCCGGGGGAACTAGTGGTGAGCAAACAACGGGCGAGTAACCCTAGCGTGTAGCCGGACCCGAGACAGACTTGCCAGGCCCTGGGGGTGGGGGGTTGTTAAAGAGAAGGGAGAGGAGGGGCGGGGGGGGGGCTTAGCTTTCGTTTGTTTGGTGTTGAGGTGGTGAGTGGTGGGTTGTGGGAGGGTGGTGAGAAAGGTTGTTGAAAAAAGGTTGTTTCGTCCTTGGGTGTGATGTGTAGAGGGGAGGGAGGAAAGGAGGGGCAGAATGGTAGGTGGGTGTGTTATATACTCTCGAAAGTCAAAACCGAGAATTAGGTTTGCATCAACAAGCCCTAACGTCAAACACCAAACATCAAACTTGCAAAACCGGATATACCATTCTTCCTTGCGGTGTGATGTAGGAGAGGTGGAGGGTGCGGGCTTGTAGGTGCCTTATATGAATGATCCCCTAGCCGCACCCTCACCCGCACCCGCACCAGCACCAGCGCCCCTTACCCTAACATCAACTGTAACTGTTTTCCTCTTTTCGTTCTCTCACATTCTTGCACCTCCATCTTCTTCAAGCTTCCAAAGCAAACACCGTAAAGCAAACATCCCATTACAAAACCCTAATCCTAATCTACAACCCAGCGCTCCCCCGCCCCCCGCGCCCCAATCATTGACCCCACCGCCCACTCCCCACTCTCCACTCCCCCTCCCCCTCCCCCCCTCCCCCCTCCCCTCTGCCCACCACCTCACCACCAGCCACTATCTCTCCCTTCTCTCCACCGTCCTCACCTTCGGCACCAGCTCTTCCAGCCTCTTCTTATCCTCCTCTGTCGGCACGAGGTCTAACTTCTTCTCTGCCGCGTCGCTGATGTACAGCATGGCCGTGGCGTACACGACCACGCCTGCGCCGACGATCGCGCGTGTCTGCGGTGTGAGGTTGCGGTAGTATCTAGGAGGGGGTTAGTTAATGAGGGTAGAGAGAGAGGGGGCGGGGGGAGGTACTGCCAGAGTGACATTGTGGGTGGTTGTTGAGGCCAAGAAGTGGTGCGGGAGTTGCCGGTGGAACTTTGAAGATGTTGCGGGCTTGTGCACTTACATGTTGAACCACTGTCATAATCTAGAACTAGACCACGGTGTCACACCCGGACCAGAACTATTTAACTAGATGATGGACTCCGAGACTTATCATATCTTATCAAGTCTTCGCTGTGGGCAGAACGCCACACAATGCGAAGGCCCAGCCAGGGTTGTGGTCAAGCATGGTGTGATCAAGGGAATATATTGCATCCCCTAACGGGAGATATAAACGAACAATTCTTGGGAAATCGCCACCAACGTTTTCGACCCAGTACTGTGTCAGACCTAGAAGTGTGTCGCATGGCAACGGCACCAAAACCAGACACAAAGCCCCCAAAAAGAAAGAAGACCCCATAACACCATAATAGAGGATAATCCATCTGGAAACAATCCTAATCCGTGTGCTTTTAAATGGAATTCATTTGTTAAAAATCTGGCAGTAAATATCTCAAGAGATGGTGGAGATAGCTTTGGCAACAGAAATCCCCATACAAATTTGTATGGGATTGACACTCTTCTATGTCTGACACAGTACCCGGTCTAAAACGTTACAGATTATTGCCTCAGTTTTCCAAAAACAATGATTTCTGTTGATATTTATATAATTAGCACTAGTTAGGATTGTATCATCCCTAACCCTAGCCTCGAGTCGGACGCTGAGAGTCCCATGAGATTCCTTTGGCGACTACCTAGCCCCGCAGGATACTTTCATCACCGGGGAGTTTCTATCATGCTCTAGACACTATTCCTTGTTTGCTCTACCTTACAGCCATGGATAACACGGCATCACAGAACATCACCCGGTTACGTTTCGCACCAACTACATATAGCAGGGTATCGGCTTCGACAGAACCTCTACCACACAACCCCAACCCCAAACAACGAAAAAACGAGCAGAAAGAAGAAGAAGCACTGAAAACACATCTATCGGCTACATATGGGACCTCTATAGCCCCAACGCCTTTGCCACAATGACCGACGTCCCCGCACTCGTCACGACCTGATTATGGCCGCCCCACGTAACCACCCACTGCTCAATCTCGTTCCCACCACTCTTCGCCCCCGGCCACCTGTGCTGATAGCTCTCAACACCATAGTCCGTCCTCTCTTTCACCCTCTGCACCTCCGTCCAGCTCAGCGCCTCCTCCCCCGTCGCGTTGGCTGCAACATAAAATAGTCGGTCACAGTGTGACCATGGGATATCAAAGTCGTTATACGCATGCAGCAGGATCAGCTTTAGCTTTTTACTCTGCTTAACCAGTGTCTTGACACGCTCATCGCTCTCCCAGCGCTCCACGATAAATCCCGAAAACAGCTTCTGCAGAAACGGGTATGGCCGCAGCGGTGACAAGATCGGCACCACCCCACCAATGGCATACGTAACGACCAGCTCCTTGATATTCGTGAACGCTGCGATGGTAATAATGGCGCCGAGCTCGACGGGGCGGGGTTGCGTGATCAGGCTCTCGGCGACGCCGAAGGTGACGGCTGTGCCGAGTGACTGGCCGACGAGCGCGACGTGGGACGGCGGGAGCCCGAGGGTGTCGAGCGCCCAGTGGACGGCGGTGAGGCCGTCGGTGATGAGGCCGTGCTCAGAGGGAGTGCCGCTGGAGAGACCGAAGCCTCGGTAATCGATGGTCAGGATGTGGATCTTGGAGGGGTCGGCGGCGGAGAGGGAGCGGAGGTAGGTAGGGCGCCAGGTAGCGCCGACAGTACCGGCATTCTGAAGAGATAGATGTCAGTGGCTATATCTAGGTAGGTACCGGTGGTATAAGTATCAAGTCTCGCTACGTACCCCATGGACTGTTGTTCCAGTTAGCAAAACCCCACGCAAACAAACCATGCAAAGAACAAACACATACAATGAATAATCAACCTCGCCTCCGGATCGCTCATCAACAACTTAATCCCCTCCGACTGCAACACATTTTCCGGGATACCATCTGGCTGCTTGACCAGGTCGTCGCGGTGCGCCTTGTACAGTCCCAGCGGCAGCACATGCCACGCAAAGATCTTCTCACCGTCCGGCGTGTCCAGGAAGAACGGCGTGACTTGATTCTCTAGATATTCCCACAGCCAATATGTAAATAACCAGACCAAGCCCTCACTATAGCTAGTAGAAAGAGTGAACAAACGTACTAGCAAACCCAAACTCCTCCGGCTTCGTAAGGTCCTGGCGCCAGGTGACTTTGAGGAGGTTCATATAGATCGCACTGTCCACACGCACCCAATCAGCACACATAAAGCTTTCCGAATAACAGTAAAATAACACAAGAGCGGAAAATTAAAAACATACTTGCGCTGCACCCACGGATTCGCCAAGCAGCCCAAAAACACAAAATACAGTGCCCCCATCGCCGCCAGCGACCAGTAGGCCTTCTTTATTAGCGGGTTCATCACCATCTCTCTCTCCTCTCTTCTATTTCCTCTCTTTTTAAAAAAAAAATTGTGGTGATTGAAATTGGAAAAAGGTCGTGTGCGCGCGGCCTGAAAAAGACAGTGTCGTGGAGCTTTCGGAGATTTATATACCTCCGGCAAGGTAGACAAGTCTTGGCGGCGGTGGTGCTCGAATCAGCTCGATAGCGATAGGATGGTGACATGGGGGACGGCAACTAAGCGTGAATGGGGAAGGTATCATAATCTGTCTCTCGCTGGACAGGGAGGGTTATGTATGAGTGGTAGGTTTTTGGCAATACCCCTCATTTGGAATGCGTATTTGTCGTGGCCGGTTTCCTTTTGGGTTTGGGGTTGAGTAATTGAGATGTGTAGTTAGTGAAATTTTTGTAGGTACTGATTTGTAACATATATATTATTTTGTATTCCAGATTTCCAGATTCCAGATTCCCACCGACCCGTACAAGAAAGATGTCCAAAAGAAAAGTACATGAGGAAGTAGTAGTAATAATACAGATGTTGGAAAAGAAAAAAGAAAAGAAAAAAGAAAAGAAAAAAAGAACAATATGAGAGACGACACTATGAAATACATAAAACTCGTTACAGTACTACATGTCAAAGCATATCTGCTGGACCCCCAGCCACTACTAACAATACTACATACTATTTAGTGAAAACAGCCAATGGCATATCCGGCGTGAAAATGAGAACCCTATTTTGTAGCATATCAAATGCGTGAGAAATATGTATCCGCTAAATCTACCCCGTCAACACCAGCTCTACCGGTCCGAATTAATTGGAGAAGCACCACGATAGTAAAGAGGCCAACATACCCAAGCCTCGCCCTAGATTACATCCTGCGACACATATGGCGGCGGCGATGGCTGCCTCGCGCGGGACTATCACAAGAGAGATCAGCAACCCCTCCCTTCTTCTTCAAGCACCCCTTCCTTCCTTCCTCACAGTCAACATACCCAAAGTCCCTGATGCAGCGCAATGACCCTCCCCGCATACTCCATCGAGACACCCAAGTTCTCAATCAAAAACAGCGTATTAATCGCCCACAGGCTCATCTCCATCGGATGCTTCCTCTCCTCCTCCTGCAGTGACGAATGCGCAAACGTCCACCTCATCGTCGTCTTCAGCACCCTCAGCCGCTCCACCACACCCATCGGGTTCTTCACAAACGCCGGTAAAGAGCGACTATCGCGCACACCGTTAGCCTAGCTCCTCACAACACCCAGCAGCAGCACCAGGGGGACGAAACCTGTGTGCCATAACAATGTTCGCCAGCGCGAGAAAGTCCCAGCCCTTGAACAGCACGTCGGCCTTGCGGTGCCCCACCATGCGGTTGATCTCGTCGGCCTTCATCTGCCGCCAGCCCAGCGGGTACGCGGCGGCGTTTGCGATCAGGAACTCGCGCAGCACGCTGGTGAGTACCTCCATGAGGCGCAGCGAGAACTCGGCGACGGTCACGGCGGAGGCGAGGTCATCCTCGTAGGCAAGGGTGAAGCGCGGGAAGATCGTGCCTGAGTACTCGACTCTGCGGCGGCCGCGGTTCTCACTGCGGGGGTTAGCTTGTGTGGATGATCGGGAGGTTGGAGGGTGGGGGTTGGGGGGTTGGGGGGATACCTGTCGAGGTGGGGATTTGAAGGCTTCCGTTTTACGACATTTGCTCTATTCTGCTGCGGGGTCTGTGGGCTATAAGGGAATGGATGGTTAGCCAAGTTCTCCAGAGCTTTGTACAGAGCAGAGCTTACGCATTCGACGCAACGCCCGGCGGCCTCGCCCTCGAGCTCGGGCTTGGGCTCTCCACCCGCCATTTCGGCAATGGCGGCGGTGTGTCAGCCCTCAGCGGCGGTGTGTCAGCCCTCAGCGGCGGTGTGTCAGCCCTCAGCGGCGGTGTGTCAGCCCTCAGCGGCGGTGTGTTAGCCCTCAGCGTCTCCACCGAGCTCGTCAGATCCACAACCTCCACCTCGTCCGAGATTGCGATACTGGGCACCGCGGCACTGAGCATGTCATCATCGTCAAAGTCATCAAAATCGTCGTCTGTGAACCATAGCTGCTGAGCTGATGCTGATGCTGGTGTTTTTGGTGCGGGTGTGGGTGCTGGCGGCTTGGTGGGTGTGGCTTTTTTCTCGACTTCGTCGGCGACGGCGATGAGGTCGTTGTAGTCGATCTCGCCCCAGGCTTCGCTGCCGTAGCCGTCTTCTTCTGCGTCTTCCATGGTGGGTGGTTTTGGGGGGGGGGGGGGGTGGGGATAGTTGTAGAGGTGGGGTTGGCGAGAGAGCTGGGAAAGAGCTCCAGGACTGCCGCCTAGACAGGTATCTGAGCTATCTATGTCGTATGCAATGCAGCAGCGGCTCGCACCGAATACGGGCGAGGGTTAACACAATTGGTAGGAAGTTTATTTGGAGCCTTGCTTAAGTTGACGGATAGGAATAAAATGATCGACTCCTAATCCAAGGAAGTTTTTAATTCATGTCTTCTAAATCAATCATCATTTTGACAATTCATTGATTTATTCAATTACCTATTAATAGAGCTCTGTGGAGTGATAACCGTGGGCGTGTCGAGTTGCTGCAGCGATCATTGGTATCGTCTGTTGTGGCCACGGCTTGGCGCGCCAAGCCGTGACCAGGTTTTCAACTTGCAGGACTGCCAACCATCGCCCACAACCACACCACAACCCACCATCATCAACCACCACCACCATCCCCCATCATCACCAACCACCACCATCCCCCATCATCACCAAACACCCCCACTATGCTCCCACGGTAATCCCCCTCCCCCATCTTCACGACACCCCCAACGCGGCACCTGGCAGCCAGTCTCGGGTCGGTTACTCGCCAGGGTTATCTCGCCCGCATGTTTACCCAACGCTGGTCCCCCCGGGCTCTGACGCTTACTCGGCTGTCTCTGTCCTGGTGGGATCCACTGTTACCAGCGTTGGGACCGAGACTATTTGGCGCTGTCCAGTGTGTGGTTATTCGCTGCTCTGCTGGCGTTGGGCCTGCGCGCGACGGGCTCTTATTCGGGTGTCTCCGTTTTGCGCGCGGGGAGTGGAGATGGGGGGGGTTTGATACTGACGGACGGTGGGGTTTTAGGGGAGAGGACTGTGAAGGTAGAAGGTAAGCGTTAACCCCTTTTATTTCGCGTTTATACATCAACCCCCCCCCCCCCCCCCTCGCTACCCCCCGCACAATATACCCGCAAACACCGCTGCCTGCTGCTATGAGGAGAAACATCAAAATTTTCATGATCAAACTTGAAGACTTTATAACTGGTTAAGCAATTGAACGGCCATCTGAGCAACGCCCCCTTCTTACCCCACTTTATATTCCTATCACCGCCATCATTCTCTGTTGGGGACAAAGAACTGACTGGTGTTTTTAGTATTTCGCAGTGACTTCAGACCCGACCCGCATGGTAAGGTAAGTATGCCTCCCCCCATGTACGTCTGCGCAGTGTATTGTAAGTGCGGGGGGACTAGTGTTGATAGATAATTGATGGGGGTTTAATTTATAATATATTTTCTTAACTAATATAAAAATGTGTTGGTTCTGTCCGTCTGAGTTCCCTACTGCACTGTGATATAAACGTGAAGCCGAAGATTTCTAGTATTTTCCTATCCTTCCTTCTCTGTGACTCGGCCGAAGCAAAGGGGGCGGGCATGTACCATGCTATGCTGCCCCATGCTGTGCTGCCCAACCTCCGTTAATTTACTGGGAGAACGCTGGCTTTTTCGAATTGGAACTGTGTATCTATATCTATATAGATGCTTCCAGGCGAGGTCTCGCTATATATCAAGGGTCCTGTCTGTAGGGAAGATCAAATGGGTGCCGCAGCCTAACTTTATAGAATCTTATATGCTTCACCGAATCCCACCATATGTACATGTAGCTGTTAATTGTAACGTGTTCTAACACCTACATACAGTAGATACATGTATTCAGCTAACCTGCCCCCATGCCCAGAACGTCCGAGATCGGAACAGTTAACAAACTCTATTCTACAGCGGATTTATTTATTGGCCAGAGGAAGTAATTGGAGACATGGCCTTAGAAGCAGAAACACAGATTGAAGGGAAGGCTCAGTTACGAATGTCAAACGCTGCATTATGTAGAGTGGCATGGTTTAAGGATTTATGTACCTACATGCTGGGTATTGCGATCTCCAAGAAGGATCGATGGCACCGTTTTCATTGACACGAGAGAAGAGAAGAAATGACTCTGGCTCTTGCAGCAGACGACCCTAGATTATACAGAGGGGTCGTGAAGAAAGGCTGATTCGGCGCCGAAAAAGCGTTCATTCCACGTAGGGTAATTGCCAGCAAAGACTCTGCCTCTTTTCTACGCGCCTCGCTCCTCTCCTCCCGCAGCCGCGGCATAGACCAGTTGGTGCACAGCACATCACTCGCACACATCACATCTCACACAATTGCGGACAAAAAATAACGCTATAAATATTTACACACCATTAGAGCGGAGATAGATCACAGCTTTTATACACAGGAAAAAAAAGCACCCCATCACCACCACTGCACCACACACGCAGCGATAAAAAAAGCGCAAAGTAAGGAAGAAAAAGAGAAGAGAAGAGCGGGAGGTAAATTGTTATGAACAGCAAAGTAAGTAGTTAGTAATGCGTAACCCGACACCATAAGGAAAGTAAAAAAAAGACAAGAATCCCATAGATAAAAAAGAAAAGAAAAAAAACAGAAAAATACATACACAGAAAGAAAGGAAAGTGAAGACATCCCGGGGAGAAGATAGAAATATGCAAAAAAGATATATCTAAATAGCAAAACCCTTTTTTTCTTTCCTCTTCACATTATTGCTCCCAGACATATCTTCATTTCCAGATAATAATTTTTTTTTCTTTATGCTCCTGAAGCGCCTACATTTACTCCTTCTTCTCGCCCTCAGGCTTGGCCTCATCGGCGGGGGGAGCGTTCTGCTGCTCAGATCTGGCACGGTGCATCTTGTCGAAGAGGGTCAAAGACGCGGTCTGAACGGCATCGGTCTGGGCCTTGAGCTCCTCAGCGGTGACACCACCCTCACCGGACTGGGCCTTGGCAACCAACTCCCTGAGGGAAGTGATCTTCTCCTTGATGGTAGAGGCCTCAGACTTGTCAAGCTTGTCCTCAAACTCCTTGAGGGCCTTCTCAGTGTCGTTAACGACAGAGTCAGCGCGGTTGGCAGCCTCAATGGCGTCCTTGCGGTCCTTGTCGGCGGCCTGGTAACGCTCGGCATCGTCAATCATGGTCTGGATCTCAGAGTCTGAGAGACCAGAGCCGGAGGCAATGGTGATGGACTGGTCCTTGTTGGTGGCCTTGTCCTTTGCGGAAACGTGGACGATGGAATCGGCGTCAATGTCGAAGGTGACCTCAATCTGGGGGACACCACGGTGGGCAGGGGGGATTCCGACAAGCTGGAAGTTTCCGAGGAGCTTGTTGTCGCGGACGAGCTCACGCTCTCCCTGGTAGACCTTGATCTCGACGGCGGTCTGGAAGTCGGCGGCGGTGGAGAAGACCTGGGACTTCTTGGTGGGGATGGTGGTGTTGCGGTTGATCAGACGGGTGAAGACACCACCGAGGGTCTCGATACCGAGAGACAAGGGGGTAACGTCGAGCAACAAAACGTCCATGACCTCACCGGCGAGGACACCTCCCTGGATGGCGGCACCGATGGAGACGGCCTCGTCGGGGTTGACAGACTTGGCGGGGTCACGTCCGAAAACGCTCTTGACGGTCTCGGCAACCTTGGGCATACGGGTCATACCACCGACAAGGATAACCTCCTGGATCTCGGAAGCCTTGAGGCCAGCATCCTTAAGAGCCTTGCGGGAAGGCTCGATGGTCTTCTGGATGAGAGGGTCGACGAGAGCCTCGAACTGGGCGCGGGTGAGCTTCTGGTTGATGTGCTTGGGGCCGGAGGCATCAGCAGTGATGAAAGGAAGGTTGATATCGGTCTGGAGAGCAGATGAGAGTTCCATCTTGGCCTTCTCAGCTGCCTCACGGATACGCTGAATGGCCATGCGGTCGCCAGAAAGATCAATGCCAGACTCTTTCTTGAACTGCTGGACAAGGTGGCGAACAAGGGTAATGTCAAAGTCCTCACCACCGAGATGGGTGTCACCGTTGGTGGACTTGACCTCGAACACACCCTTCTGGATCTCAAGAATGGAGACATCGAAAGTACCACCACCAAGATCGAAGACGGCAACAATACGGTCAGCATCCTTCTCAAGACCGTAGGCAAGAGCGGCAGCAGTGGGCTCGTTGACGACACGGAGAACGTTCAATCCAGCAATCTGACCGGCATCCTTGGTAGCCTGACGCTGGGAGTCGTTGAAGTAAGCGGGAACAGTGACGACGGCGTTCTTGACGGGCTTGCTGAGATAGGCCTCGGCGGTCTCCTTCATCTTTTGCAAGATGAAACCTCCAATCTGCGAAGGAGAGTACTTCTGGCCACGGGCCTCAACCCAGGCATCCCCGTTGGTGTGCTGGACAATCTTGAAGGGGACCTGGGCGATATCCTTCTGGACCTCAGGATCGGTAAACTTACGACCGATGAGACGCTTGGTGGCGAAGAGGGTGTTCTCGGGGTTGACAACAGCCTGACGCTTGGCCGCGATACCAACGAGACGCTCGCCGTCCTGAGTGAAAGCGACAACTGAGGGGGTGGTACGGGCACCTTCGGGAGTCGGTTAGCAATTTTTCGGGTAAGACGGAGTGGAGCGCGGGAAGAAAAAATTCTCACCCTCGGCGTTCTCAATGACGCGGGGAACCTTTCCCTCCATTACGGAGACGGCAGAGTTGGTTGTACCTAAGGATTCAATGTCAGTCAAAATGAAACCAATTGCAATTATCTAGAATTGAATTTTGCGATCAAATTGCAATTCCTCAGAAGTGTAAAACTCACCCAAATCAATACCGATAACCTGACCCTGAACCTTGGGTTCAGAGGAGTTGAACCGCGAGAAGGCGGATAGTGTAGGGCGAGTGACATTAGGCCTGACAAACGACCTCAATGAAGGGGCAGCCCGGGGAGCCTGTGAGAGCAAGCCTCAGTCAGCGTTGTGGTTGACGATATAGACCATTATACCCCACCGACGTCAGTCAGCAAGCGGGTGGTGACGAAATACTTACAACACGGGCAATTCTTGAAAGAACCATTATGACAGTGGTATTTAGAGAAGAACTGAAACAACAAAAGGGCCTTCCGTCAAGAATGAACAGAGAAAGAAATTAACCAACGATGATGATCGTGGGAGAGATGATGTGTGGTAGTGATTGGGGGGGGGTGTTGCTTGTGAGAGATGAGGAGCGGGTTGATGACCTTATGAACTTTTTTTTTTTCCCTACTCGGGTCGGTTCTGGTTGCAGCGAAAAAATTTCGCCCAACTTTTTTTTGTGTGAGCCGAAACCGAAAGAGGAATCAACAACGGTGCTGACAGAATCCACTGGAATCTACGGCACGCGCCACACACCGCTGCCCCCGGTCATGCGGGGGGGAGAGATCCACAGAGGGGAAAATGTAAGTTTTTGCTTCATGCTGTGGCAAGAGCCTGCAGAAAACATGGCTCTGATGCCTGGGCTTCGAATTGTTTGTTCTCCGTTCCGACCAATAACAGCCATGGATTTCCCTTGTTGCTAGTAATCACGGGTTGTCACTCGGTGGGCAGTGGGGCACAACGTTTCTGGATGTTTCGGGAAACAGGCCCTCGAAACACGGCTTGGGGGAAGAAGGACTCCTCCCACCATTCACGTCCATGGTACCCCGCATAGAATTGGTGGAATGGCAACTCTTGCTATTCGGTCGGCGACTTTACCGTCGACCTTGTCGGCCGGAGTTGCGGAGCATTTTCACAGCGATTAGTCATCAACGGGAGACCTAAAGGCACTGTCTTCGCTAGCTCAAGCTGGACGTGAGTCAAAAGCTTTGTCCAGCTCTTACATCAACGTCAAAGGTCTAGAAGAGAGCTGTTTCAGCAACATTCTCTACCGCTGCTAGCACCAAGGCCTCCCAAACCTTCTTTGGAGCAGTGTCCACTTTGCCAAGAAATACGGCTACTGGAGGTTGAGTGGTATTTGAGGTTGAGTGGTATTTGAGGTTGAGTGGTATTTGAGGTTGAGTGGTATTTGAGGTTGAGTGGTATTTGAGGTTGAGTGGTATTTGAGGTTGAGTGGTATTTGAGGTTGAGTGGTATTTGAGGTTGAGTGGTATTTGAGGTTGAGTGGTATTTGAGGTTGAGTGGTATTTAAGGGCGAGCGTAAAGCTTCCCAGCCTTCTTCTTGCCTTATGGATCACTCAGAGTCGATGGGTTTAGTGCTCTACTGCTCAATTCCACGGCAATGAGTGGAAGCAAAGAAGTGTACGGAGGGTAGATGTAGCTTTGAGAGACTGAGCTACGATATTCACATGGCACTGGCCGGTGTTCCAAGCTTCACGACCGGTGTCCCACCGCGGATACAGCTCTCTCCTTGGTCCTCGGATTATTTCGATTGAAAGAGCAGAAACAAGACAAGTACATGTACCAGACTTGGACACGGCACATGCTTGGAGCTTACGGTACTACATGTAGTAGCTGTCATAGCGATCATTGGCACCCCGCCCCCACCTCCATCAAAACACAGAAGCGTGGGGTAGACACCTCAATGGCACTCCTCTTCTACGAATTGCTTCCTCTCGAGTACTTAAGGCCTCACTTCCCACTCGATGATTATCAAGCAATTCGTACTCACCTCCACCGGGTATCACTGCTTAACCCCCCGCCAGAACCATGCTGTACCTCGGCAAAAGCAGCCATCTTGCACGATGATCATTGCATGGTGGGGAGCTGCACGATGTCGTAATAGGTATTCCCGAGGCATCACCACCACCAACACAACCTCAGCTCCGCTTTACTTTCACACCTTACTGACCTGACCCTGCGGTGCTACTGTTATCACCGGGACTCCACAATTGCTGTTTCCCCGCATCTAGAGGCCTCCTATAGCTCTTATCTAGCCGTTAATAATTGCCACAACCTCAAGCTCCTAAATCTACCATATATATCAGTGATGTTACGGCTCTTTACTCGTCCCAGAGTTCTCCGCCCCTTATTTCAGCCAAATCCTCACCCAATTCTCAAGATGTCTCTCTCTACACACAATGTCCCTAAAGTAAGTATATCAGAACATCACCCACACATCCAATGACCTGTAAGACAGAGCATACTCTAGTCGGTCCATAGTTCATAGTTAGCTAACTTGTACCACAGCTTAAAGACCCCTCCCTCCTAAAAGAAGCGGCCTTCATCAACGGCCAATTCATCACCTCTCCCTCCTTCACCACCTTCACCGTCACCGACCCCGCCACCAACACCCCAATCGCCACCATCCCCGACCTCACCGCCGCCGAAACCCGCACAGCCATCACCGCCGCCCACACCGCCCTCCAAACCTTCCGCCACACCCTCCCACGCGAGCGCGCCCGCCTCCTGCGCGCCTGGTACGACCAAATCATTGCCAACGCCGACGACCTCGCCACGCTCATCACCCTCGAGAACGGCAAGCCCACGGCCGACGCCCGCGGCGAAGTCGCCTACGCTGCCTCCTTCCTCGAATGGTTCAGCGAAGAGGCACCCCGCCTCTACGGCGACACCATCCCCTCCTCCGTGCGCGGCAACCGCGTCGTCACCATCCGCCAGCCCGTCGGCGTCTGCGCGCTCATCACCCCTTGGAACTTCCCCGCGGCCATGATCACGCGCAAGATCGGGCCCGCCATCGCAGCCGGCTGCACGGTGGTTGCGAAGGCTCCCGCGGAGACGCCGCTGACGTCGCTGGCGCTGGCGGAGCTGGCGGTGCGCGCGGGGATGCCGAAGGGGGTGGTGAACATTGTCACGGCGTCGGCGAACACGGCGGCCGTGGGCGAGGAGCTGTGTGTTAACCCTGTGGTCAAGAAGTTGTCGTTCACGGGGTCGACGCCGGTCGGGAAGCTGCTGATGAAGCAGTGCGCGGGGACGCTGAAGAAGCTGTCGTTCGAGCTGGGCGGGAATGCGCCGTTTATTGTGTTTGACGATGCGAATGTGGATGCGGCGGTGGCGGGCGCGATCGGGTGCAAGTTCCGCTCGTCGGGGCAGACGTGCGTATGTGCGAACCGCATCTATGTTCAGGACGCCATCCACGACGAGTTTGTGGCGAAGCTGGTAGAGAAGGTGCGTGCCTTCAAGGTGGGCAGCGGGTTCGACGGCGAGAATACACATGGGCCGTTGATCCATGACCGTGCGGTAGGCAAGGCGCGCGAGCATGTCGATGATGCGGTGGAAAAGGGCGCGGAGGCGGTGGTGGGCGGCGGGGTGAGTCAGTTGGGGCCGAACTTCTTCGAGCCCACGGTGCTGAAGGGGTTGACGGGTGATATGAGGATCGCGAGCGAGGAGACGTTCGGGCCTGTGGCCGGCGTGTTCAGGTTTAAGACGGAGAAGGAGGTGGTGGAGCTGGCTAATGATACGGAGGTTGGGCTTGCCGGGTATTTCTTCAGTAGTGATATTGGGCGTATTTGGAGGGTCGCGGAGGCACTTGAAGGTTTGTCGCTCCCCCTCGCTCCCCCTCTCTCTGGAAATGGTAGCTTGTGCTAATGATGAATGAATAGTCGGCATGGTGGGTGTCAATACAGGAATTATCAGTGATACTGCTGCGCCTTTCGGGGGTATCAAGGAGAGTGGCTTTGGGAGAGAGGGTAGCAAGTACGGGATTGATGAGTACACGGTCATCAAGAGTATTACCTTTGGTGGCGTGGGAAACCTGCAGGGCTAGTTAGGTTTGCTTCTTAGTTTTATGTTTTTTAGTAGGATCCCAATTGATGGGTTTTTTTCTTCTCTTTTTTCTGGTAACGATTTTGATCTCGATTTTGGTGGGCGGTGTGTGTGGGTAAAGATTATCATTGGCACTGGTGATGGCAGCATGGTTTTGTCCGCACAACGCTACTTATTTATCCAGCTGTATCTCCCCACATTGAAGGCTACTGAACACTTGAATGATACCCATAACCACATAATCCAAAGCACAACTCGCAGCACAATGTAGGCCACCAACCACCAGTGCAAAGCATAATCAAGAAATAAATAAAATAAAATAAAAAACGCTCAAAAAACAAAAAAAACCTGGTGGCCCAGGATAAGTTTTATAAGCCATTAGGTCTTGTATAACTCTCCTGCCCAGGAAGTAAGCTGAACCTGGGCTGGGACCACCCGGTTAAACTACCTCGGGAACCGTACCCCAATGCCACTGGGTCATTGGGAGGTGCGGAGTCTTTTACTCCAGCAATATTATGAGCCGCAAACCTTTAACCTTTGGTGAGGCTAGGCTTGGCGCTCCCGCACACTCACCACATCCGCGCCTTGGGCATGGCATGGTACTAGTAATCAGAATACGTGACCACCAGAGTACTAGGTGCGTTTTTGAAAGCTTGTGGTGCGGGGCTCATTCACGGCGTGGTGGGTGAGCTGATTTGGTTGATTTTACACCCCAATATTAATTTTCTACCTAGACGATAGCGAACCGTTATTTATTTACTATGAGCTGAGTAGGCACTAGTATTAGTCCCCGTTCATATCGACTTTATGTTCTTATCGCACGCTGTAGTCGACTTGTGCATATATAGGCCGCTAGCAGCTAAAACACGAAGACAGACGGTGTCTTGGCGCGAGTGATCTTTCATGATTGTGGATTATACTCGTTGAGGGGGTAGATATCTATCGACGGATGTCACCACACAAGGTCTCTTCTAAAATCATGACTGCGTATGTGCGTGTATGCACTCATATGAATGGCATGCTAGGCTCAGGAGCTGGAATTAACTGACTGCCACAAGGGAATTCCATGAGAGTGGGCATCATCGATCAACTATTACGTAAAGTATACAGATGATAATATTCTACTTTTTGGAGAAATGTATATAGGCTCGTAGGTATAGACGGTGTTGGTTGTGTAGAGCTGTTGCGCCTGCCGCCTGAATTTCGACTGCCAGATAACGGGCTGTTCGGAGGCCAGTCTTTTCGCTGGAACTACGGCCTAAAGTAGGAGGGGAACTCTGCCCATTTCCTGATGCAGTCGTGTTTTCTCATACTTGCACCCCCGAATGACGCTTCTTCAGCGCTCTCTTCTGCAGTAGAGCTCATTTTCTCGTGGGTTCGTAGCCCTAACCCACAAACCGCCACTAACCCAATTTACAGTCTTAGCACCCGTCCACGGTAGCACAAGCATATTGCCCTGACACGTGACCTCACGCCTTCACTCACACTTGCATTCATTCGTTCTCTCCTTCGTTCCTTCCCCTCCACGAACAACAATTCTCCCCCCCTCCCCCACGGCGCGTCTATCTATCACCCACCGACCCCCAAATTCAATTCAGGCCGCCGCGGTGGATGACACCCCGTCCCCGAAGCAATGGTGGAAAAACGGAAACGCTACATGGCCGTCAGAGAGACAACCTCTGCAAAACGTCGCAGCCCAAGCCCTCCAACCACTGCTGGTGCGACGCCTGAGGTCGCCCATGATGTGCCGACAACGTTTGCAAGGGATGGACCGTTGCCGGTGCTGCCAGTACGGCAGGAGAAGGAGCTGCCGTTGAAGGAGTACAAGAGTGTGGCCGAGAGGTGCGTTTTCACTGTTACTGCTTCTTGGTGGGTTTTGACTAACTTGTACCAGTCGAGTCATGCAAGAGTCGCTCGAACGCTCACGCCGCAAATGGGTCGACGGCGACATCTTCGAAAAGTTCTGGATCAAGCCGCTCAAGTCACGCCGGCTCGACCCCGTCGAGATGGAGAAGAACCCGGGGAAGGACTGCATGACCAGGCTCGGGAGTGCCACGCTGAGCTGCAAGCCGCACAAGTTCGAGATCAAGCTTTTCGGCGTTCTCGAGCCCGTCAAAGCCCCGCCCGCACCTCCTGCCCCCACTCCTGCTCCGCCGCAGCCGCAACCACAACCGCAACCGCAAACTCTGCAGAGACAGCCGCAGCCACAGCAGATGCAGTCGGTTAATGGGGTACAGCAGGGAGCCCCGTTTCCGGGGACTGCGCAGCCGGTACAGCAGCAAGTGCAGACGCCAGCGATACCGCATCAGCAGCCGGCTACCCAAGGACATGTTGCTGCTGCTCCACAGCACTATGTGCCGGCTCAGGCTCCGGCCCAGCGCCCGATGCACCTTACTCCACAGCAGCAGCAGCAGCAGCACCTGCAACAGCACCCGCAGCATCAACAACAACACCAACAGCACCCTCAACATCTGCAACACCCGCAACATCCACAACACCCGCAGCACCCGCAATATCACCCCCAACAGCCCCCACACCCGCAGCAGCCAGGACCACCTCGGCCCGATCCCGTTATCCAGTCTCTGGCAATCCGGGCCGCCGAAGATCCCGAGCTGAAGGCTCTCATGAGGATCGTCGCCTCCGGGAAGGCGACCCAAGAACAATTGAAGATATTCCAGGGCCATATCGATGCATTGACTCCACAACCACTTGTACCGGTAGCCCGACCAATTGCTCCTGCGCAAGGGCTTGTCAGACCTCAACCCCCCCAGCAAATGCACCCTCACCCGCACCAGCAACCACAGCATCTCCAGCACCTCCAACACCCTCAACATCTCCAGCATCAACAGCACATGCAGCATCCTCACAACCAGCAGCAGCACCCCCATCCATCATACATGGTGCAACACCCACGCCCCCAGTACCAGCAGGCCCACCAAGCTCCACGCCCGCAGCAGGTGGCACCCCCGAAGCCGAAGCCCTTCCCGCAGCCGCCAAAACAGGAGATCACCGCCATAGTTTTCGAGTTCACCGACCCATACAGCCAGGGCGACCGCTTCATGTTCCCGAAATACTCGATCCTCGAGTACTCCAGGAACGGCATGATGGTCATCGCCTCCTTCATGGTGACGCGCAAGCCCATCGACGACCTCGACGAATACTACCAGCCGCTCACCATCACCCTGGAATCAACGAGCCCGCGCAACCTCGAGATCCTCCAGCGCGTCGTCAAGGACGCCGACACAACACGCGAGCACATGAAGAAGCTCATGGCGACACTGAAGCGCGCGGACGACAGCTTCCTCGCGTTCCGGCTGCGGCGTGAGCCCGGTGATGCGGTCCCCGATAGACTTGATGCGCCGCTGTTGCTGCCACCGCCGCCGCCGCCGGGCCGCGCGAGGGAGAGTAGAGTGAGGAGAGACGCGAGCACGCCGGTGGTGCCTGGGGAGGCGAGGGAGGCGCCGCGTGGACCAAGGGTCAAAAATGTGAAGAAGGTTCGTGCTTTAAAAAGTTCTTGTTAAATTATCTTTTTTTTATCTACCTTTTTTTTTTATTTTTATTTTCTTTCACAAGGGGCA
The DNA here is from genome assembly GCF_003444635.1 of Morchella importuna. Lineage (NCBI taxonomy): Eukaryota > Fungi > Ascomycota > Pezizomycetes > Pezizales > Morchellaceae > Morchella > Morchella importuna. Next base: position 163,215 of record NW_025763436.1, on the reverse strand, counting down.
CGAAAATAAAAATAACTTTTTTCTCTACTACTACTTTTCTGGTTTATTATTTTTCTTTTTTCTCTTTTTTTCTCTCTGTCTCTCAATCCCGTTTTGAAAGTAGAACACGGTCATAGCTAAAACGCGTTTCTTGGGTGACCACCAGGCATTACCGCGAGAGCCCACTACCACTGCTGCCACTACAAATACCACTACCGCCACCACAAACACCCCCACAACCACACACACCACCACAACCCCCACCACCACCAACCTCACCACAACCCCACCCACCACCACCACCACAACAACAACCCATACCCACCCCCCAGCCCCCACCCCAAACCCCCCAAGCCCCCGCGCTCCCGCAAGGGCCGCATCGCAGATCCCACAAAGTCCTGCACAATCTGCAAAACCTCCAAAACATCGCTGTGGCGAAAGGCGGACATCGACGGCGAGAACGTCACCGTGTGTAATGCGTGCGGCATCAAGTGGAAGACGAACGCGCAGCGTGCCGCCCAGCAGGTCGTGGGGGATACGATTGTTGTGAAGGGGGTGGAGGAGATGGGGGGTGTGGCGGTGGCGGTGGGGGGAGGGATGGGGTTGCAGATGGGCGGGTTGGTGCCCGGGGCGGTTGGTGGTGGTGGTGGTGGTGGTGGTGGTGGTAATGGGGGTGCGCCGATGGTTGTGCCTGTGGCTGCTCCGGTGGTCGCGCCTGTGGTTGCCCCTACGGCTGCTCCTGTTGCGGCTGCACCGCCGGCGCCGGCGCCGATACAGGCACAGGCACAGGCACAGGCACAGGCACAGGCACAGGCACAGGCACAGCCAGAGACGCAACCGCAGACACAGACCCAAACCCAAACCCAACCGCAACCGCAGACACAGCCAGATGCCCCGGCGGCCTAAACTAAACCTTCACGGGTCTATCGCTGTAACCAAGTCCAAGTCCAAACCCGAACCTAGTAGACCATGTCTACATAATGCCACCTCGCAACCCCCCCCCCCAAAAAAAAAAAAAAAAAAAAAAAAAACCCTCCTTACATCCCACTCCATTCCGCGACTTTAGAAGTTCTAGGCTTCACGATCATCGCCTGGTTGTCTAGGTTCCCACAACTGTTTCTTGGTTAGCTTGTTAGTTAGGGTCTTTTCTCATGTCCTCTTTTTTTTCTTTCTCTTTTCCGTTGTTTTTGTATGTGTTGCGTTGTGTTGTGCGTTGTTTTTGGTGTCATGGGCGTTTTAGTCTTTTTTTTCCTGCTTGTGTTTGGAATTGGGAAGCATTGAACATTCGAAATTACAGCAGCGCTTTGTTATGTGCTCATGATCAGGTCGGGGCGGGTCGGGGGCGGGATGGGGGCAGAACGGGATAGTACTAGTATTTGTAATATAATATTTTGCTGTCTTTTTCTCTGTTTGTTTGTTGATTGGTTGGTTAGTTTGTTGTTTGGTTGGGTTGTATTAGTAGTATCAGCAGCAAATGGTGGTAGTAGCAACAGTAAGTAGGTACATGTAGTTGCAGTACATGTAGTAGTTTAAGAGGGATAGATGGATATGAACAGACACGCGCCAGCAGCAGCACAAGTACTTAGTAAAGACACGAACTTGGAACCAGCCCACGGCACATCAACCGGCGAAACACCGCGGCTGGAGGAGTTTGTGTGTATGAGTGCGAGTGATATTCTGTGACCGCGGCACCGAAGATAGGTTCCGGGTTGGAGGCAGTGGAGGAGAAGAGGGAGTTAACTACATAATATACAACGACAGTACTCTAATATGTGCATGAACATATTGACGAAGTAATATGCGGAGGGACGGAGGACATGCATAGAGGTAGGGGTAGAAAGTGGAAGTAGAAGTAGAAGATCCCCGCGCGGGCGGGCGAGTGGGGGCATACTTCTTTGAAAAGATGCTGTATGGATCATTTCCCCGGCCCATGTCCCAGCACTCTAGAGAAAAAGGCAATGTTGGTTTTTGCGCTTACAGTTCTGTCTGTCCTCTCGGGCAGCTCATGGCATAACTTGCAGCTAGCCGGGAAAGCAACAGAGCCTCCCGGGGTGTACGAATGCCTTGTAGCAGGAGCTAGAAATGGGGGAGTTGGATTGGATTTCTTGGGTTCTCTCTTCTCGGTGCTCGCTCGATCTGCTAGGTTAACCCTTTGGTGGGTGGACTATGCGACCGAGTGATGCGCCATGTCTGATACTCAGCAATGCTATTGATCACCACCAATAATAGGCTCTACTAACATAATTCGAGTAAATAAGCCCTTACAAGCCATCGTTATGCTGTCTTAAGATCTGGGGGATATAATATAATATAATATATTCCTTCTGTTGCAGGGTCTCGCCACCCTTGCATGCCTGTGCAACCCCAGCCGGGCCCAAGAGGTGCAACCTCAACCTCCATCCACCTAGTACTCCAGGACCACTCACACACACACTCTCTGCCTCTGGCACCGCACCAACAATTCCGTGATACCCCAATTAACAATACAACATTATACAGCATTCTCCAACAGCAATGGCCTCTCTACCAGCCAGCGCGCAGCCAAAGCCCGGTGAACGTAATGCCCCTCGACCTTAACCCCCTTGCTCTCTCTCTCTCGTCTCCCACCAGCTAACACCCCCCAGCAAAACAGGCATCCGTCGAGCGCCTCCTCGCCGTCCTCTCCGCAGACCTCACAAACCCAACACTCACCCCAGCCCGTAAGCCCCACCCTACTCCCGCGCGTTCCTGCTGCGTTGCTAATTCTCCAGAGCAGAGCGCACCGCGACCCTCGAGCACCTCAAGGTCCACGGTAGAGACCCGAACGGTAGCGATGCCATCTTCACCAGAGAGGTAGACAGAGACAGAGACCCTCTACTTACATCCATGGGCGGGGGGGGGGGGCGATAGTGGCTTACACTGCTCTGCTCTGCTAGGGAATTGACACACTGGGGAAATACGCCTTCGACCAGCCCAACTCCGACATCTCGACCTCGCAGGAGGCGCTGCGCTGCCTCGCGAACGCGCTCCTCCTCAACCCGGGCTGCCGCCGGACCTTCGTGGACCTCGGATACGCACTCAAGGCCGCCGAGCGCTTCGAAGTAACACCTCCCCTACCTGTGCGGCGTAAACACGCATGCTAACAATCATGATACAGACCGCATCCATAGACGACGAGTTCCTCCTCTCGCGCATCCTCTTCCTCGCCGCCTTCACCCCGCCCATTCCACCCGGCCTGCTAGAGAGCACGCTCTCCACCTCCCTCGCCGCCGCACTCACCCGCCACACCACGGCCGCGCACACGCCGATGCAGGAGATGGCACTCACCGAGACGCTCAAGCTCCTCTTCAGCCTCGGCCACCACACCTCCTCCCCCCTCCTCCTCCCCACCCTCCCCCCGCTCACCACCCTCCTCACCACCCACCCCCTCCCCACGCCCCCCTCCAGGGCGTCATAATCCACCTCATCAACGCCCCGCTTTCCCTCCCGCTTACCCCCGATCCCCCAACCACAATAACAACCCTCTTCCCCCCCGCCGCCCCGCTAACACTCATATCCCGCCTCACAACAATCCTGGACACCGCAACCCTCGATCCGGACCTCGACGAGCCCGCTATCCCACTCATCACACTCCTCAGAAAGCTCCTTGAGCTCGCACCTCCGCATGTCGTCGAGCACATGCAGCAGACGCTGCTCCCGGCGCCCGAGGAGCGCGATGCCCCGCTTGGAACAAGTAACACGCTCCCGTCGCGCCTGTTGCGGCTGACGGCCGCTGCGGTGGCGCCGGGTCTCCGCGACCATGTTGCGGAGTTGCTGTTTGAGCTGAGTGGTAGTAGCCCCGAGAGGTATGTGCAGAATGTGGGGTACGGGTATGCATCGGGGCTGCTTGTGTCGCGGGGGCTGGACGGCGGCGGGTTGGGGGCTGGATCTGTGGGGTCGGGGTCTGTGGGGGTGGGGGAAGGGGAGGGGAAGGGGAAGGGGAAGGAGAGGGAGAGGGAGGTGAATCCGGTGACGGGGCAGTGGGTGGAGATGGAGGCGGCGAGGGGGGACCCGTTTGAGGGGATGACGATGGAGGAGAAGGAGCGCGAGGCGGAGAAGATGTTTGTGCTGTTTGAGAGGCTGAAGAAGACGGGGGTGGTGGATGTGAAGAATCCGGTGCAGCAGGCGGTGGAGGAGGGGCGGTTTGAGGAGTTGGAGGATTAGTGGGGAGGGGAGGGGAGGGGAGGGGAGGGGGGTGCAGGGGAAAGCCCCGGGGGGGGGGGGGGAGAAGGAGGGGAGTGTTGTATAGGCTGTTTGTAATAAATATACCATGTTTGTGAATGTGAATTTGGGGCGTGGTCTGGTTTTTAGTATTGGTGTTGGCATTGAGTTGAGAGGGGGGTGTTTGTGGGATCGGGAGATGAGTGATATCAAACGCTGCGGAAAAGAACCCTCCCACCCCCCCAGTCGATCGAAATCGTGCGAGCTCCTAAACATCCCAGAAAACATACCCAAGACGCAGTACTTGATCGACACTATCTAAAAGCCCGAAAATAAAAAACACACACTCACACTCACGCTTTAACATAGTCTGAAAGCTAGAAACAAAGCCTTCTTAGCTTTGGTTGGAGGCGCCGTTTCTATAAAACACCTGTCCTACCGGTAATGTGTTACTGTCTAGCTTCGCGAGTCACAGTACCTCTTGTCCCATGGTACACAAGCCCTTAATGTCCTCAGTCACAGACGGTCACTCGGGCGCCCGAGTTATCTGCCATGATGTGCTACTTAGCTAGCCTAGATAACGTTTCGGGTTTGAAACGCGCCGGTGAATACTACCCATCGGTCTCCACGGAGAACCTGTGTAAGAAACGGTGATTCCCTTCTTGTTGTAGTACCTCATTAAATTTTATTTAATACACAAGTTTGCATGGTTTGAAGATTAATACGGGCTCTAGATCTGGGGCTGGGTGTGGTTCAGTAAGATTAGGATGTTTGAGCCATTCTATCGGTTTTTTCTTCTTCTTCTTGGGTGGTTAATTCAGCTTTCCCAACCACACGTCCATTCTATTAGAACCGAAAGACCAGATCCCTAGAATTAATACATATGGCACAGATCAGGCACCCCGCTGGTGGTGAAGAAAATGATATATGATCGCCTAGCTGTACATATGGCAATTCTAGGTAGCCTAGTAGCACAATTTAAGAGTCACGGATACATATGTGGAAACCATCGTGCATTGAGTAAACAACCGACAGAGACATTGAATGTATTCAACTGTTGCAATTGCTTCAACAAGGAAGCCCAATATTCATTCCCACCAATGAAATTGCCAAGCCCCCACCCAGGGTCCCAGCCCAAAGGGGAAGTAATTGAGCCCTTGCGCGTCTTCAACGCGCTACTACGCGAACAGTCCACCTAAGGGGGAAAGAAGCGTCTGTCTTTCGTTCTGGTTCTGCTTAGTGCTGCTTGTCTGTCTGGCTGTCTGTCTGACTGCTGCCCTGCCCTGGCAATGCCAACCCTGGACCGTGTGTACCAACCAGATAGATAGACTACATATCCAGATGAAGCCTGTGCTCACTCGACCGACGACGACTTCCATTCTACATGTCAGATCACGGTGCCTGACCTGACCTGACTCTCACTCTACTATCCCTCTCTCTATCTCTCTATCTCTATCTCTATCTCTATCTCTATCTCTATCTCTCCTCCATCCCACCCCCCACCTCTCTCGTCTCTTCCTACCCAGCTGAAGTCTGTCTGTCTTTCTATTTGCGATTCCGCCCGTCAACATCCCCAGGTGGTTCTTGTACAATAACTACATCCTATCCTCCCTCCCCCCAATCCACATCCACATCCTACCCCCCCCCCCCCCATATTCTTGCTCTTGGACAGACAACAGAGACTTGGGAAGGGAGATCACGATTAACAGAGGATTTACAGCGGGACCTTGGAGAGAGACGGACGGACAGACAGACAGATCTAGATTGGATCTACACCTCTCCACCTCATCATATCACATTTTATCATACTAGAGTGCGAGTACTCGCCATTCTTTCTTTTCTTTTCATCCATCCACCCACACACACACACACACCCATCACGGCCTCTTCCATCCATTCGTCCCCATTCTATTGATGCCGGCCTAAATTGTCACCGCCACAACTGCTACATAATACATATCCCTCCGTCGCGTCACCCCCGTTCATGCCATCGTGACTGGAAGGACACGCTCCCTCCTCCTCACCCTCACATCATGGTCGTCAACGCCTCGTCAGAATCGTCTCCCTTCTTCCCTATCACCACCACCGGTTCTACTGCTACCAACACCACCACCACCACTAACAATAATAACACTACCCCTAAACGACGGTCCCTCGACAATAACGGTCTCCCCCGCCCGCCGACCCCACCGCGTGAGTCTCCGCGCTCCAAAAAAGCCTCTACCGCCACTGCCAAAGACCCTTTCGCAACCACCGACTCCAACATCCTCCTCGCCGAGTCCTCCCCTCCGCCCTCTTCCGAGTCCTCCGCCGTCGACAAGCCCAAAAAGCGCGTCCTCTGGTCTCCCTGGACTAAATACCACAAGCCCGACGTCCCCCTCACCTCAACCCCCATCCGCTCGCTCATCGACGCCAAGAACCTCAAAAGCATCCTAAAGCCCTCCCCCATCCCCCTCTACACGGACTCACCCCTTGGCCGTCCCATTGCCGCCCACACATTCACCAGCTTCGCCAGCATGCTTGAGAGCGTCCTCACCTCGCTGGCCTCGCCGGAGCGCAGCAGGAAACTCGACACCTACATCACCTTCAGCAACACGCTCAAGGCCTACGACGAGATCCCGGACATGCCCGCGCTCGAGGCGCATCTACCGGCCCTCTGCGACTTTATCCGCCGCGACCTCACCGCAAAGCTCGAGGACGGCGGCAACACCGACAGCCAGCTGATCCAGCAGGCCATCAAGCTGCTCGTCATCCTCGCGTGGACGCCGCGGCTCGTCGAGGCCATGGACGACACCAACGCGGCCTTCTTCCTCGAGCACGCCATTGCCCGCATCGAGGACGCCGCCACTCCCAAGATCATCGTCAACCACAACCTGCACCTGCTCGCGCAGCAAAAGTTCCCCGCGCGCGTCATGACCCCGGAGCGTGCGAACCGCATCGTGACGGCGCTGGAGACGCTCGACGAGCGCGTGACGGGAAAGAGCATCACGAAGGAGCGCATCGATATATACTACAAGCTGCTGTACCAGGCGAAGCTCGTCATGACGGCGCGCATCAGCGACTGGATGGACAATCTGTTTGGCGGGCTGCTGAGCAGCGTCACGGAGGTGCGCAACCGCGCGCTGATATGCATTGCGGAGGTGTCGCGGGTGCTGGGGAAGGACAAGGCCGTGCCGAGGACGCTCACGAATATCTTTAGCAGACAGGTCAAGGGAAAGCGCATGTTTGAGTCGATCAAGGAGCGGCTGGACCAGTTCATACGGGACGGGGAGGGCGTGTTTGTGGCGAGGATGTGGGGCATTGTGTTGCTGTGTGTCAAGACGCTGGGGGATCACTGGGAGTACTTTACGCCGTGGCTGCGCATCATTGAGGGCTGCTTCAACGTCAGTGATAAAGACGTCAAGGTCGAGGCACAGGTGGCGTGGTCGAAGCTAATCTACAGCATGAACATTGGGCCCAACACCACCCGGAAGCTACTGGGACTACTATGCAAGCCACTGGAGCAATATCTAGACCCAAAGAACGCCTATTCAAACACCAAGAAGCCCCGGAAAGCGGCAATGGCAAACGTAAGTGTATTACTATACTACGGCTTCCGCCCCACCGCAACAAACAAGCAGCTCTCGGACGTCTGGGACCTCGTCGTCGTCGGCCTCGTCGAGAAAATGGCCCTCTCGTCAAAAGAGGAGGTCGGCGAGGGCTGCAGCATCCTCTCTGCAATCTTCGACTCCACCCGCCCCCGCCCCTGGCAGGAGACGCGGGTCCTTGCAACACCGCCTATGGCACCAGAGGACGTCCCACGACTGGACCCGAAATGGGTGCGCTCCAACACGGCCCTGGTCCTGAACACCCTCGAAGTGGCGCTGCGCCGCGGCCACTGGAAGGAGGAGGCCGATAAGGGCGTCAAGAGCCTCTGGGCGCACTTCACGAAAACACTGAGCGACGCGGGATCAAAGGAGATCAAGGTGAGTGCGGAGCTAATGGAGGCCGTAGCACACCTCTTCAACATGTTCCAGCGCATCTGGGCCGCCGGTCCCAGCGCGCTCCTGGGCGCAAAAGAGGCGCCGCCAACAGTGTCGGCGTCGTTCATTAAGAAGTTCTCGTTCCTGGTCGTCACTGCGCTGCAATCACTCGGCACAATCCCGTTCACGGAAAAACACCTCGCATACGATGATGCGACTAAGTTTGCCCCAGCAGCGACGCCGACGCATAAGTACTCCTCCGGCGGATCACCGGCGGTCTTGAACCCGCCGATACTCCACCTCTTTCAGCTGTTCCTCAACCCGCCCGCCGACGTCTTCCCCGACGAGGAGTACTACGAGTCCGTCCGCACCATCCTCTGGAAGTGCGTTGCGGGCCAGGACTCGCGGCGCAAGAAGCTCGGTCTGTTGGCGTCGTGCACGGCGCTGCTGCCGCACCGCGACGCCCGCGAGCTGGACCACGGGATGTGGCAGATCTTTGGGCAGCTCGCGCGCAAGTGTCTTGCGCGCGAGAAGCTGGCGACGCTGCCGCCGGTGGTGGCCGAGTTCCGCGACGTGGTGCGCGTGCTGGAGTGGGGGTGTCCGTATGAGCTGCAGGGGTGGCGGCGGTTGTATGAGGAGTTTTGTGCGGTTGTGGCGGCGGAGCAGGGGGAGGGGTATGTTGCGGCGGTGGTGGTGGAGCCGATTGCGGAGGTGCTGAGGAATCTGGCGGTGGAGATGGATAAGTATGTTTGCCCCCCGTCGCGGGAGTGGGGAATGTGGCTGATAAGTGTAGGACGCAGAGCTTGAAGAAGGCGGTGATGCTGGTGGAGCATGCGGCGTGGCCGAAGGCGGAGAAGTCGTTTCTGAAGACGCCGTTTGGTGGTGCTGGACGACGCTCGCTGGGGTCGGACGCGTATGAGAAGCTGTGCGACCTGCTGGACCACCTTTTGAAGCGGTCGTATGCCCTGTGTGCGGAGGGACTGCCCATGACGGATACGCTGGCATTGATGGCGGCGCTCGGCGACATGCTCACACGGTGCCCAAGCGGGGGTATCCTACCGCTACTGAAGCGCCTTCAGGAGGGCCTCGGTCTCTTCATTGCGGATGAGAAGCAGGTTGTTGGCACGAAGAATACGGACGCTGCTGCGAGGATTTATAACTTGTGGGTGAAGGTGCTGGAGACGCTTACGAGGCTCCCGGCGCATGATGGGAAGACCTTGGATGCGCTGCAGGGGTTGGTGACGGCGGGGTTGCAGAGTAGGAGGAAGCAGATTGTGAATGTGACGGTGAGGTTCTGGAATGACACGTTTGGAGAGCAGAGTAGTCTCTTGTATCCCCCCACTGTCCGTAGCGCACTCAAGAAGCTGCGGCCGATCGCGGACTTGGTGCTGCCGACCTTCCCGGAGAGTATTGAGGACGAGGTGAGTTTTCTATCCGTTCCGCTGACTATTGCCGGGTGATTATTGGTGACGCTAACTAAATTTCGAAGTCTGCCAATACGCCGCCTGAATTCTCCGAGACCCAGAGCCCGGATCCGGACGGCGACGAGGACAGCGCAAGAGAGAATAATAGTATTGCCTGGCCCGCGACGCCGCTGCGGATGGCATCGCCGTTCCGGAAGAGCATGTCGCCGGGGATGATGGTGAAAGACACGCCGCTGCAGACGACGACGACGTCGTCACGGCGCACTACGCCGGGCAGCGCGCGCAAGGCGCCGCCGCCGAAGCCGAAGCATATGGACTCGCAGATTGAGTTTGCGCCGGTTGATAATGGGGCTGCGGGGGCGATTGACTCGCAGGTGCTGACGGAGCATCAGAAGGAGGTGAAGGAGCGGCAGAGGAACGGGGAGGCTGGGAAGTTGTTTTCGAGCTTGGTGGTTAAGACGGAGAAGGGGAGGGAGAGGGAGAGGGAGAGGGGGAGGGAGAGGGAGAGGGAGAGGGAGAGGGAGGTTGTGGTGTTGGAGGATACGCCGGTGGAGGATATGGATGTGTCTAGGATTGAGGAGACGCAGGTGGGGGAGGAGCAGGAGGAGGAGGGGCAGCAGCAGCAGCAGCAGCAGGAGGAGGAAACGATTTCGTTCATATCGGAGATGCCTGTGCCGAGGGAGGACTCAAACCCACAGTTCCTGCTGACCCGGCCGCCGACCCAGGAGTCTGGTGATGTTGCTTCGTCGTCCGAGATTGAGCTGTCGTCGGAGCCGGAGATGGACTCTCCTGGGGCGCAGGAGTGGGAGGAGAGCAACGGCGACGACGTCGAGATGAGCAACCCGACCGACGCCGACGTCGACGCCGACGACAACTCGGACTACGGCAGCAGCATCTCGGAGCTCCCGTCGATCGAGGACGACTTTGTCGATGCGCCGGACCAGCCGCCCCCGAGCAACAGCAGCAGAAGCAGCTCGCCGAGGAAGAATATGATGATGAAAGTAGAGGTTGCAGCGCCGCCGCCGTCGGCCACGCTCTCGGCGGAGGAGCGGCCGTCGTCGGCGGAGAAGAGCGGCAATGAGAGCCCGGATGCGCAGATCATCGATGAGCAGAGGGCATCGCATGGGTTGCCGGCGACGCCGAAGCCGGCGAAGGGGAAGAGGAGGGCGAGGAAGAAGGCGAGCCCGGAGGTGTTGGGTACGATTGTTATTGCGAGTGAGCCGCCGCCGGCGCAGGAGTCGTCGGTGTGGTATCGGACGAGGTCTACACGGCTGGCGGAGGAGAAGGAGAGGCAGGGGTCATTGGAGGTGCCGGAGGCAGGGGGGGGCAGTACGAAGGTTTCTAAGCCTAAGTCGGTTGAGAATACTCCGTCGAGAGCAGCGAAGAATGCGACGCCGTCAAAGGCATTAAAAGGGAAAAAGACGGCAGATACGCCTTCGAGGAAGGGCAAGGCCGTTGAAGCCACCCCATCGCGCGTCTCACCGCCACGGACGAGAGCGTCTGCCCGGAGGGGAGTTTCGGAGACGCCTAAAGCTATTGTAGAGCCCGGTTTGTGCCCCACCCCCCCTTTTTTTTGTGTGTGTATTGTTTGTTTGTTCTAGCTACTAACCTTCCCTAGCATCGCGGAAACGGAAGTTCCTAGCCACAGATGACAGCCCGGTCCCTGGCTACGAGAGCCACCAATCAGGGACCGAGCACGCCCCCTCCCCCACGCCCAAAGGGCGCCGCCGCAGGTCCGACAACCCGCCGCCGGTGAAGCGGGGCCGTGTTGTGGAGGAGGTCCCTGCCGACCCGGATGTGTCCTTTGTGGGGGAGACCCAGCTGAGCTATGGATCGTCCATCCCGGATACGTACGAGCAGGAGGTGGACGAGCTTGTCCGGGCGACGCCGTATGCGGGGAGGGCAGTGGGCATCTTTGATAAGACTGGCGTTGAGGCGGAGGGCGAGGTTGCTGCGTCGACTCCTGGGGGGAAAAGACGGAGGGTGAAGGAGATGGTGGAGGAGACGCCGGTGCCTGCGGAGGTGCCGGCCCTCGCTGCCGCCGTCGAGGAGGAGGTGGAGGCGGTGCAGGAGGAGGAGGGGGAGGAGGGGCTCACGGGTGTTGAGGCGGATGCGGCGACGCCTAGCAAGAGGCGGAAAATGAAGAAGAGGCAGCCGGCGCGTGCGGGGCGCCGCAGTCCTGCAGCGAAGGGGGGTCAGAAGTCGTTGACGGAGACGGAGGAGGACGAGGCTACCCCGCCGTCGTCGCAGGTGGAGATATCGGCGGCGTCGGAGAGCACAGGGGCGACAGTCGTGGTGGGTTCGTCGGGGCCGAGTGTGGTGGCGTCCAGCAGTGTGGTGTCGAGTGCGGCGTCGGAGCCCGTGACGGGCCGGAGCGCGATCGAGGGGCTGAGAAGTGCGCTAGGGGTGTTGGAGACGGTGGGGTTGACGCAGGAGGAGTCGAGGGAGACGGAGGAAATCATTTTGGGCGCGTTTATGAATATTAGGAGACGGGGACGCGAGTAGGTTCGGTTCGGTCCCTCTTTTGTTTCGTGCCGCTGGCTAGATAGATCAATGCCCGGGTTATGTATATGGGGGGCTTTTGGGTTGTTGGTTTTTCTTTTTCTTTTTCCCTATTTTTGCGGGTTCTGGGTTTGTTTGTTTGTAAGACTTGTGTGTTTTTTTTAGAGCGTTTGATATCTGCTTCTTTCTCTCTCTCTCTCTCTTTTTATCGTGAGCAATGGGTGTTTTCTTTTTTTTTCTTTCTGCCTGGTTCTTGCTGTGTATGATAGCGGCGGGGTGGGGGTGGGTTTTTTAAAGTAGAAAACATTGCCCGTGTATGGGAAATTTTATGTCGGGGTATTTTATTTATTTATTAGCATACCTGATTTGGGGGGGGGGGGGGGTTGGTACTTGGTTGGGTTCTATTTACATATGTAGCTAGTTAGACCTTGGTTTTGTTTGTTCTTTTGGCGATGTGATTTGACTTTTAATGGTTTCTTGTAATGCACAGACATCTGGAGCGAATTTGACTAAGTTCATTCATTGATTGCTCCGTTATACGCACGGCTTCAAGGGTTGTCATTTGTGATGGAGCTCATGTACATACTTGTAGACTGTGGGGTTTTTGCGTCATACAATATCACTCGAAGCAATAGACACAATATCAGCGGAACCAGCTAGCTGGGCCGGATCCTGGAGTTCAATCTTCGATCCATCCCGCGAATCTGCTTGCGGGGCATCCGGCCGGTCTCTGAGCTTCGTTGCCCTGCCTCCTGTCCTGTAGTATTGTATCCTCCTTACTGGTAGCTATGTAGGGACGGTTTTATTCTGCTGCGCTGGAGTGTTTGATTAGCTAGACAGGTATATATACATGTAGATAAGGCGTTGATACGGACGTTTCGGCCCAATCACCATGGCACGGAAATAGCAGCGGCGTGGTGCCTATGGGCCAGGGCGGAGGTGTCATGTAGATTAACATGTGTGTAGGCACGGCCGGGGGATTGGTTGCCTATGGCATGGCATCGGGTACATGCGGTTTATGTTTTGGGGTTATGGCCCGGCTACATAGCTTTTTGTGATTCATGATCGAGCTCAAGTGCTCATTCTCCACTCTTGGGCCTAGTGGTATGTGTTCGTTTTGTAACAATCATCTTCTTGCCTCACATCTAGCTGCTGTCTTGCGCCGTGCTCGCTCGTGCTTCTACGGACGCCACTTATAAATATGATGAGATGTGGAGTGAAGGGAAACCGGGCCGGTGTGTTTGTTCTGTGCTTTGTGGTTGGGTTGATGCTATTTGGACTGTGTTTGATCAAATCACTATATAGGCGGTATGTCCACGAATGGAGATAGATATGGTTTGACTCCGAACTGGTGCCTAGCTGCAGCACAGGGCCGTAAGTGAATACTCCTTAAAGACACTAGTATCAAAATGTAAGTGCACGCTGATAAGTAATGTAGGGATATTGATACTCGCATAACTACATCATATACTCAAGTAGGTACTTTGTCTAAGTTTCATCTAGCACAGGTCTCGGGCACTAGCACTCAAGCTAGCCTATATACATGCAAGTTAAGTAGAGCCTCACGACAAAAGAACGATTGGTTACCACCAAAATCGATGGCAGTTGGGGAATTTCCCCGTTCAACCACACTGCTTCACGATGCCATATATATTCTGGAAGCTCCCGCCCGTTAGAAGCGTGGGGCACCCCTGCCAAGCCATGTCTGTAGCGTATCGTAGTGGCATTCCTCAAAAGCCATGTCTACTCTGCATATCCGACGGGTTTTAAATGACCCAAGTTGGCCCACAAAAGCTTAAGCACGTGCAGGGGAATATTAGCAAAGTGATGCAGGCATATGGTGAAACTGGGGTATGACGATACGAATCTAGTACATACAGCTTGTAACCTGCGTTGAGCCTGGAGGGATCTCAACATCGTGGAGTCAGCGTACTGGATGAGGGCGAGATCGAGATTCGATGTGTGGATTTGACAGTTATTGCGCGCGGTGAGTGTGTTCTCTCGGTAAAGTTGGTCGGCACTCTCTGTCGGTACTCTCTATCGGACTGTAATAAGTGCTAGTTAGCAGAATATTTTCAATACTGTACATACAGGGCTCACAGGGCTGCTGTAATCTACTCGTTTACCACGAAAAGAACCATAAAATGCAAGTGACGGAAACAGGGATAGTTTGTATGAGAGATCACCGCCACTCCATACAAATAATCCTTGCCCTGAGCAACTGCATTTTCTGGTTCTTTTCGTGGTAAACAAGTACATAGGCATAAAGCACAGGGCAGGCGGCAGTTGCCGCGGACGATGTTTATATCGTCGCAACCACACCACGATCACCATCCTCAACAACTTCATCTCTGCTCTACATACGAAGGGACACATACTTAACAACGCTTTGCCCTGAGCATCGTAGCTCAGTTGGTGTTCTCAAGACACACGTCGTGCTGCGAATTCAATTGTTTAATACCCACGGTACACGAGGCATACGATTCTCGGAAGAAGCCCAGCCTTTCTTTCGGTGATGCCCTCAGCAACTACAGCTCTTTGTCTATGATATTTCGATAGTCACCAACAACGCCCACAACACAGTACCACAACGGCGCCGTACCAAACAAGTATCTTAAGCTCCACCGGTAGAAACTATATATATACGTATATCATTCCGGACTGCAATGTCTCTAGTTCCCTATAGCCCCACCGATGACTCCCGTAGTGTAGTTCTGTATGTTGTATTTTCCAGCTTCCCTTCCCCGCCTCGATCACCCAAGCTAATAGTCACAGCCGCCATCGTCAAACCCTCGTAATCTACGACCCTTCCTCGAACCAATTAGTTCTCCACCAAGCTTCGCCGTCCACCTCTGGTCCGCCCGACCTCCCCTCATGTCCATTCTGCAAACGCCCCCTCGACTCCGCGCCCGCACCCGGGTCACCCGAGGCTGGCGGGGAGGGGTTTGTAGTTCAAAATTACTTCCAGTTGTTGGATGATAGGTAATTCTCCTGACATTATTGCCGATACTCATTATTCTGACTTGAATCACAGAAACATCCCCCCAAACATGCCTCCTCCCATCCGCCGTACCCCGCCATCGCCCACACACCGTAGTCTACCACGGCCCGAGGTTGAGGATGTTGGTGAGGACCCAGGTTTTCACCAGGAAACAGACCCGTATTCTGAGCCGGTCGGAGGCGGAGGGATCAGCGATGCGGCGTTTAGTCCAAAGTATTTCGAACGATTCTTTGTGACGCAGAGGGAGCTAGGGAGAGGTGGGAAGGGTGTTGTGCTGTTAGTTCGGCATGTTCTGGACGGAGTATCGCTGGGAGAGTTTGCGTGCAAGAGGGTTCCTGTTGGTAAGAATTCCTTTCCGATTTGCGGATTCTGGTAACTGGTTTGTGGGGAATTGCACGAGAATCATCAATTGGCTTGAGGGTAACTGGGTAGGCTGACAAATGCAAATAGGTGACAACCATAAATGGCTAGAAAAGGTTCTCAAAGAAGTTCAACTTTTACAGCAACTTTCACATTCCAACTTAGTCTCCTATCGACATGTATGGTTAGAGAGTGTACGCCTAACAAGTATGATCGCTCCTAGGTTAATCCTTTTTTTAGATTCGTGAAAGCTGATAATTAAAATTTAAGCCTTTGGCCCGAGCGTTCCTTGCGCCTTTATCTTGCAACAGGTATTATACCCTCTTTCCTGCCCTGTGTGGTCAAGATTCACCAGTGCTCGATAAATCGGTACTGGGAATAGTGGTTGAAATCTAAAACCGGGGTTGCCAAGTTATGGCTGGGTTATTTTGAAACCCTCCAAGTGGCTCTAGGGTTCAAGTAAATTTGGATGCCGAAGATACTTATCCCCACAGATTATAAACATCTGTGATTAAAACCTCAAGGCGGGTTTACTATCGTGTACTAACCCCTGTTAGTACTGCAATGCAGGTGATCTCCACGACTTCATCCTCACTGCCACCAAAAAGACCACTACAGAACAATTGAAAGATAAGATTCGGCGTCGGACTCGCGGAATCTCCGCATCTGATGAAACGCCACTTGCACCGCGACGTTTAGCGTTTGAACAGATTATTTCATTCTTTAGCGATATTGCCAGTGGACTAAACTATTTACATAGTAACGGCTTTATACACAGAGATTTGAAACCGTCAAATTGTTTGCTAAACGATACTGGAATACCAGGCCAAGAACTTAGGGTATTGGTATCCGATTTCGGCGAGGTACAGATGGAAAGTGAAAAAAGAAATAGCACAGGGGCAACAGGAACGATTAGTTATTGTGCACCGGAGGTTCTGCGGAGAGGTATAGATTATCCACCCTGGTGCGTTCTTTGTGGTATCTAATAGCAAGATTAGTTTCACCTGCTGGTCAATTCGCAAACTTCACAACGAAGTCCGATGTTTTCTCCCTTGGAATGATTCTTCATTTTATGTGTTTTGGCAATCTCCCCTATGCCTGCGCAGATTTGAGGAACGAGGAGAATGAAAATCTCGATAGTCTTCGTAATGAGATTTTGGCTTTCCAGGGACTCGATGAACGAACTCGGCTGCGCTCTGATTTACCAGAAAGGTTGTATCAAAGTTTAAAGACTCTTATATCTCCTGATCCCAATGTCAGACCATCAGCAGAGGAGATATTACTAGGCTTGGGTGGTGCTATAGGAGAGGATCCTCCAATTGTAACCAAATCCCCAGCTTCCTCTGTCCAAAAGATCTTTTCTTACAGTTCACGGCAGAGACGTGGATCTTCTGGCTCCCAGAAGAAACCGGTGATCAACGTTGATGATGGGTCAACACTTGGTTTCCGCCGTATCTCACCTGTCGCGGATACTCCACCTCCCTCTACCCCTATTGGGTCTCCTAGCGCTGCTGCACATTATGACTACGACACATTCAAACATAAAGCATCATTCTCCTCATCTAGTAATGCACGTACAATTAAACAGCAGCGCGGATCTAAACTGTCTGCAGGACCAGTGTTTCCCCCTTCTGACCCAGCAAGTTCCGATAGTATAATCCTCCGCCCTCGCAGGCCTTTACCAGAGCAGATGGCGCCAAACTGGAAGAGGTCAGTGGTTATGCTTTCAATGAGGCCTGAGTGGGTTACAGCGGCAAAAATGCTGTTGTTTTTGGTAAAGGTCGGTACTTTGAGTGGATCTTGTACCCCGGTTGGTGTAAAACCATGGATTTATTATCCACTCATGGGGCTTGCTGGGTTCGATTTTTCAAGGTATGCTTTTTGCCTCGATCGTAATTTCTAAGTTTATAGATGTGCTGACTGGCCAAATAGGTCTGATCCCACGGTTACGATAGTGTTGACCATTGTGCATTTTGTAGTTTTGGGGCTTGTTCATTCTGTTGGAAGAGTATGCTTGTATTAGTTACTTATTCTTACCTTTATTTTTTTCCTTTATTTTTAGCACTGGGAAGGGTTAGTTTTATCAAGTTTTCAAGGCGTAGCTATTTCTTTTCAAGTCGAGGTCAAGGTGTGGGTAGGGTTCTTTTGCGACTTCCTGGCTCGTTTGGGTGTAATTGTTTTTGTTTTATGCATATTAGGGGATGGTTTGAGCATAAATATCATTGAGCTTTCTTCATCTGACCGCTTAAGAGGTGCTTTCATAATGTCTGAGTTAAAGGGGAGATAGTGAGCACGGATATGTGCGGCGAATAGTGGGGTGTAACTCTTTGAAGATATTGAAAGGAGAGTCTTAAAAAAACCGACATATTTAAACGCTCTGAAATAGCAAAACCAAAGATATGAAATAAAGAAATTTGTATGCAAAACGAACGAAAAATAAAATAAAGAACATAATTGGATAAGAAACCCGTTTCCCCACCGTATTCATGAAATATCACTCGCACCTTCTCATGATCAGAACATAGGAAAAAAATTGAAAAATTGAAAAATTAGAAGATCGTGAGAAAAAAGGGTCCAGTTTATCCAATATCAATTTCCACATCTATAAAGAATTTTAACATTAGCTTAAGAGGTGCAAAAAATGGTCCTTTGGAAACTCACCGAGCATCTGAGCCTCTACTTGTTCAATCTCCTCAGACCTTGCCCTCTTGGCGCCGTTTTCCGGGATGTCTAGGTTATCGGTCCTTAAACGTTTTTTTCTGGCTTCGGCGGCGCTGGGCCATGGGACCGTCCGTATGGCGTATCAATATTTCTGGAACGTGGCCATCTCTTTTAGATATCTCTTCCCTCATGATGAAGGCAACACAAAACCGGATGCTGTCATCTGCGTACTCGAGGGGAGTCTTTCCAGCGTTGTCGGTATCTAGTGGGTTCGCTCCATGCCTGAGAAGCGTTTTGAGTATACTATCTATTGTAACGGTATTGGGGTACCAAAAGTTTTCGACTGTAACATGAAGCGGTGTACGACCATAACTGTCTCGAATAGAGATGTCTACGCCATTATCAAGGAATAGTTGGATAGCATTCTCATGTCTACACCGTATGGCGTCATGAAATGATATTTGTCCATGTTTGTCTTTAATCGAAGGATCCATATATTTCTCAAGGAGTTGGATAATGGTTTCACTGCGTTCACTGCGCTCAACGATTGCACACACCATGGCCTGGTGAAGTGCTGCCAGCCCACATCTATTTTTAACCGAAGGATCCGCACCATTTTCAAGAAGGAGCTGGATAATATGATCACTGCGTCTGTAGGTTATGGTACTGTGAAGTGCTGTTTCTCCGTCACGGCGGTTTTCAATCGAAGGGTCCGCGCCCTTCCCAAGAAGGGGCTTGATAATGCGTTCACTGCTATTCTCCTTTATGGCACAGTGAAGTACCGTGGATGCATCTTCGTTTTGAATCGAAGTATCCGCGCCCTTCTCAAGAAGGAGCTGGATAATATGATCGCTTCTCTCGCACTTGATGGCCATATGAAGTACTGCGGATCCCTTTTTGTTTTGGATCGAAGGATCCGTCTCAAGAAGGAGCTGGATAATGCGTTCACTGCTGTTCTTATTTATGGCCCGGTGAAGTGCTGTGAATCCAAATGTGCCTATAATCGAAGGGTCCACGCCCTTCTCAAAGAGAAACTGGATAATATGATCACTGGTCTCTTCATTTATGGCATCGTGAAGCTTTGTGTTCTCATTGCGGTCTTTGGCCGAGATGTCGGTCCTGTCCGAATTCTCAATTAAATACTTTACCGCTAAATAGTGTCGTAGCTTATATACGATATTAACCGCGGGTGTATTAGTACGACTATGAAACTGTGATCGTAGATATATATGCTTGCTACCTTCATTTAGAAGAAACTTGAGAACAGTAGTTAATGTTAAGACCTGCTCGCGCGACTCTAAATACGCAAGATTCATTCCGATATATCTAAGGAGCGGGAACCACCTCACCAACTCCCAATAATCGGTATCCATTGTACATGTACTAAAGAAATCGAAAGATATATAGGTGGTGCAGGCTATCGCTACTCTGAAGTCTGCATCGGGCGGTTGCTTATTGCGTAGTAGGTACTCCTGGACAGTGTAATGGGCCAATCGGACAGTATTGGTATCCTCGTCTATAATAACTAGACTACCATAGATAGCTAGAATTGTGGCTTTTTCTACCAGCTGATCCGCCTGGTCTAAGTGATATTGGTCTGGTTCCACAGATATTGCTTGCTGAAATTCTTCAAAACTTAGTGTTCTTTGAGCCTTTGTGAGCCAGGAAAGCGACCTGAGTGCTAATTCAACACAATTCTGGGGTTGACTGTAGATGCTATCCATAACTCTATCATATGTAGGATCCAGAGGTCTCACACCACTAGATGAGTTTTTGAGACTTTCTAATTCTTCCATGATTTGCCTAAGAGTTGTTTGTTTGCAAAGGCATTCGATATGGAAACGAACAAGCAAGAACCTGGATGTAACCGAATTAGCCGACGGGAACGGATTATTCACTTGGATACTGATAGGATATCAAGAAGAAGTGATCACCGAGGGTCAAGGGCGATAATTGAATGGAACAAATAATGAGTAGCTCAACACAACCTCAACTACGTGCACATGTAACTGCTATATTTTTCTGAATAGTTTACTTACATCCCTTGGCACATTCCGTGAGGTCTGATATGATTTTGTTCTTAGATCGCGAGTCTTTCTGCCCGATTATGCGTCGTGAGCGTGGGTTCTCGCCTATTTTCTCCTCGATATAGATTTCCATATCTTCATCCCTGGCCCTTAGTTCAATCTGTGCTGTGCCCTGAAAGGAGTCTCGGATATCTTCTGGGTGTCAAAAATATGCTGATCCCTGTGCCAGGTTGTGAAGGTTTGAGAAATAGAGGGAGTAATTCTTTTCGCTGAGTATCTTTGTTGCATTCATCTAACGCATCAAATATAAGAAATACTCGACCGAAAGCCTTTGATATTGCAAGAAGAGCACTCTGTAGATCTTCTAACTTAGGGGTTTCATTTGCCGGCTTTAACCTATCGTATAGGTCCTTTAGTTCTAGAGGTAGTTCCTGTATTTGACTCGCGAGTTGTTTGAGTAGATTTGCTAAAATAGAAATCAGCTTTTGTCGAACTTGGTCTGTGAAGTCGAAGTAGATATAGGCTACCCCATATCTTTTAATTGAAGCGTTTTCTTGAAGATGATCGATAACCATCGAGCTGTATTGATGTTAGTTTGCGATTGAACTATTCATTTTCAGCTAATTCTCAATAGCCTCAGGTTGGATGAGAAGAACCAGCCGGACATCAAGAAATGTCATCTTCCCTGTGCAGAAAATTTCAACATAGGCTGAACATGAGATCATATCTATCCCATAATCCATCTACCTCATTCCCATCTACGTACTGTTGGAATTGACTAAGGGTTGACTAAAAATAAATTTTCAACTTGTGGAACAAATTTACCTCAAAAATGTTTTTCCGGCGCCAGCTGTTGAAAAGATATTCAGCTGATACTCGAGTTATCATTAGTGAATTTTTGATAAACGTACGAATTCCGTAACCCCATAATAGCAGAAAATTCGGATCCCCTTTAATAAAGCTCTGGAAAGCAGGCTCCCTTAAAAGCCATTTTCCGGTGTTGGCTCTCCTTTCCCTACTAATCTCAGGATGTTTATTGTCAAAATCGCCGAGTGTTTTCGATAGCCACTCGAGTATATCATTGCGCCGCTTCGCCCTTTCTCTCTCTTCATCTTGGTTTCGAGCCGCCTGGGATTCTATAGCCTTAGTGTGAATAGATCCTAGAATTGATTCCGACAGAACACTTATGTACGTTTTAGAAAATTTAAATGAGTTGACATTGGAGTTTGATTTCCCTTACATATGTGCTGAAGATTCCGCCTGAAGATTATGAACAATACGATTTGTATCCCGAACAGAGTGGTCAATCGCCCCTATTAAAGATCTTCAGAGATATCAGTAGCCTTGCAACGAAAGTTTTATAGAGGCCAACTCA
This sequence comes from Morchella importuna, assembly GCF_003444635.1. Classification (NCBI taxonomy): domain Eukaryota; kingdom Fungi; phylum Ascomycota; class Pezizomycetes; order Pezizales; family Morchellaceae; genus Morchella; species Morchella importuna. Next base: position 141,745 of record NW_025763436.1, on the reverse strand, counting down.
CAGTTGTACTCTATCCAGGACTAGGCCCAACGAAATCTTGTATCTTTCTAGCTGTGATATATGTTTAATAATATCTTTCTCAGTCATCAGCAGGCGTGTCTTCACTGCCATTCGTGATCCAGAACCTTGATCAATCTTCGGCTCAATTTTTAACTGAATTCTCTTGAGTTCCATTAGACATTCAGACAGTAGGCCATTTTGGCCATCGAGCATCTTTAGGATTTCTTGCTGAATGTCCGCCCTATCTCGAACGGAGTCCCGCAAACTGAAAAGAATCTGAGAAAGTGAGTAAAGCTCGTTCACTAGCTGCCTGATCTCTCTTGGTGCATCCTTCAAGCCCGAGATGTATTCATAACCCAGGGAGATAAGCTTTGTTGTAAGCTGAAGAACTGCGATAGAGCTGCCAACAATGCCAAACGCCTCTGCCATGATGCTGATGCTTCTATTGAGACTGATGGAGTAAAGATGACTTAAAGAGTTTTACGGAACTTGTAGTTTGGGTCTCTGTATCTCTTAACCCCGCACAGCCTTGTTATGCCAACACTCCATATGCTTTGTTTGTGTGAATCCCCCCGGGATAGGTCCAAATAATGGTCCCCCATGGTTGGCTACTCTACTACGCCTGACGGCCACTGTCTACAGACTTACTCACCTACCCACCATACATGTAGAGTACAGTACGAAAAAACGGGGTGAAACCAGTGCTGTATGACTACGGGATTTAGTGAATAATACCGAATTAAACCAGCATTACAAGGGGGATACCGTAGTAATGCCGTATTCTTGCTGCATTACTAGCGCATTCATACCCTTTTTTGGTATTGTAGTATGTAGGTACTCTACCATAGGTAGAGATGTACATACATAGTCGCAGTACGTAGATGGTACTACGTACGCAAGTAGAGTATACCTACATACAGTATTTACGAAATGCGACACTGAGAGGATTCAACCGTTGAGGAGTCTCACATTCTCTATGGGTGCAGACGACGAGAATACGCACGGAATATGCCGTGTAGCTCTATAGTTGGTGTCATGTGACTTGAGCGCTTGTTTACATCTCCAAGCTCCGACATAACCCAACTACACAACTAGAACTGCATGTGAAGTAAATGCCTGATGTCTCTCCCCACAATTCTCACTCCGACATATACAGGCCCAGCACCCCGAATGAAGTTCAAAAGCCCCATCTCGCTACCCGCACCACTTCCCGCCGCCCAAACCGCGCCCTTTGAAGATGACAATCGGTGGAAGTTGTTTCTAACGACAAGCACGAAAGTCAGCGTCTGGGATTCGCAGGGGTGCAATGCAGTCTTTACCAGTGGTTCGGAGGGGATTGTCGCTGCGAAGAGGGCAAAGGATGGATCGGTTTTGGCGATTGCAGACTCCCAGGTGGTCATGCTGCATCGGATCGAGGAGGGCCAGGATAAATCTTACCGTTTGAAAGGAACTCAGGTAGAGGAATCGCTTGACCACCTTTGGAGATCTATTAGCTGACAGACTCGAAAGCGGTGTCGACATCTACAGTATGATCACGACTCGCGCAGTCTATTTTTCACTGACTCCCTTCACAACAGCGTTCAAAGCTATTCGTTGAAAGAGAATCGAGTGGCCGATGCTGCAAAACCCCATCCATCGTCGATTACTGCTTTTGCGATATCCTCGGATTCAAATCTTGTAGTTTCCTGCTCTGCCGAACCACCTATTACCCAGATTCACAATCGCCTTATGGCAACCACCGTCTCGATTACACCACGATGCTCAACTGCGCCGGTGGTGCTCTGTAGCTTTCATCCGAGCCGGCGGACGATCTTTGTGCTTGCGTTTCGTGACGGTGTCCTCGCAGCTTATGATTACAGTAAGATATCCGGGGGGAGCAAAGCAAAAAAAGACGGGAAGATTGGTATCGGTCAAGGTGGTACAAAGGAAATACATGCCTTTCAACATCTACATGACCCAAGTATTTACTCGAGTGCCGGATCGGCAGGGATCACAGGAGTCGAGTTCGTTCCGGGGTACAGGAGTAGAGCTGTCACAGTAGGCGAGGATGGGAGGTTGTTCTTGGTGGATTTCGAGATGCGGGATACGCTGGGAAGCTGGCACATTGCTGCTCCTGCAACAAGCTTGACAATAAGGCCCATCACTGTTAAGGGGAAGTCAACCGATGAAGACGACATCGGTGGATGTGTAATTGCTATAGGGACTATCCACGGAAAGTGCTACGTCTATGACGAGGACGGAAACAAGATTGGTGAGCAGACAGTGGATTCGGATGGTGGCAAGGTTCTTGATGTGGAATGGGTGTGTACTCCTTACAGGTAGGCTTTCTATACCGATATATTGACGAAAAAAACAGGTATCTGGAGATATTCATCCCCTACCAAGCGAAGACGGTGATTCTCATAGCCCCACCTCTCCTCGTTCCCACATAAAGCCCCCTCCTTCAGCAGGAGCACAGCAACCAGCTGGAAATCGCCGAAACTCAGCGACAGCCGAAAATTCTAGACCCACCAAAGAAAAAGATAAACCCCTGAAGCCCAAGCTGGATCTAAAAGAAGATTCCAATCAGTGGCCAGGGGTTCAAGAAACCGCCACTCAGGGGTACATGACCCTATTCAGTCCTGTAAAAAAGAGACAAAAGCCAGAAAAGGCTGCGTCTCTTGCCGGAACAAAAACAGCCAATGCCGAAAAGATATCGGATCCAAAACTAAGAACGATTGAAAAAGAGGACCAGAGGAGTGTCATCAGCGCACCGTTACTGTGGAACGAATCGGCAAAGAACCAAAGTCGGCCGGGAAACACCAAAGAAGATCATAGCCCCATAAAAAAACCAGCAACTAAGGCTAATGACAATAAAGTTGCAACCTTATTGGAACAAACACCAGCTCTAGGCAAAACAGCCCCCTCTTTACAGCCATTATTACGAAGTAGTGGTACTGGCAAAGATAATCCGTCACTATTAACATCACATCGTATCACACCTGTTGCCTCCGACGTTATCAAAACAAACGACAAGACAAATGATGGAAAACTACTAAGTCAAATACGCTCAATAAGGGCAAAGGTTGAAGGTGATAAAATCGCCAGGGGAAATTTAGCAATATTTGCGCCCTATATGTCTAGCAAAATCAAGACTTCCGCCATTATAAGATCGGGGGGAGCAGCAGAAAACCGGAAAGCGCCCGTCTTATCTCAGGAGAAACCCGTAGATCCCCGGCTTCGAGCCCTAGACGGAAACAGGGCCGACGACCGAATGGACGGGAGCGTCGACCAAACAGACAGAATACCTAAGACAGCACCTCAAGAAGAAGATGCAACGCTCCCAGGCCCTGTGGAACCTCCGAAAAAAGACGAGGATCTACCCTCTCCAAACCAAGAGGACGACGCACAGTCCGAAGCCTCATTCGATGGCGATATCTGGCTTGTCGGGGACAAGCCGTCAACAAGCCGAAAGAGGAAGAACTCCAATGTGGATGATTTCCAGCCCTCATCCAGCTTCGACAGCAACGGCGATAGGTCTTCATCCAGAGCCGGATCCTCAAAGAGCAGAAAGACAGTCTCTTGGGATGACGGGCTTACCAGCCGCGACAACATAACCCCTGCAAACTTGCTACGTGAATTTGAGAATCCATCCAGCCCCCGATTTGCGTTCAGCGGCGACGCACCGTGGCCACTAGTAGCCAAGCGCGAAGGAAAACATCTAGCCTCTAATGCTACAACACCCGAAACTTCTTTCGCTTCAAGAAAGGTATTGAGCAGCCAAAAGGAAGACCCCACTTCTGGCATTCCAAGTAGCTTGGACGAGAACTCGTTCCACACGCCCCATGGCCCGGTTGCAAGCTTGATGGAGCCCGCGCCCCGAAACGCTCTTGTAGAGATGCAGACAATGTTCAAAGCCGAGATGAGGGGCCTACAGGCTGAGATGGCGAGAGGTTTCCAGGCGCAGATGCGGGTGCTAGAGGACCTGAGGAGCGAGGTCCGGACGGTTAGGGAGGAGAACGTGAAGCTACGAGACCAAATATCGGAGCTGAGTGCCAAGGACAGGGAGAAGCGTCCTTGAAGATTTGGGTTGCATTGAGTGTTTCTTTTTCCTCTTTTCTTTACCGGTGGGGCGGGACGGGCGGCGTTTTTTTTTTTTTTTTTTATGTATTTATTATACCTAGACTATGGAGGGTTAATCACGGAGTTTCGGGAGGTGCTATGTTTGTGCGCGCTTGTTGAAATATTGAGAATGCAGGTCGGGCGGGCTTGATTGTACATTCCAACTGACCCCGATTTATACAAAAGTAATGATTCAAACCACTACAGTTCTGAAGTATCGTTTATGTGTATTGTACCTACATACATACCTGTAGAGCCCATTGAGGCTAAGGTGAAGCCAAACTGGGCCCAACGTAACTGTACCACGCCGCAAAAGTCCCCTAAACAAATCCTTAGCGCCCCAAACCATCTCGCCGACCATCTTCCAAGTCCGTGGGTGACAACCCATGACCGCACCGCACCGCGCCTGCCAAGCCGCATCCGATAAGATAAGATGGAGGGGTCATGGTCACCCACCAAAAACCAAAAACCCAGATCTTTCCATACGGGAAAATCCAAAAATCCAAAAAAAAAGACCAAATTAAAATATATATAATTTCACGCCCCCCCCGCCCATTCACCCCACAACCCATCAAACCAACCCACCCCAACCCACTAGATACAGACCAACAACAGCAATGTCCGTCGCCCCAGCCGCCAAAACATTCAAGGCCGAAGAAGCCGAGAACCTTGAAGACGTTCGTCTCCCCCTCCCCCCCTTCCTCTCCTGCTGCTCCCAGTCAGTACCACCCGCTAACACCTCCCGCCGCTACAGATCGAAAAGCAGTTCGCCGTTAAAGGTACCCCCCCCCCCCCAAACTCCCCCGCTCCCGCAGCGCAACCAAGCTAACACCCCGCACAGCGGTGATGCACGCACAGACGTACTGGAGCATCCTCGAGACGCGTAAAGGGACGGACCTGCGGCTGACGCGCTTCGACGACGAGATCTATACGCACCTGCTGGAGGTGTTTCCGGACTTTGATGCGAGCAAGGCGCTCGACGAGGACGAGATGAAGAGTAAGGAGGGCAAGGAGAAGTGGAGGGAGTTCATGATGAAGTATGAGAAGACGGTTCGTGTCTCTGTGTTTTTGCGGTGGGGGAGACGGGGGAGGAGGGGAGAGTGGGAAGGAATTGGGGGGGGGGGGGGGATGGGGCTGATTGAAGTATGTGGGTGGTAGGTCGATGATTATAACTTTGGTACGCTCTTGAGGACCGATGCGAAGGCAGAGTATGAGAAAGATACCACTATCTTTGGTGAGTTTTGAGTTCTGGCCCGCCCCGGCCCCGGCCCGAGGGCACAGAAAGCGCAGCAGGCGCGGTAGTGCTAATCTACGATATGCACCACCCACAGTCCCCAGAATGCAGGTGTGTAACCCCCCTCTACCATTATCCCCCCCGAAAAATATATACTAACACACCTCCGCAGTTCTACGCCATCGAAATCGCCAGGTTCGCCCCCCCAGTATAAACACGCAGTATAGCACCACTAACAAGCGTAGAAACCGCCACGGCCTCAACAACTGGATCAAGGAGAAGATGGACGCCGAGAAGGCCGAGAAGGCTGCTGCCGCAAAGTAGGTATGATTTTTGCGTCTAGGTGGTTGGATGGGTGGGTAGCGTTGGCGGGGTTTTTTGTACAGAAAAAATTGGAGTCTTTTTTTTTTTTTTTCTCTTGCAAGGGAATGTGCGCGTGCGGGTGAGAATTTATGGACGGAATTGCTGGGGTTTCCGATGTGATGTGGGTGCCGAGTGATGATTGATGATACACGTAGAGTGCTGGCCTGGGTACATGTAGTAAATGGACTCATGTAGTAAATGGACTCATCTAGTAGCAGTGTTGGCGGGAAAGAAATACACACGAGTGATTTCACATGACGCCTAAATCACGACCCTCACTCGAGCGAGTCCACCCACCCCCAGATTACACGCCCCCCACTCCCAATTGTCCTCCTCTCCCCTCTCCCTCTCCCTCCTCCCCTCCCCTCCCCTAAACACAATATATATCTACACCTAAGAATTACTAACCATCATCAGACCACCTCCCCTTTCCCCACATTAACATTCCCCACCTCTCACTGTCGTACCGTCGCACACACATCGCATCTAGCCCCTCCTCTCTCAAATCTTCCTACCGAGCATCCAAATAAGGTTTCCCTCTCTAGTGCCCCACCCCTGTCCTGTCGCTCGCTAGCAGTGCGAGATCGGCGGTCCCCCGGGCCGATACACAAAACGGGCAGGGATCCACTGCTAAGCTTCAACGGCGAGTGGGGACCCTGCAGCAGCGCCCAACGCTACGACAACTTCCACTTCCTGTCGCTTCTATAGCAGAGTCTCGGTATAGATGTGGGACTGACGGACTGCACCTGCCTTTCTCTGGTCTCGGAGCGGCAGAGTACATATAGTTCATCTCAACTCTTATCTGTGTGTGGTGGATGCGGTGGTACCTTTGTGCTCTGGTATGTAGCTGTCACGCGCGCTAGCGGTTTGGTGGCTTGCGAGATATTTCCCGGTGCTCCGGTGCTGTCCTACCAGCGTTCGGTGCATTCTTTCACACATAATAGCTCGGATGGAACAATGACAGCAAAGTGCCCATAGTACCTACGTTCTTTATTAAAGGTGTACATAAGGAATTGAGATACCCACTTTTTGATTTTCTGGATACACACAAGAAATATACTCATACTTAATATCTAATTAATTTTATAATTTTACCATGTCGATGGATCTCGAGTCACAGAGATCTAGCATCTCGAGTTATCACGATGAACTCAGCAAGAAGGAGGCCGGAATACCCACCAACGTTGAGGAGCTCAAAGACGAGCCGGCAGCGACCAAAACTCTTCTTGACGGTGCAGCCCATAGGACTGGCAAAAAGTCGTTTCTGGCTTGGGCTACTATAAACACATTAGCAACCATAGGCATAGTTAATACCCCCAATACCCATTCCCAAACTGAACCTAGCTAACACCCGCAGGTCTTTACGAACAAGCGCATCTTCCAGCACCCCTCCTTCGCCGCCTCCCAAACCTCATTTGCCTCCTTCCACTTTTTCTTCACCACCCTGACGCTCCTCCTCCTCTCCCGCCCGCCCCTCTCCCTCTTCACCCCCTCGCGCACCCCTCTCACCACAATACTCCCCCTCTCACTCGCAATGTGCCTCAACGTCATCCTGCCCAACCTCTCCCTTGCCCACTCCTCAATCCCCTTCTACCAGACCGTCCGCATTCTCCTCACCCCCCTCGTCGCCCTCCTCAACCTCGCCCTCTACCACACCACCATCCCCATCCCAGCTGCTCTCACCCTCATTCCCGTGTGCGCCGGAGTCGCCCTCACATCATACTCCGACACCCACACCACCCATCCCACGCGCACGTCCCCCGCCGGCGCGATCTACGCCTTTACCGGCGTGCTGGCGTCAGCACTATACACAGTCTGGATCGGGTCCTATCACCGCCGGCTGGGACTCTCCTCCATGCAGCTGCTTCTAAACCAGGCACCCGTTGCGGGCGTGTTGCTGGCCGCATGCGCGCCGTTTGTGGACGATGTGCCGGCGGTAAGAGAGGTGGAGGTGAGCATGTGGTGGCTTGTGCTGCTGAGTGGGGGGTTGGCGAGTGTGGTGAATTTGTCACAGTTTTATGTGGTGAAGGAGGCGGGTGCGGTGGGGAGTACGGTGGTGGGGCATGTGAAGACTTGTATGATTGTGATGATGGGGTGGTGGATTGCGGGAGGTGTAGAGGCGGGGAGTGTGCTGGGGGTGGGGATGGCGATGGGCGGGGTGGCGGCGTATTCGTGGGTTGTGGGGAGGAGGAGGTAGGAACTCAGTGGGAGTTGTAGAATAGGGTTTGTGGTTGATAGTTGGTTATGTAAATATAGGATATGTAGGAACTGTAATTTCTATGAACACCTTATTAGTAGAAACACTGATATTGTTAATCACACGAAGGTCTTATTAGGTAAATATACTCATATTACTACGAGCACTTTACTAGCTCAGGTACTCAAATGATCTAGTAGCCAAACCTATCTCACACGACTAGAGTTATATTAGTAGAGGTAAAGTAGTCAATTTATATTACCCCTGTCTCCATAAGTACAGTCGAAACTAGTATCCTCGAACATTTTCAAGCTGCCGGTGGTCGAGGCCTTGTTATCAGGGGTCTGGAGGCTCTATCACTCAAGTTATCCGAATGCAGGAACCTGAGAGTGATGATGAGTGGATAAGTGGATAAGTGGGTGCGGCAGCTTAACTTTATAGGCTCTTTGAAACTAACACATATACTTGATCAAGATCAACCACGCAACATTTTTAACGTGTTAAACACCTATTAATTTGCATCACGTTGTTGAACATCTTATTAGCTAAAGTATTCATACCACGAATGACCTGTTAGTAAAACCACTCGAGTCAAACTTATCCACATTGGAGCCATACCTAATATATTGCGTTTTCCGGTTCGATAAAACTAGTAAACCGGCTGTAACTAGTATATAGGCTTTGGGAGGGTTCGGGCATCGATTAAGCACTTTATTGATAAAAGTCCCTATACTCACGCATTCATACGCGCCATTACGAACGTAACTGCACCTTTTTAGAAAAAGTGTGCACCCGGGTAACTTCTTTGATAATCAAACGTATCAACAACGGAGCCATAAATGTTTTTGCTAATTTTCATATATCCCAAGCTGTAGTAGATATATTAACTAGTAGTGAAGACTCATAATGTCTTAAAGGGGTTATTTCTCCGTGGGATCCGAACGCCTTGTTGTGTTACCAAAATTACTCATATCAATCTTTAGTTAGCCGGTATGTACTCCGTGCTCTCACAAGCGCACTGGATCCAGGTGGTTCTGTAGGGTTAGGGGTGGTTGGCTCGGCTTCGAACACCTTATTAGCCAAACTACTCATACTGACACCAACTCCAACAAATCAACATGTCAAGAGGGGGGAAAGACTTACAGATACACACCCGTATCCTGCTCTGTCTTACGACACTGAAAAGCTTGCCCCTGCGGCAGGAACGGCCGAGTGATTATCCATGACTGAACCCGGGACTTTCCCAGACCCGCGAGTACTTCCCAACGCGTCCGCGTATACTAGATTTTCAAGACCTATATTCCTAAACCTCACTTCTCTGTGAGTTGGAGCTATACTGTGATGAAATAGGCACGCTACGTACCTGCTGCTACTACCTGGAAGGACGTCCCGGACAGCCAACACCCGCCGGTTACCCAGCTGGACTACCACCAGAGCACGTTATCGAAATGTATTCGAAGAGGTAAAGTAAAGCGTTGATGAGTTTCAGATAAAAGCTTTCTGGACGAGGTTGTGGTGGTGCTGGGTATGGAGTTCGTTCGTGGCACGATGCTGGCCAGTTTGAAATGCTCCAGTTCTGATATTTACTAAGGTAGCGTTTCTCAGTATGTATCGTAGCTTAGGTGTCAGGATTTCCACGTTTTATCACCCGGTACGCCCCGTGGCTACATATACGCCTAATACTACATAGCCCATCCAAAGACACCCAAAGCACAGAAAATATTCATGGCGGCATGGCGCAGCGGAAGCGCGCCGGGCTCATAACCCGGAGGACGCACGATCGAAACGTGTTGCTACCAACAAATTTTCTTTTTTTTCTTCTTTTTTAACTGTCTGGGGGAGGGACGAGTGATGGCTTTTTGGGTTGAAGATTTTTGGAAACCTGTTATCTTACATCGTACATAAGTTGGCCGGCACATACCAACATCTCCCAAAATTTCTCCTCCACATCTTATTTAACCCCCATCACCACCACCAAATCCCCATGCAATACTTGTCCAGATCGCAAGTAAGTTGTCATAACCTTCGGGCTGCATGACATGATGAAATAATCAATTAATCAATCAACCAATCACCCAGATCGCTGCCAGTGAATCGACCGAGTGATACCCCGTGACTCAATCACTCAATCCAATCCAACCTAATCCACTCTCGTATCGTAATCACTCGTCAATCAAACCTGCATGTGAGGAAAATTGATCACATAGAAACTCACTAATTATTTTTAATGGTGAACATAGCCTTATGCAATAGTACGTTATGGTCTACTTGATGCGTGATGCTCGTCTGCCCAAGGAAGCGGAGAGGGACAGGGGAGGATTGCCAGTCCAGTCCGAACATTATCAGAGCTTAGAGAAGCAACCGAGTACCGGAAAATTCATTATCAACCTTCAAACCTTAAAGCATTCCACCCAACCCCACCGCCCGCCTCGTGGCCACATGTAATAGTACATACTTGTCCTTAGTATGTATACGCAGTGTCATACAACGCTAGCCCTATTGTACGTGCCATGACCACCCAAAAGTTTCAAATGTACGGAGAACATCCATAGCGGTATGGCGCAGCGGAAGCGCGCCGGGCTCATAACCCGGATGTCCCTCGATCGAAACGTGGTGCTGCTAGAACAAAATTTTTTTATTTTTATTACCTAGTCTGAGTTACGTGAATGAATCTTCTGAAACCGTTTTTTTTACGCACAAAACCAGTGTATGTGTTAATCTAGAGCTAGAAACTTAAAAGTATTTCGTTTGACTCCCGTATGTTGCAGGAGTAGACCCCATGTATCACTAGACGCTTCTAAATACGCCGAGTGATACCTTATGACCCACACACCCAACCAGCCACCGTGACTACAGTTTAATATCCAGGACCAGACCAATTACCGATGTGTCTGTGCCACACATAGACGTATTGAGAGATGCTGAAAAGATGAACAGCTATGATCAAGCCGGAATGTAGATGAAGCTCAGCTTACGAGTCAAGTGCATGACGAAGCCTAAATGTCCAACGGCAAACCGCCCGATGACCACACATACATGTATATTAGTAGCCCTAGCACCATACAACACTAGCACCATCCACCCGCGACCCAGAACTGCTCAAAGCACGAAGAGTATTCATAGCAGCATGGCGCAGCGGAAGCGCGCCGGGCTCATAACCCGGAGGTCGCACGATCGAAACGTGCTGCTGCTAGCACAAATAAATTCTTTTTTTTTTTTTTACCTGGTCTGAGTGATGATTTTTTAGATAGAAAACCTACATATACATGAATCTATTATCTCTTCTATCAGCGTCTTCCTTACTTTTCTCTCCACTACAGCCGCCAAAAACGCCCCGGGTTTCTGCTGGATAGACCGAGTGATATCTCATGACTCCCCTTCAACCCAATCCACCCCGTGTTCACCCGTCAACCACAGGCATATACGCAAAGAGGACCAATCTAGTCAACCTGGTCTGTTTTTTTCCCCGTGGTAAACGTACGGCACTCTAGCTACTGCAGTGTTATGAAGCGGTACGTTACTGTCCGACAGAAGTTAGTATACTACCTGCAATCTACAGTCTACAGTAGCAGTCTGCAGTCTACATATACACAACCACATGTTGTCCTTCTGGTACTTTGAAGATCTAAACTTGATTGAAGCTTTACACGGATTCTAACAGTCTACTGTGATCGCAGTAGGCACATATACAGACAGACGACAAAGCCATCGTATTTGTAGACTTTCTATTAACGGGACGTATATAGTAGCGCGACATACGCACAGAAAACCAGGCCCGGCTCTCCTCCAGGACGGAAGCACAAGGAGCAGGAATCCGGGGGTCCAGCTAGAAGCTCCGGAAGCACGAAAAGCGCTGCACCATCATCCCACAAACCCAACCGTCCTTCAAAACGCCGTCCTTCTAGCCCAAGGAAGGAAACACCGAACGAACCTACGACCCCGCCACGCCCACCCCCGTCCCCACCCCCGCACCCGCCGTCGCCGCCCCACCCCCAAATTCGACAACCCTCTTCAACAGCGCCATCCTACCACCGCCGCCGTCAGCACCTAGTACCACCACCCACAACCCCCACCAGCACCTACACCTCCCCCACACACCTCCCCCTCCACCACCACCGACCCAACAGAAAACAAGCTCACTCACCTCTCCTTATACAGCGCCTCCAACTCCTCCATACTCCCCCCCTTCTTCCCCGCCAGCGCCAGCGGCGGCGCCTCCGTCCCCTCCACCGTCAGCATCAACCCTCCCCCCGTCTCGCCCGCCCACTGCGGCGCCGCCGCAACCTTCACGCCCAGCACCTGCCAGTCGCGGCTAAGGCTCTGCGCGGTGACGGCGGAGTCTGTGACGTCGACGACGATGACGCGGTCGCGGTCGCGGTCGTTGTTGTGGTTGTGGTCGCTGGGCGGTGGGGGGTCGAGGGGGTCGATGTCGTCGTCGGAGAAGATGTAGTGCACGATGGGGTGCTTGTGGGATGTTGTGTGCGGGTTGCTGATGAGCGTGAAGAAGGGGGAGAAAGGTGGTGGAGGCGGCGGGGGCGGGGGGTAGTGTGTTTGGGGGTGGGCGTGGGCGTGGAGTGGGGGGAGGGGGGGGCGTAGGGGGGGTTTTGGTGCGGGGATGCCATTGTTGTTGTGGTTGTGGTGAGGAGGGGAGGGAGGATGGAGATAGAGGTAGAGAGAGGTAGGTTGAGGTAAGGTAGCGCGTCACGTGAGATAAGAGCACACGAGTGACAGGGGTAGCTTAGCTCTGCTTCCATTATTATCGCGACGTGCGAGTGAGAGCGTGTGTATCATGTATGGCCCCCGAGTCTAAACTTACAGACAAGCAGGTATCAATTTCAAAAGCACAACGCCAGAACAGAAAACCATATTCTCCCCCAATTCCATTCCCCAGTCCCTCCATAGCCAGCTAACCCAACCCAACCTAACCTCCAGCAACCTCAAACTTCTGCCGACACATGGGACACAAGCCCCTCGAGCTCTCGGTCGAGATCCAGTCGTTGACGCAATGCTATCATATCGTCCACCGACCCATTAGCGTTTCCAATTCCCTTCCTTTCCCATCTCCCCGCGGTTTCGCCAGCTAGGGTACTCCAGATCCAGGTGCAGGTGTAGTAGGTAGATACATGTACATACCAGATGAAACGAATGCCCACACTTGCCCACCACTGCACCACACTCATCAGCACCCCTCCCACAAAACATCTCTACCCAGCCACAAGGAAGAATACTCACACAACGGACAATCATCCCCCGGAAACCTACAGTTCGGACACGTGCCGTCAAACTGGACGCGACAGATGCCGCACACGTCGTCCTCGGGCACGTCCCAGCGCCAGGACGCGACGGCGTTCCACGTCTTGATCCTGACCTTCATTCTTTTTTGGGGGGGAGACGCGTTGAGAGATTTTTTTTATTTTTATTTTTGGTTGGTGAGGAGGCTGTGGGTTTGGGGTTTGGGGTTTGGGATTGGTGGAGGCGAGGGGTTGCAACTTGCAACCTTGCGGGGGTGGAGGGAGGGATTTGGTGGGGGCTTGGCGGTGGCTTGACAGGGGAGGGGAGGGGAGCTGGTGGGGCGGAGGTGCAGACGGGAGGGAGGGAGGGAGGGAGGTGGAAGCACGACACCAGAGACACAACTAAATACATACATCTTGACATCACATCGCAGCTACAGACAGACATCACCGCCAGACGTCATCGATCGAGGATTTGCAATTAATTGCAACTGAGGTCCGACATCATCTAGAGTAGAGTGCATACATAACTAGTTACAGGTGTGTTCTCAATCCTGGACAACATCCTCAGTCAACCTTAACCAACACCGCCCACTAACCCCCCAACTCAATCCCCCCCCCATAGCACCAATGCCCCTCACCACCCGCCTCACCACCCGTCTCCTCTCCACCACAATGTCCCGCCCCTTCAGCACCTACACCATCCCCCCGCGCGCCCTCGCCAGCGCCCTCACCGCCAACCCCCCACTCACCTCCCGCACCCCACGCACCATCCCCCTCTGCGCATCCTGGTTCCTCCCCACCTCACCCCACACCGGGTCCGCCGTGTTCGCCTCCGCCCGCATCCCCAGCGCGCGCTTCTTCGACCTCGACGCCATCAAGCACCCCTCCTCGCCCTACCCGCACATGCTGCCCACGCCCACCGTGTTCAGCGCAGCAATGGGCAAGCTAGGCATCACGAAGGAGGACACCCTCGTCGTCTACGACTCGGCCGAGATGGGCATCTTTAGTGCGCCGCGCGCGGCGTGGACGCTGAAGGTGTTTGGGCACGAGAAGGTGCATGTGCTGGATAGCTTCAAGGCGTGGGTGCAGGCGGGGCTGCCGGTCGAGGGCGGGGAGGTGAAGCCTGTGGAGGAGACCGTGTATGGGGATGTGGTGATGGAGGAGGGGTTGGTGGCGGGGTTTGAGGATGTGAAGGACTGGGCGCTGCATGGGGACCGCGGGAGGGTGCAGGTGGTGGATGCGAGGCCTAATGGGAGGTTTAGGGGTGTGGATCCGGAGCCGAGGCCAGGTAGGGCGGCATAGTCTACTATCGTCCCTTATTCACTCTGGCTAGCTATGTATGGGGGCTGATGCAGAACAGGGCTCCCGTCCGGCCATGTCCCCGGCTCCATCTCAATGCCATTCAGCAAGCTCGTCGACCCCGCGACGGGGAAGCTCCTACCCGCAGCGGAGCTCCGCGACGTGCTGGTCAAGGCCGGCGTGAGCGAGGATCAGGGCGTGGAGAAGGTGCTGATGTGTGGGACGGGGGTGACGGCCGTGGTGGTGGACATGGCGCTGGAGATGGCGGGCATCGGCGGGAAGAGGAGGGTGTATGATGGCAGTTGGACGTGAGTATCTTTCTCCTTTTCTTTTTGGTGTTTTGGTGTTTTGGTGGTGGGGGCTTGGAGGGAGGGCTGGAGGGAGGGCTGGAGGGAGTGCCTTGACGGGTAGGGTTGGGGGTGGTGGCTTCGGGGGTTCTTTGCTGTGGCTTCTTACTGCTCATGCTCATGCTTATGCTCGTACTCATGCTCGTGCACATGCTCATGGGTAAAAAGTAAGAGTAAGAGTAATAGCATAGCAGAGAATCCTCAAAGCCATCATGACCCGGTCCCACCCGGGGAAGGCACAGGTTCCGAAGTGCTCCGGGGATGAGATGAGTACTCCGCTAGGCAGCGCAGTGCAAATTGGCACGAGGGTTTTCCTCTATTCAAGCATTGTACTCATTACCTGACTCCCATCTACTCTTACTCTTACTCCCGGAGCCTTCCTCCCTTCCTCACATTCCTCCGGGCAGGCAGGCAGGCAGGCAGCGGTTGAGACGGTCAGCCTGCTTTGCTTGCTGCCTGTGGTTCTATACTGTCCTACCCTATCCTACCCTATCCTACCCTATCCCGTCCTACCCTACCCTATGGTTTTATACTCATACTCATATTCATACCCCACCCCCACTCCCGGCGCCCAATGCCCTCCCCGTACCTGTCTGTACCTGTACCGTATCCTACCCTCCCCGATCCCAGTCCCAGATCTATAGTAGCTGCAGATGAGTACCATCTCTCTCTCTCTCTATTTAAAAGTATCTGTGTACAATGCTGTGTGTTGGCTGAGTCACAGCCCATCACGCGGTCCACATGTGTACGTGCCGAGGCTGACATTCGCGACTCGACCTGCAGGGAGTGGGCCCAGCGCGTCACTGAGGATTCAGGGCTGATTGTAAAGTCCGACAAGTAGTGAATGGGAGGCTGCGTCATTGAGTGAGTGAGTTGGGGGGGGGGGGGTGTGCTGTACGTAGATACCTGTATGGCTAGCTAGCTGAGAGATGGGATGTTCGCGGGGGGGGGGGGGGTGAACTACACTTGGGATGGAAAACGTTGTGTTCGGCAGGCGCAGTTTGAATTAAGCTACGTGATTGATAGGGACGCGACATATATTTGCATTACATGGCCATTACTGTTTACATACTCTCGATAAAAGCATCGCGATGAGACACCTTGTAGATTACATACTCTACATCGGTTTCTATCCATAGGCCGCAGAGCACACGAAAAAGTGGGGTGTGTGGGTGAAGGAGCTATTGGATATTAATAGATAGCCTAGCTAGCCTGCACCGGCGATGACGATGAGGCACTGTTTCTTCTAACTCCCGGGTCTGTCTTGTCTTGTCTGCAGTAAGAACTTTAGTAAATACATACTACCGTTGTTCTGTACTCTACCTAGCTAGGTACATGTATCTTAGACAAGGCGTCCAAACAACGCGGCAGCTAGAGTAGAGAGAGGAGGGAGTGGGGAGAGTTAGAGTTGTGTAGTTGTTAGGCGAGCGAGGAGGATTTGCATCGCCGCCTGCGCTGCGTGGAACGAACCGTGGGAGGTTCCACGCAGCCAAGCATGGGTGGAAGAAGTGCATTGAGGATGGATGGATGGGTGGAACTGTGGAAGGGGAGGTGCGGGTTTGGTCTAACTACATGAGCTAAGCCCCAGAATTACCTCACCAAGGAGAGAGAAGGGCTGTTTGTTACACGAACCAACCCAATCCATCCCTCGCATCCACACTAAACACAACACCACCCAACAACAACACCTCACCCACCCACTCACTCACCCACTCACTCGCTCACTCACTCACCTCGCACACCTCCATGATCCACACCGAACCGAACACACCGAGCTACCTCCTCTTTCCTCCTCCTCCTCCTCCTCCTCCTCACTCCCTCCTAGCCAACCGCCATTGCGCTCACTCATCATTAACTAACTCACTCACCCATTCACACCCCCTACCCTCCATCCCCTCCATTCCCCCCCTCCCCCACCTGTGACTCTTAAGCACAACCCCCGAAGAGCTCATAGAGTTGTCCGAATACTTAACCACCCGCACCCCACCCACACAGTACCAGCACTATCACCATCACCACCACCACCACCACCACCAGCAGCAGTAGCAGCAACAATCACATAGCAATTCCGGGTTCGACATACGATGCTCCAGAATGGACACGCAAGGAAACATAGCACTCTCTCGCCCGACACAACCCCAGTCCCCCTCCTCACCACCACCACTGGTTTGTCCCCCCACTCCCCTCTCCCCTTCTCTCTACATAATACTACGGTATATACATACTCCTGAAAGCTCCCCCCACCCACACACCCATCTGTGTCACACAACCAGGGCTAGCTTGGGGGCATAACGGTTTCTGTGTAACCACCGCTGACCTCACCCAAGTATGAACGTCTCGCCGTAGCCCGCCTCCAATACACCGTCAACGAGCTCCAGACCAAGGTCGACTTCGACCGCCGGCTCGCGCCGCCCGTGCGCAAAGTGTACCACTGCGTGACGGACGACTCTGCGCTCGTGCAGAGCATCGGCGACTTTAAGCGCTGGGTCGGCGAGGGCATCATCAGCATGCTTGTGCCGCTATGCAGTACGTCCTCCCCGCACTCCCGCCCCCCTGGTAGTAGTTATAGTGGGATTAATGGAACAAACAACAAACAGCACTCGACGCACTCGACGACCTGAAGAAGGGCACCGACATGGTCAATGTCAACTCGCGCGAGTCCGTCCGCTACTTTGACCGCTGCCAGTCTGGCGCGGGGCGCAAGCCCGTCCGCAGCGTGCGCGTGCAGGCACCAACAGAGGTATTCGCCAAATGGGAGGAATGCGCACAGTTTATCGACCCTGACGCCGTTGTGCCGGCCATGCCACCCCCGAGCCCCCCACGAAACAACGGGTACTACAACAACCAGGGGAACGGCTACTACGCCAACAGCAACGGGAATGGTAACGGTAACGGTAACGGGAATGGGGGGAACAAGAACCGCAGGGGATCCCGCGCCGCCGCGCCCGAGCCGAATGTTGAGGCGGCCCCGGTCGTCCCGACGCCGCCAAAGTGGGTGCAGCCGATCCTGAACTGCGCGCTGTACAAGCTGCACCAGCCGGGGAAGGAGCAGCGGGCCAGGGCGGCGGAGACGGAGGAGACGGTGCTGGTGACTAACAATGAGATTGTGACTGCGTGGGCGAAGGTGTTTAGCATCAAGGTTGTTGACAGCGACGAGCTCGCGGAGCTGCTTGAGCGAGAGGGATGGGAGTTTGCCGAGAAGACCCGCGTCTACAATGCGAACCTCAAGACCGGCAACAACAGCAATGGGCGAAACAGCGGTGGTGGTGGTGGACGTGGAGGCAGGAACGGTGGGGGACGTGGAGGGCACAGGCGTGATAGCACCGGGGGCGATAACGTCCCGAGTTACTCCCCCGGCGGCGGCGGTGGAGGTAGTGGTAGAGGCGGCGGCGACGGGTTCGTTCTCCGCGGTGCCCCGCGGGGCGTAGCGAGAGGGCGGGGAAAGTTGTGGGAGCCGTAGTGTTTCCGGTCGTGGTCGTTTCAGAGAAACGGATAACACACACACCACTGACACATTCACCACTCATATCACATCTGGATCGAACACACACCGAACCCGGCTGCCTTTTGGTATTTTTTTTTAAAAAAAGAAGCTGGATTTAGACACGACAGACTACTAGTACTACACGCTGTTACAACTCCCTCCCTCCCGTCTCCCCTAGTCACCTCTCACCCTTACCCCCCCTTTCAGTATGATGCGCGCCTCTGGGAGGTTTATAGTTTCCGCAGCAACAGCAGCAGTGTTGGTTGTGGACGAGAATTAGCGAGCCATCCGCAGAAGGGACTCGGGGCTCTCCCCGTGTCACGGTCTGTCTCTCACTCTATGCTACGCTACTTAGTACTCCACCGCCCGCCCGCCCGCCAGCCCGCACATCGCTGCAGATATATATGTTAAACATGTCACCGGGGGGGGGGGCGCCGAGGATATATGGCCCCCCCCCCCGCCACTCGATCTAGAATGCTTCTTTTTGTTGGTTTTTTTCTTTCTCTTTTTGGATCTGTCCCCCTTTCTTTTTTTTCTTTTACTTCCGTTCTCTCTTTTTTTTTCGATCTGCGCTTTCGATATGTCGGGATTTACGTGCTCACCAAAAAGTTACCAAAAAGTCATCCAAAAAAAAAAGTACCTTTCTTTCATTTCCTTTCTGTTTTCCTTTCTTGCCGAGTTTTTCGTGTCTTGTCTGAGTAAGTTAGTTTTTGCTGTCAGCTGTCAAAGTATGGCCATATGGATGGATACAACATCAACGCACCCCCCCCCCTCGTCCGGGTGGGTGGGTGCCTACATGTTCTTCAATTGTTGTAGTTTTTTTTTCTTTCTTTATTTACTAGCTGGCTAGCTGCTGTTGGTATGAGTATCAGTATCAGTATGAGTATCGGTACGGGTATGAGTAGTCTACATGTAGTTAGTTGAGTCAGCAGATATACGTATGCAATAAAACGTTGATATATAAATACGAGTTTTAATTTGTTGCTTTTTTTTGAGCGTGGGTTGTGGGTTGTGTGTGGGTGGTGTGGGTTGGTTGGGGTGCGTCGGGGCGCGGCGCGGTGGGTTGTGGTTATGTCTGTGAGAGGGACAATCGGGTTAGGTTGGGTTTGTGGTGGATCATGAGCTATCACTCGACTCTTGGCACCGGTCTACGGGATTTCCATACCTACATGTACATGTACATGTAGCTAACGTCCCAGCATAGCCAGGCTACAAACCGGAGCGGGTAACGAGATAGGTAGCCATGTACCCTACCTCGCGAGTAGCTTAGGGCACGGCTTAAATGAGGAATATCATCCGATGCGGGGGGCGAGCCTGTGGGTGAGGCAGCCATTATCACCACCGACATGTAGCTAACGGACCAGCATGAATTGGAGCGGGTAACGAAATAGGTAGCCACGTACCCTAACTCACCAGTAGCTTAGGGCACGGATTAAATGGGGAATATCATCCGATGAGGGGCGAGCCTGCTGGACCCGTCGCCGAACACAACCCCTCCACCCCCAAACCCCAACCCCGGGAGTGCCAAACCTGAGATTAGCGAGAAACGAGGTAGAGCTAGAGGTAGAAGGAAAGAAGGATACACAAGTCTCCTAACTACGACATCTTCAGGCTGAGTGGTTTCGGGAGACAAAAAGTGGTAAAATTACCTACAGGGTATAGGCAACATTTAAGCTTCACCGTACAGACCGAGAGCTTCTAGCTACATTCACACTCACCTGTATTCGTGAGTTACATGCAGTAGCGGCTTAAGCTCCCACCCCACTCCACAAGGGTGCATGGTAGTTGTGCACCTAGCTGGCCCCCGTGTAGGCGACTTTGGGCACGGTACCCAGCACCGACATGTAGCTAACGCTCCGGCATAGCCAGGCTAGAAATTGGAGCGGGTAACGAAATAAGTAGCCACCCACGTACCCTAACTCACAGCTGGCTTAGGGCACAACTTAAACAAGGAATATCATCCGATGAGGGGGGGCGAGCCTGTGGGTGAGTCGTTGTTACCCGTCGCCGAACACAACACCTCCCCCCCCCCGGGTCCGTCTTCCCGGGGGGGGCCAAACCTGAGATTAGCGAGCAACGAGGTAGAGCTACAGCTAGAAGGAAGGAAGGATACACGCGTCTAACTACGATACCTTCACGCTGAGCGATTTCGGGAGACAAAAGGTGGTAACATTACCTGGAATTCCGCTGGGTGTGCGGAGGTGCGCTGAGAGTCATGGAATATCACTCGGTCTTGTGCGCGTTCTCCCTGCCTGCAACGGACAGAAATCTTTAAGATAACTGACAGGGGTACATGTTACTAAGAGTTTACAACTCGTTGGTAGAATTGACGCCATCAAGGATATAGAAGAAAAAATACTGCTTGAGCACTGGTCACTGCGCAAGTGAAAGCATTTATTCGCATATGAACACCTAGACTTCTGTGTTTATGGGCTGTCATCAAGCTTGTTTACCTGTCATGACCAGTAAAGACAAGTACGACATGACAGCATACGTATCTTTGACTGACTACAACACCAACATTTTCTCAAAGCCATGTTGTCCATGCTGGCTGATACCAGTAGTGGTATTCCGCTCTGCGAGTGATACCCGGCTTACCAGACTATTGCCATGATAATATCCGCACTTCAAGAATAGCAAAGGAATTGATCTTTTGCAAAAAAATAAAAAAAAAGAAAAGAAAAATTGTGATTTTAGTCCAGATAAATATACATGTATTTATACCACTCTGGACTATGGAGCAATTAATGAATTAAACAAAAAAAAAAAAACTCTGGACTATGGAGCGGTAAATATGGGGCGGTAAATGTGTCAAATGTTATTTTACCAACGGTAGTAAATTATTTTACCTCCGGTGGTGAAATAATACCAGCATTTATATGTACCCTATATTGCCAACTTTTATGATAAAAGCACAGCCTTTTTGGCTAAAAGGGGCCATATAACGCCAATATATGGCCAAAATGGGTCATAGAATGCCAATATATGGCCAGAAGGGATCATATAATGCCACTATATATGAACATTGTCCACCGGTGGGGAATTTCACCACCAGTGGGAAATTTTCATAAGTTTTTTGAACATTTACTTATGTAGTATAGCGCAGTATAAAGACTGAAATTCAGTGTTGTTACTGGCACAAGGGCTGAAATTCAATGCTTATACCACCGGTGGTAAAATTACTTTTGACACATTTACCGCCCCATACATGCGATCTTTTGCACCCAGGAACAAATTGAAACGACTCTCTTTTTTAAAAATAAAAAATAAAAAAAGACGACGCGGCTTGGTGTATGCAGTGGTCCAGCCTGGTATATACCATACTGGACCACTGCACATTGTTTGTGTAACAGCGTGTCTGGGCATAAAACTCAGGTACTGCTTAGTCATTGTTTAATTATTGTAGTGATCTGGGGAACACAGAGAATGCAGACCTCTGAGGTCCCAAGAACAGTAGTTCTGAAGAGTTTATTCCCTGCGTTTCCCAGATCCTGAATCTCCAGGCAATCTGAATTTTTCAGCTAAAAAACAGTAGTCGTTGGCTTTAATTGAGAATGGAGTTCAAAGTTTCCATGAGTTTGGAGCTAGACAAAATTACACTTAAACTCAAGTTCTACTATCAGAGCAGCGAAGCCAGAACTTGCGGGTGCTTGAAGCCGGGCTCCCAAGCGTATGAGTTATAACTCAAATTCTCTCTCTATATATATATTTTACTAGAGTCGGCTTACTGTTGTAACGGTTACGAGATTGTAATCAATAAAGGATATGTATTAGTTTCGAGGCCTGTAAGTCAAGAACTACATGTATCATCCTTCCTTCCATCCTCCAATCATCCGAGCAACCGGTTAAAGTCAACCCAGACTGGACGAATCCGAGCTTCGAGAGAGAGAAGTTTATTGTCGACTACCGCCTGAGGCAGTGGCTCAAAACGTCACCGGTAACCTGCTTGGGCTTACGCCTGCGCTACACCACAATCTCAAACGCGATAATTACCAGCCTGGTTATGATCGGCAAGACGTTGGTTATTTAATTGGCCAGTTGGGGCAAACCAATCACAGCACTGGCCAAGATTTGTTTCCTGCGCTAGTATTACAGCTGGTCTTTTAGGATTGTTACATCTACCCTACCTAGTTCGACATCTTCAACATGAGTAATATTGAAGACTCGTATCAAAGAACAATTAACTATTAATCCCGGTAAACACTACAGGCCTATCACGGACAGCTATCGATTGCGTTATCACAATATTACCGATTAGTCGCCGCTCTGGGGGGCTGAAACCGGGGCTGACCTATTCCGCTCGATCCTTCTTTCACACCCATGCATACTTTATAACCTCGAGTCCCCCACGACGACGCGACTCCAACACCACAGCTACTCTCCTATCCTCCACTACCTAAGGTTAAGGGAGCAATCATGTCTCCTCCCACCACCGAAAACACCCCCCTCCTCGCCGACGATGCCACCGCTAAAGACCCCGAGGTACCCGCAGCCCTCGACCTAGACAAGCCCAGGATCCCCGGCGTGAGGCTGAGCGTCATCCTGCCCGCAATTAGTATCGGTGTATGCGCAGTCCAACTTCCCCATTCTCTGATCTCGTTCCTCGGGAGACTCGTGCTGATATGATTTATGGCGATGACAGGTTTTCCTTGCGGCAATGGACAACACGATTGTTGTGTCGTCTTACGGCATCATTGGTACGGAGATGAAAGAGCTCAACCGAACCTCATGGATTGCGACTGCGTATGTTCTCTTCTGCCCCAGTTATTTGAATTTGTCTCCTTTTTCTAACACGGGGTGCTATTTAGATATCTCCTCACACTGACGAGCTTCCAGCCACTCTATGGCAAGCTGAGCGACATCTTTGGCCGCAAGCAGGCCCTACTCTCCTCATACTTCATTTTCGGCATCGGGTGCTTAGGCTGCGGCCTCGCCCGGAGCATGAACGAGCTGATCATCGCAAGGGTATGCTACTCCTCCTAACACAATTTCCACACACCATGCTCACACCTCTTTAGGCCTTCGCCGGAATCGGTGGTGGCGGCATGACAACCGTAGCCTCCATCCTCCTCAGCGACATTGTCTCCCTCCGCGCCCGCGGCACCTTCCAAGGCCTCATCAACATCGTCTTCGCCACCGGCGCGGCCGTCGGCGCCCCCCTCGGCGGCCTATTTGCCGACAGTATCGGCTGGCGGTGGTCCTTTCTCTCCCAGGTGCCGCTCACCTGGATCGCCATCCTCGTGGTGTCCCTGTTCCTGCACCTCCCGCCGCCGCCCGTGGCGGAGGGCTTCCGCAAGCAGATCAAGCGCGTTGACTTCTTGGGCGCGGCGATCCTGGTGTCTGCGGTATTCTCGCTGCTCGTTGGTCTTGACAGGGCCGGGAATGTTATGCTGAACGACAACATCGTTATCGGAACAATGACTTTCGCGCTGCTGGCGTTTTCGCTGTTTGTGTACGTCGAGGGCTACATCGCTGCTGAGCCTTTCGCTCCCGGACCCATCGTCAAGGAGCGTACAATCCTCGCCAGCTCAGTGTCTGTGTTCTTTGCGTTCGGCGGCTACATGGGCACGCTCTTCTACATCACACTTTACTACCAAGCCGTTGCCGGTCTCTCCGCCGCCGAGTCTGGTCTGCGCATCGTCCCTGCAATCATCGGCGGCGTTAGCGGCTCGCTGTTTGGAGGGATCATGATGCAGACCACGGGCAAGTTCTACCACCTCACTGTTGGCGCGTACTGCGTGTTTGCGTGTGGGTTCCTCCCGATCCTGCTGCTGACGGGATATTTGGGAAGGAGCACGCTGGGGATTAGTTTGGGATTGGTGGCGACCGGATTTGGAAATGGTATTGGTGTGACGAGTACGTTGATTGCTGTTATTTCAGCGGCGGGGGCGGAGGACCAAGCGGTGGCCACGGCGGTCACGTATTT
The DNA here is from genome assembly GCF_003444635.1 of Morchella importuna. Taxonomy (NCBI): domain Eukaryota; kingdom Fungi; phylum Ascomycota; class Pezizomycetes; order Pezizales; family Morchellaceae; genus Morchella; species Morchella importuna. Next base: position 117,560 of record NW_025763436.1, on the reverse strand, counting down.
GTTTAGGGCGCTGGGGACGGTGACTGGCGTTAGTGTTGGCAGTATGCTGGTTCAGGGGAGCTTGAGGAGAGAGCTCAGTGAGAGGCTTAATGGCACTGATGCAGATGAGGTTTGTCGTCCTACTTGCTGGAACTGTGAATTTGGAGGAGTGTGTACTGACTCGGAATAGATTGTGAGGAGGGTCAGGCAGTCACTCAAATTCATCAACGAGCTACCTCAGGAAACAAAGGACATTGTCGTCAACTCGTATGAGCACGCTGTGCATGCTGTAAGTACCCTACCGCCTCCTCTCACGTCTACCTACAGTGGCTAATATGAGTAGGCATTCGTACTCGGCTTCACATTTGCTGTGTGTGCCGCACTAGCTTCCATGTTCATCAGGAACAAAAGTCTCTGAGACCAACCAGGTGCGCGGTGATAGATATTAGACTAGCTGGCGCTTCAGGGATATCAAAGACGGTAATATGGGCGGGTTATGAAAAGAAATATAGCATGCGCCATGAGGATGCATGTAGGGCTTTAGAATGTACTATTAGCAGACTTAACGCGGTAAGATAGGAGCAAGGCCGGGCGAGTGCGAGAGCGAGGAAAAGAGAAACCAGGAATGAACGATCGAGTGATATCTCATGACTGTGCAGAAACCATGTCCCTAGCAGCGTCAATGTAGTCGGTGATTCGATAGGAAAGAACTGGGGTTAGCGCAATTTATTAGTGGTAGGGTTTTGATAAACGTGAAATATTATACCCCCTTTCCGCGAGAGTTTGAAACCATATTCCAGAAGCTACCATCCCCAGGTTTGAAAACAACCTCCATCCCAACCTCCCCACACTTCCCCCGCCCCCGCCCTCTCGCCCTCTCTCCCCCATAGTCTCCCATCACCATGACCCCCCCACACCCGCACCAAGCTCAGCTCACAATGCTCACTGCCCACATCCGCCAGCTCTGGCAGACTTACGACGGCCTGAAAACACTCGTAGACACCACCTTCGCAGCGCCCATTCCCGACCCCAGTATCTGGCAGCTGATGACTGGTGCTCCCGTGACGAGCGTGGATGTAGAGAGGGCGGAGTGGGAGAGGAAGCGGTGGGAGGTTGTGAGGAGAATGGAGGAGGTGGTGGTGGAGATTAGGGCGTGGGATGAAAGAGTGGGGGCGTTGTTGGTGTAGCATACACAGGGTGAGCTCGTGGGTCTTTGGTTTAGAGGTAAAATGGAGCTCACGAACCTGTAGAGGCGGGATCAGGGGAGAAGTTTCTTTATGTGCTACCAAGAGTAGAGTGATAAGTCCGTCTATAGTGGCTGGGTCCGCGGAGGAAAGTAACAACGGAGGCTCATGGTCTGTACATATAAACGGAAGAGTTCTCGTATTCCAGCTGTAATTAATAAATCTGTATTTACAGCGATATAACTCTCATGTTGTTGTCATTACTTCCACCCAGACCAGGAAGGCAGAAAAATTAAAAAAAAAAAATTTTTTTGTGTTAGCAGCAGCACGTTTCGATCGTGCGACCTCCGGGTTATGAGCCCGGCGCGCTTCCGCTGCGCCATGCTGCTATGAATGTTTTCTGTGTTTCCGGGAGCTTTGGCTGTGAGGTTACTGCGGGAGGGGACTAAGGGTTAGGTGAAGGGCTTTAAGGTTTAACGTTTAAGCTTCAATGTTTTACCACGTAAGTCGTCCAGAACTGAACTTGACTCTGGCTCTCTGTTGAATACTCATGGGATACATAAGGGATAATAAGGGTTATGGAGGCTCTAATGAGATCTCTGGGCAGAACATTAATTGTTTTTCTTCTGTTTCTTTATTTTGGACAGATAAACCCCCCCGCATCAACTTCGGCGTCACGATACCCATAACTAACAATAGGCCGCTTACTAGGAAGGAGAAAAATAATACCAAGTTTATTAAGTTAACTATAAAAATACAACGAATAAAAATACAACGAACAGCTACATAGCTAGTCTACTTTTCACATTTTGCTTACGGCAGAAGCATACGCTTAGGAGGTTTCGTGGCAAATAAAAAGGAACACAGAAGGGGGGTAAAGGGTGAAAAAGGAAACAAGAATCGGCGCTGAACCCCTCGTATGCTGCTAGGAGTTAAGTGTTGAGTGTTACGCTTATGGGGGCAAAGGAAGGAAGACAGGACAAAAAAAGGAGCAGCGGGTAAATTTTAACACAAATCAGAGTCGACGCTCAACTCGCATGCTGCGAGGAGCGGAGTGTCGACCTTGTCACTCATCATAGTGACAGAAAAAGGGACAACCAGAGAAACCTCAAAGGGCAGAAGAGAGAGCCCACGAGCCAAACCAAAACCCACGAATAAACCAAGACCCACGAGTAAACAAGTCAAAGCCAAAGGGAGCCAGAGCCAACAGGAACAGAGGAGCCTATATACCACGAGCCCACAAGAAATAAAAAAAACCAAAGCTAAAAAAGCTAAAAAGAAATCCCACAAGAAAATACTAGTATGGAACTAATTCCTCGCTATTCAGCCAAGAATTGATTCCCCCCCCCCTAGGGAGTGGGTCTAGTTTCTATAGCTGATATACATGTAGTAGGGATTCGGTTCCTCGAATCCCTACTACATGTATATCAGCTATAGAAACTGGCCCCACACAGGGAGAAAAGAAAAAAGAAGGCTGAAAGGGGGAGAAACTCTTGCCCTTTTATACACGGGTGGGTCGGCGAAATCGTTTCTTCGACAATGGGGCATGACTGCGATAATCCAGCCTGCAACTAACTAGCTAAACCACTACCTTAGCCATGAAAATTTCCACTTGAAGTGTCTAGATAAGTATTAATCTTGGCTGTGGACATATGAGGAAAACTATCGTGAACACGATCCTTGGCGCTGGATTGCCAAGGTTACGAAAGAGGATATTCAGTGTTTCTGACGATAGGGGTTTAGCATATCGGGGTAACCCACTTCTACTTTGTTCATCAGATATAACAGTTTTTTGCCCAGGGAATATGGCCGTTGTTGACCATTAGCACTGCGGTTCACACGGTCAATGATAGATCAGCATGTTTTTATAGAGGCGAGACCTTCGACGATCAACCACTAGTACATGCATGCAATTTATCAAATAACAAGAAATTAGATGGGGTTTACACGTTGGCGATTTCAAAAATAGCTAGCCTTTATATCCTCTATCTTAGATATATCGTTTATTGGTGAACCGTAAAAAAAATTGCCAGCCTAGGGGCCTAGGTCTAGTTCGGGCTCATTATAGTACCCCCAGCTCGTAATCAGGGAGAATAAGAAGCCCATCCTCGAGCATTCTCACGGGCCACATTGACCTTAATCCCTCACGGTAGTGAAGTCACAGTTGATGCACTTCAACCCATTGTAGAGAGAGAGATACGACCGGCCAGCTGGGGTGGTGGAGTAGGCCAGTGTGATAATTACTTCAATCCGAACCTATTTGTCTTTTAAATCTACGTACTTATAATTCTTTTTATATAAATCATATTCACTTTATAGCTACCAAGTTGCACTACATATTAGCTACCCGAAAAAAAGTCATCCCCGGTCCAATGCGTTCCCCAATTGACAAAACTCCTAGAGCGGGATCCAGTATACACTGGCGCGTCGAGCGGCCACAAGAAAGAACAGGAGCCAAAAGGCGGGTCAGATATTCGACTCCCCGCATGCCGCGAGGAGTGGAGTGTCGAGCCCGCCGAGCGTCCACGGGGCTAGACGAAAGGGAAGGAAGCTACCAGCCAACAGGGTAAATGCCCACAGAGACCTATGAGCCAAAGAAACTCACGAGGCAGAAAATTAAACCCACGAACCAAAGAAACTAAAGCCGAATTTAAGTCCCACGAGCCAAAGGGGACGTGAATGTTTAATTCTCCATTAGCCTCTCCTCGCCTTCGAGGAAGTAACTGGTGAGACGACCTGCATAAATAGGGAACGATCTCACCCAAACGGGCACAGCTATCTTTGAACACTTGTTAGGAGCGCAGTGTATTTCATTTTACAAGACAGGAAGCGGACTTAGGATCCTTACGGGTGCAAAGAGGAAAAGGACAAGGAACACGAGGCCACGCAGGTTAACACTAAGACGGGGCTTCCCCGAACAAACAGAGGAGTGGAACAGGAAACAAAAAGCCACGTAGATTAACACTGAGGTCCTCGTATGCTACCAGGAGTCCAGTGTCGGGCCTACGGTGCCAGAGGAGGAAGAGAAAGCAAAGAAGACCCACGAGCCAAAGGAACCAAGAACTAAAGGAACTTCAGCCAGCTCACGAGAAAACCGGAACAAGCCAAAGAGAACGAGCCCACAAGACAGAAGCGAAAAGGAACAGCGAGAAGAGCTAGAGATCCACTGCACAAGAGAGGAGTCGAACGCCACAGGCCCAAAGAAAGAACCCACGATCCAAAGGAAAAAAGAGCTAAAAGCTCACGAACCAAAACCCAGAACTCAAAACCACAAACCACAAACCACAAACCACAAACCAAAAACCAAAAACCAAAAACCAAAACCACAAACCACAAACCAAAACCAGAAACCCAAGAACCCAAGAACCCAAGAACACAAGAACACAAGAACACAAGAACACAAGAACACAAGAACACAAGAGCACAAGAGCACAAGAGCACAAGAGCACAAGAGTACAAGAATACAAGAACAAAAGAACCCAAGAACCCAAAATCCAAAATCCCAAAATCCCAAAAAAGCCCACAGAAAACCAAAAGCCCACAAAAATCCAAAGACCCACAATATAAACAAAAAACCCTAAAGTTGGTATGGAACCAGCTCCTCGCTATCCAGCCAAAAGATGATTCCCCCGGTTTTTAGTCACCCAATTGTCCCCAAGGACCCAGGACCAAAACCAAAGGGGGTGGCAGGCAGATGTAGCCTACATTTTTTTCAGGATGGAGGCCCAAGGTACCAACTCCCTACTTCATCGGCCATAGAAACTAGACCCACCACAAGGAGAAAAGAAGAAAGAAGACTGAAAGGGGAGGAAACTCTTGCCCTTTTATTCATGGGTGGGTCGGTGAAATCATTTCTTGGAGAATGGGGCTTGGCTGCGATAATCTGGTTTGTAACTAACTGGCTAAACCATTATCTTGGCCGTGAAAATTTTCACTTGAAGTGTCTAGATAAGTATTGATCTTGGCTGTGGCCATATGAGGAAAATTATCGTGAACACGATCCTTGGCGCTGGATTGCCAAGGTTAATGGATTTAACGGTTAAGCAACACTGCAGTGTCAAGGTTGCTCATGTGTTTATCATAATTATCTCTGCCTATTCGTTATGTGTTTTGTCCAGGCCAATCATGCAGGAATATATAACAGAAAATAGTTCTTTGATCATTGCTTGTTGTAGCTCCTAGAATCAAAAACACAACTGATTCACTTCAACCCAATATCCAGAAGTGAGCCAGATTGTATAAAATATACGGGATTGGGGCGTGATTGATTGTGATGGTTCTCGCAAGCCTGGTTAGTACGAAGATGATTTTGATGTTCTACATATAGTTATAGTACAGGCCACAATGGGCCCATATAGCTATGTCCTTATGTCCTTGCTCCGAGGACATGTCCTCGATGATATGCAAGGGTAATAGTCTAAAAGGACAAGCAGCCTCGAGGAACCCCGAGCACAATTTTTGGTATATTATATGCTTAATCTGCCCCGGCCAGATGAGCTTGAGGATAGGATATGGTTTCTAATCGAAATGAATACTGCTCTTTGCCCTCCCGGAATCATTCTTGAGGGTACCTCGAGGGCAACGTTGTTGGACGTCGAGGACAGACAAGAACAGAAGTCAACGGGGACGAAGCACCTCGAAGATACTCTCCAACCTCGCCTCGAACACTCTGGTTGACCACACTAATCATATTGCCTCTTGAGTCTCCTACGCCACGGTTAGCTTCTCAGGCAAAAGAAAATGAGTTGAGAGCACAGGTACTGTGTCGATGTCTTTCTTCGAAGTACTATCTGGGTAGACTATAGTTTTGACTCGAGGTGGTATGGCCCACGAAGATCTAGATAACTATCTTCGATAGTATACAAGAGCAGTGACGCAAAAACACAAGACCAAAGCCTCGAGCGGGCTCTTTGGCTCTTAATACGCCGCCTGGTGGGGACAAAATCCGAGAAAACACACCTTTTCTCTCAATCAAACATCACCATTCATTCTCTGGGATCATTTTTATCATCCTCGAGGCTCTTCATTGTATATAGCTCTAGGGAACTTCAATAATAGACAAGAACAAAGGTCAAAGATGTCGAGCTGGAGCCCCCTTGCGACATTGATTATCACTCGCGTCTTGGCACCCACCAACCTATCTCTCACCGTCCTTCCTTCTCTCCCAAACAACTCCACAACTCCCTAACTCCTTACCTCTTTACCTCCTCAACTTTCTACCCCCCACCTTCCTATCTCTTCACCACCCCACCACCCCACCACCCCACCTCTTCCTTCCCTCCACCCCAACACTATCATCAAACCCCCAGGTCCCTCCATCCTCCAAAATGGCCAACGTGCAATACCAAGCCGGCCTCAGGTACGGGCACTCCCTCGCCATCCAACAAGTCCGTGACGTCGTAGACAAGCTCTTCCACCCTGCCGTCATCAACTCTCTCACCATATTACTCGACCGTATCTCCATGCCCCCCTCCCATCCGAGCTCAGATCCCCTAGAGAAGTCTCTGCAGCCCCCTCTGGCTCTGGGCCTGAGTTCGGTGCTTTCTACCCCGATCCTACCACTGGAAAATTTCTAGAGGTTCCCCCTCTGCCAATGCACGTGGCAGCTCCAGGCCCTCCTCCTCATCCTACGCTTGAGCCTTACCTTCCTGCGGCTCAGACTCACCAACATCCAAGCGGAGCGCTCGACTCTATGGCTAGTTGTCTCCCCGACTCGGAGGATCTCACCCTAGACCTACCGGTCCGGAGACGCGGCCGCCCGGCCCGTGACGCTCCCACTACCATCGTGAAAAAAGAGGTGCAAGAAGCCGCTGCGCCAGTGCAGCCTGTGCGGAGAGGTGCCCGCACAACAAGAACTCAAGTCTCGTATACCGAGCCTTCTCTCACCGCCGCAGAGCTAGAGGACGCTTACGAGACTTACGTCCCGAGGTCTGACCGCCAGTACCGGCGTACTCTCTACTCCGAGGCGCTCCTCGAGTCGGGTTCGGAGGATGCTGCTCCCGTCCAGCCGGCCCGTAGACGCGGCCGCCCAAGAAAGAACGCTGTACCGGGCGAGACTCTTGTCGTGTCGGATCTCAAGCAGGAGGAGGAAGAAGAAGAAGAAGAAGAAGAAGAAGAAGATGCCCCTACTCCAAAGTGCGGCCGTTTGTATAAAATCGCCTCATCCCCCAAGGACAGCGTTGAGGAAGACTTCACCCCAGTCCAGGCTCCCAAGAAGCGTGGCCGGGCTGGCCACCCAAGAAAGAACATCGTGCCGGCGGCCGACAATCTTGTCGTAGCAGATCTCAAGCAGGAGGAGGATGACGAGGAGGAAGAAGCCCCCGCTCCAAAGCGCGGCCGTCGGAACAACACCGCTTCATCCCCCGAGGCCACCGCTAAAGAAGACCTGGCTCCAGTCCAATTTCCCAAGAAGCGTGGCCGCCCAAGAAAGACAACTCCTTCACACATTGGCCGGAACGTACTCGTTCCCTTTGATGGAAAACTTGTCGACCAGGAGGTGAAACGTGAAAGGGGACGGAGAAAGAAGGTGGTTGTGTACGTTTTCGCTTTCTTCTTTTCTCTCTGCTATATGGAATTTTTTTTGCTAACTAAGTTTTCGATTTTAGATCTGATACTGATACTAACACTGCTGAGGCGTACGGAGTTGGGGCGAAGTACGAAGAAGATTCGGAGTGGTGAGAGCTGGAAGGTCCAGGAAGCCTTGCAAGGGTGTATGAGTATTCGGGAGAGCCTACAGCCCCTCCCTTCAGAATTTTGTGCCCGTTTCTAGCGCTTCGTTTGGATGCCTTGTATTCTTCTCCATTTCCTTGCTCTAAATATCCACTATCATTATGTACTACCAAGATCAAAACACAAAGAGAATACGAATTATATCAAGTAAAAAACATTCTCAAAGCTAGGTTTAGATAAGAGATAAATCTGTGGTTTAAACTAGGTCTAAAAAAAGTCCCTTCATACAAGTAGATACCGCATGCCACAAAAGTGTCCGCGGAAAGTGTATAAACCAATTTTAGATATTTCGTAAAAACCGACTGGTGTTTGGCAGACAAGTTACCGCTACACCTATTCTAACGAAGCTTCAGGGTAGAATGTATGGGCGCTGGAACGGATGGTAGAGATCAAATAATGGAGATAAGGAAGATAATGAGAGATCTCAAGATCCGTGTTCGCAGGAAAGATAGCTCAGGACTGCTCGAACGAAAGAAGATAATATAACCAAGTGGGCTCATTCTGCAGCTTTCCTTTATAGCGTCTCAAAACTAGCACATATACTCAACAAACTACTATTATAAAGTGTCTTGACACCTATTCCGCCAACATGCCCCACAGCGTGTCTTGAAAACTATGCAGGCCGCCTGTAGGCATAGGTATCGCGTTACTATACATGTAGTATAATATTGTATCTTACCTTTAAACTCCTGCTTTCACCTCGCTATATACGAGCTAGCGTGGGGGGTTGGAGGTAGCTAGGATCGAATCGAGGGGAGCTCTGGTGAGCTAAATGACCCGTAATCCGAGTGATGATACATGACGAAACCCTAACCCTGGCCACTACAAGAATTGTCCGTTCTCTCTTTTATATCTACACATCCCCATCCTCATCACTAACAGCAAAAAAAAAAAAAAAGGTCCATGATGAATATCCCATATATTCCCTCCCTCTAAGATAATAACTAAAGCCCTTCTACTACTAGCTACATGTAATAGACCCCCTCCCCCATAGCCACCCCCCCCCCCCCCCCGCGGCTTCCGGAGTAATCCAACCTAGCCGGGCAGCTACCCAGCCGGCTACTAATAACTAAAGGTTGTAGATAAATATATACAGCAACAAAAGAAAAGGAAGTATAAAAAAAAAGTATAGTATAGCCAAGGCGGGATAAGAGCGAAGAAAGAGGCTGGTGGTAGATGGATGGATGATATAAAATAAGAGGAAAGTATAATTCGAGAGAGAACATTCCGATCCGCGGATGGAGAAATAATATAGAGAGAGAGAGCCAGAAGAAGAGAAGAAGAACAACCAGAAGAACAGAGGACAGAAAAAATAGCTACATAGCGCAAAAGCAAGCAAGCAAGCCAGAAATCAAGAAAGGAATCCAAACCCCAATTACAGCACATTTAAAAAAAGAGCAAAAAAAAAACCTACTCAAACACTCAAAAAAAAAAAAAAGAGAAACCAACTCCGATCCCAAAACCCATTAACGCACCCAGCGGCCCTACCTCGACCGTTTCTTGCCCACCACATCACCCCCACTCGCACTCCTATTCACCTGCATCCCGCCCACACCCGCGCTATACCCGCCCTTCACAACACCCAACTTCGCACTCTGACTCCTCGTCCTCTTCGGCGGCGGTCCATCCTCCTCATCATACCCATCCGCCTCCTCATCCCCCGCCGCATCGCCCCCCATCCCACGCCCATTCCCAAAGATCTTCCGCGCGCCCGGTATCCCCGACACCTTCCCGACCGTCTTATTCGGCGTACACACCTCCTTCTCGCCCAACGGCGTCCTCCCCCCCACCAGCCCCGTCCCCGGAAACACCGCCGCCGTCGGCGTCGTCAACGGCGACACCTCATCCTCCTCCTCCCCCTCATCCACCATCACCTCATCCTCCCCGCCGTCGCCCCCCGCCAGCACCACCTCCCTCGGCGCCGTCCGCGGCAACACAACCGGATACTCATACTCCCTCTTCCTCGGCGTCGCGCCCGTCGGGCAATACTCCTTCATCGGCGCCCTCACCACGGACCTCCGCAGGTCCGAGAGCGCCGGCAGAATGACTGCCTCGACAGGATCAAGCGCCTTCCCGAGCGCCGCGGTGTGTGCGTTAAAGTCGTCGGCAAAGATCTCCGTGTCCTCCTTGACCTCGGCGAGCTTTGTGCCGACGGCCGTGCACGTGTCGCGCACGGAGGCCACGAGGGTCTGCAGGGTGCTGGAGAGCTGCGTGTGGTGCGACTCGTTGGCGGCGCGGGCGCGCGTGACGAAGCCGTCGAGGGAGGCGAGTTGCGTGCTGATGTTGTGGACTTGGGTGCCGACGAGGGAGACGGATTCGGCGTGGATGGCGGCCGTGGTGCTTTGGATTGCGGCGTTTTGGGCTTCTGCGGCCTGTGAAGGGAAGGTTGGTTAGTTTTGGGGGGTGATAAAGGGGATAATGATCATGTTGCAGGTAATGATACATACCTGCCAATCCACCTGCAGCCGCGTCTTAAGCCCCTCCTTCTTCCCATTGAGATTCTCAATAAACTTCTCCTCATTGCCCGTCCACTCGTCCATGCCCTCCTTATACTCCTTCGTCGCCGCCTCGAGCTCCTCCTGCACCGCCGCCACATCGCTCTGCACCCGCTGTATGCGCGCGGTAAGCCTCTTATCCTGCTGCTCCGCCGCGCCATTAATCAATCTGGATAACTGCGAAATCAGCGCCTCCCGCTCCTTCGCCGCCTTCTCGCGCTCATCCTTCAAGATGGCATCCATATCCTCCTGCGCCTTCCTCGTCGCGCTCGTGCTCGCCGCCGTCGCCGCAACAAGCTGCACCCGCATCTTCTCCACCTCCGCCTTCTGCGCCACCACGCTCTTCTGCGCCTCATCAAACAGCACCCTAAACTCGCGGCCCAGCTGCGCATACGACTCATGCAGCATCGTCCCGAACTTTGCCAGGTCCTCGACCACCTCCGCCGCGATCCGCTCCGCCGCATCATTCAGTCCCTTCAAGCCCTCTCCTACCCGCGTCTTCACCTCCTCCCTCAGCACCTTAATCTCCTCCAGCACCGCATTCATCTCCTCCTTCGCCCTGTGCATCTCCGCCGCCAGCGCCGCCTCGCCGCCATTAAAGCCCTCGAGCCGGTTCTCGATGTGGCTGTACGCATCATCCAGCTTCGCGATCCCAACCTCGGCAAACTGCGCCAGCCGGTCCGTGACATACTCTGCCAGGCGCTGCTGCTCGCCCGTAAACACGGCCAGCTCGCTCTCGACCAGCTCGGTGGTAGCCACGACGGCGCCCGACGACCGCTGCCATGTGCCGTGGTTGGTGACCTCCAGGTCCGCCATTCGGCGAATCTTCCCGTGTAGCCCCGCAACGTCTTTGACGGTCTCGCCGAGGGTGGTGATGAGCGTGCGTCCGACGCGGTCGAGCTTCTGCTCCGTGTTTTCGTGCGCGATGCGGAGCACAGTCTCGTCGGCGAGGTCGCGCTGCGTACTCTCAAGGTGAAGCTCCGTCTTCTCCAGGCTGCCCTTCGTCTCCTCCAGCACCCGATTCGTACTCTCGTGGTCCTTCTTCAGTGCCACAAACATGCGCATGTTGCTCTCAAACTGCTCGCGCGTGTTCTTGAGGCTATTCTCCATGACCTCGATCTTGCGCTGCTGCTCCTCATTCAGGATGCGGCGGCTCTCGCTCTCCTCCGTCATCTCCTGATAACTCTCGCTCGTCAAAAACACGCCATTCTTCTGCCTCGTCGCATGCAGGTCCCCCTTGAGCTTCTCAATCTCAAGCACATACTCGCGGATCAGCGCCTTCTTGGTCAGCATCTGGTTCATCTGCGGCTTATTCCTGATATCCTTTGCGCGCGCCGCATAGTCGAGCGTACTCATCGTCTCCTCGAGATTACACTTCGCCGGCGAGATGGTGGCGATGATGCACGTCTTTGTGCGCCCGCCCAGCGAGTCCTGCAGCAGCCGCGTGAGCTTCGACTCGCGGTACGGGATGTGCGGCGACTTGTCGACGAGCGCATTGATCACCCGCCCGAGCGTCAGCAAGCTCTGGTTAATCATCCCCGCCTCGCGGGCGCGCTTATTCTCCGCGCCCGAGCGGCCAATGTTCTCCGACCCCGCCAGATCCACCAGGTTGAGCTTCCCCGTGCGCAGCATGTCCTCGCCGTCCTCGCCCATGACCTTGACATGCACCGTGATTGTGAAGACGGTGTGCGATCTCGACGAGAGATCGTTACACTTTGTCGCCGCGACCTGGCGCTTGTGGGATCCGTCCTGGAGCAGGCGGACGCCGTCCTCGGCAGACTTTATGAACGACTCCTCCATTCCCTGTATCACGATTGCGCCCTTCCTCGTCGAGTCCTCAAAGATCTTCACCTTCGCATTATCATCCGCCGCCAGCAGGTCCCTCAGCTCCTCATTATACAGCTCGATAAACGAGCACTTTACACTATTATCCTTCTCGTCCGCGCCGCCCAGCTTGGCAAACAGCTGATACAGCGCACGCGGGATGATGCCCGCCGTATCCGAGTAGCTCCCAAAATTATCCGCCATGTCCCCCGTCATGGTGTACGTCTTCCCCGTGCCCGTCTGCCCATACGCAAAGATGGTACAATTGAACCCCATCAGCATCTCGTCCAGCATCGGCGCCACCACATCGTCGTAGATCATCGTCTGGTCCGCCTCGGGCCCAAACACCCGATCAAAGCTGTACGTCTTATTACTCAGCGCCAGCGGGCCCATACTCAGCGCGATCTCGCGGCCGCGCAGGCCGCCGGGCGTCGACACCACCACAACACTACTCTCGCGGATCTCGCGCTCGGAGCGCCCGCGGCAGCGCACAACAACATTGATGTTTGTCTCCGAGTTGTGCTGCTCGTCGTGCAGCGCCTGTGCGGCCTCTGCCGCGATCTGGCGGGCTGTCTTTCGCGTGGGCGAGCGGCGGGAGGTGGTGGAGATGGTTGATCCGGCAGGGGAGGGGGGTACGGCGGTGGAGGAGTTGGTGGGTTGCGGGAGGTTGGGGGGCGCGCCCATGCGCGCGTTGGTGATTGAGATTTGGTGGGCTGTCATGAGGCCGGCGGCGCGGGAGGTGGGGCGGGAGGCGGCGGCGCGTTGGAGGTTTGTTGCCGCTGTTTTGCGGACGCCGGGGCGCGGGGGGCCAGACATGCTGGCGGTGGTGGGGGGGTGGGGGGTGTGATGATGCTGGTGGTGGTGGTGGTGGTGGTGGTGGGATGTTCTGGTAAGGTACGAGTGAGGTGTCGGTGTGTGCTAGAGATGCTGCTGCTGTGTGTTAGTCGTAGTAGCTGTGAAGATGCTGCTGCAGACTGGTGGTGAAGATGGTTCTGCTCTTTCTTCTTCTGCTCTTTCTTCTTCTTCTTCTTCTTCCTCTTCTTCTTCTTCCACTTCAGGAGTCAGAGAGAGAGGTCTCTGGGATTGAAGCTCGTCCTTGTTGTCGATGCAGCCCACGTGTGTGTGTGTGTGTGTGTGTGTGTGTGTGTGTGTCTGCGTGTGTCTGTGTCTGTGCCTGTGTCTGTGTCTCCGGTCTCAGATGTGCAGAGTCGTGCGTGTCCGCGGTGTTGTTCGAGGAATGGCCGTCTTGCTCTCGACCCTTGTCTTTTGTCTTGTTTGTTTACGTTCTTTGTGCAGCCGCAGCAAAGGGCGGGAGAGATAAAGAGATCTTGGCCCTCATCCATGCTTAGCAGCGAGTGCCAAGACCAACCACCCCAACCCGAGGAGAGCTCTCTACAGCTACATGTATGTACTTCTATCTACCCAGAACTGATATTCACACACCCCCCCCCCACACATAACCAATTGTACCGTACAGTGCTAGAGTATCGACAGTCTACCGCCTATGTAAATAATATATCTGTATCTGTATCCTACCTACCTCACTAACTCATCACCCGCCGCCGCGCCCGCCATCCATCATACTCTGATCAATTGCACTCACTACTAGTAGTCTGAATTACTAAAACGAAAAGGAAAAAGAAAACGAAAACGAAAACGAAAAAGAAATCCATTCCCTATCCTACCCTATCCTATCCTATCCTACCGGCTATCGATATCATATCATACTCTCAAACCAATCTCCTTTCCCGGGCCACAAACAAAAAAATTACAGCAACAGAATATAAAAAAGAAGGAAAGAAAGAAGAATCCGACTCATACGAGTAAAAAAAAAAAAGCGAAAAACGCAAGTTAATGCCCCCCCTCCCCCAAACCCTAGTGTCGATTCCCCCTCCCACCTAAATAATAATAGATAGCTAAACAAGAAGATTCAGAACAACCAACTAACTATAATAAAAAATGAGAGACTACTGTAACCTAAAGAACAAATATCCCAAAAACACCAAAGCCAGAAGAAAAATAAAATCAAGATACCGCACGAAAAAAAATGAATACTATCACAATTTTTATGTCCTAAGAATAAATGAGTAACCCCCCTTTCTCCCCTTCTCTCTCTCTCATTACCACCCCAATTACTCCTTATTCGGCGTCTTCTCCGCCTTCGAACCTGTGTCCACCGTAATAAGCGTGGGCGCAATCCTCCTCCGCTTCTTGTCCCCGCCTGTAGCTACGTCCGACGCCTCCTCCGTCTTTGTTGCAGCCGTATGTTCATCTCTCTTCCCTAAAACACTCCCGCCGGTGGCACTGAGCGGGGTCTGCGGGGGTGTAGTCATTGGCACTCCGGCGACCGAAACGCTCGGGAGGCTTCCGACGGTTGGAGTCGGATTGTTGATGGCACTAGCTAGTGAGCTCAGCGTTGTCACTGACGACGCCGATGAAGACCTGGTCGGCGAGTTGGGCTGGCGGACTGGGGGCGCAGGGGATGGAGGGAGCGTGGGTGTCGAGGAAACCTTAGAGGACGATGGTGTCGAGGTCGGGTTGGTGGGTGTGGAAGAGGGAGGGGTTGGCGCCGCCGTGGGGATGGGCCCAGTATACTTCTCTCCGAGCTCCCCTGGCGAAAACACAACTACAGAACAGAACCCATCCGTCGACGTCATGAGTAAAGTATTGCCGTCAGGTGACCTAAATTGCCAAATTAGCATGAATCAAGCACACCCCGAAGGGAGAGATGACAAACCATGTAAGATCGGTGAACGCCGCATAATGCAGGTTGCTGACAATGCAAAGCGGCGTCTGCTGCTGGGTGTCATATATCAAAACCGCATCCTGTGTCGCAACGGCATACACAATCCTATACGGGAGTGAGAATGCCGAGTTTGTAGGCGTCCCCGACGAGGATGGCGAATCCGAGTTGCCGGACTGTGATCCGGGGGTTGAAGTGGGCTCCTGGGCGGCTACTGCGGGTGGGGGCAACAACGGGATCGAGTCCATGTCGGATGATGTGTCTACGGTTATGTGCTTCGTGGTAGCTGGCGCCTTCCGGTATGTGTAGAATACCGGTGAGCACTTCACCGCAATTGAAGGCTTCTTGTGACCTGGCAGATGTGCAATTGGCGGCTTGTTCAGCCCAGCCCGGGTATAGATATATACAGTGTTGATAACCTCATCGGGGTTCTTCACGCCATCACCGGCTGTTGGATTGGACGTCTTGTACTGTCCGGCCGGGGTTAGGAGAAGACTCCCATCGGGAGTAAAGGTCAGTCTACGGAAGAAAGACGTCAATGTCTCATTGTAGTATATGTTTGCGTTCTTGACCCCTAGGCCGTGAACCTTTGGCGAAAAGTCCATAGGTTTGACAGCAGGCAAGGGCAAAGCCGGGGAAGGCGATGTGGAGCGGCGCATTGAGGGTGAAGAACTGAAGGAGCTCCGCCTGCTAGCAGCAAGAATAGGCGGGTTCATCGGGAGAGAAAATCCAGTTGGTGTCCCGGGGGTAGACGGGGCAGGCGACGCAATTGCAATTGCCGATCCCATATCAAACTCCCTCCCCCTCTGGAAATCCGGCGGGGCGGGGCTGCTCGAGGACACCCGTCTCCGTGGGGGCAGGTCCATTCTCGAAAGCTTCCCGTGCTGTGAGAGGGAGAATTGTCCATCTTTGGACTTTAGTGTGTAAATGTGCACTGAGCGGTCTGAGCTCTGAGTCGCAACAAACTCGTTCAGTGGGTCCCAGGCAACGCCTTGGACATAGTGATTGTGCTCGGCAATTTGTCGAACCATTTGCCCTGGAAATTGCGTGGTTTGTCAGCTTCCTTCAACCGTGATCACTGATAGCGGGCCAAACCATACCTGTCTGCGCATTCCAAACTCGAGCAACATTGTCCATGCTCCCAGTAATGAAGAACATCCCATCTGGTGACCACGCAAGGTCGTAGATTTCCGAACCCATGGATCTGCACATGTGCTTCAATCTCCACGTCTCCTTATCCTCGAGATCATCTTCTCCAAATCCCGGGCCCGCGCGGTGTGTTGGTTCTGCTGGAACCCAAAGAATAATGTTCCCGTCGTCTCCAGCGGACGCTATCATCTCGCCTGTGTCACAAGAAGTCAGTCTCAACCAATTCCACGGGGAAGGCGTTGCAATAGCCGAAGGGTGCACAAACCTCGAGGGCAGAAACGAACAACATTGACAGCCTGGTTGTGTTTGGCGAGTGTACTCAGGTAGACAGCCTTCTTTTCGTCGCCTTCGCCTTGGATTTTCCACAACTACTCAATCCACACATCAGACCTGGAATTTTTTTTTCTTTTTTTCTTTCGATTTTTCTCTCCCAATCTCCCTCAAAAATAAAAATAAAATAAAATTGGGACGGGATCCTGAGGTGGGAAAGAAAAAAACGGGACAAAGAGGTGTAGATCAAACATACGCGAACATTGTTGTCTCCACCCGCAGTTGCAAGCCTTCCTTTGCCGTTTGGCTCAAAGTGAGCACTATAAATAGGCTGGTTGTGTTCGTGCCAGTGAATGGTGAGTGGAACTGCCTTCATCTCGTTTCCTTTGCGCTGAAAGTCGTCTGGGAGTCGGTGAACAGGAGATCTTTGTCGACGACGTTGGTGGAGAGGGCAATGAGACAAAGGTTGGAGTGAACAAAAGAGCTAGTAGAAGAGCACCAATTCCTCTGTTGTGAAATTATGAGAATTCTCGGTTTCGTAGGAAATAAATCAAATCCACTTATGAGTCGTTGACAAACGGTAGGTTTATTTGGTGGGAGCTTGGGTCGTGAGTTGGTTGTGGTTGAGGATGAGGTTTGTAGTGGTTGGTTGCTGTGGTGGCAGTAAGGTAGCAAGGTTCGGGGGTTTCAGAGCAGAAGATCGGTGCGGTGCAAAGGGTTACTTTTGAGGCGAATAAATTGTGTGCATACACTGGCAGAGGGACGCAGAGCATAACGGGGGCAAGAACTGTGCTACATCACCGATGCACTTGATTGCCTTTATGCCTCGAGACACTATCGTGGGGATCAGTTCCTAGAACTTCTGTTTATTTACCGTTCTACCATGTCCCCCCTGGTGCAGCATAACGATAGTATCAGCTAGCATCCAACATGATACTCCAATCAGACAACCACTTTCGCCTCTGTTATATCTTGGCTCTTTATCACGAAAACTGATACATCCTTCAATCCTCCCATCGATCTTGCTATCGAATTATTATTTCATCTCGATTTCCCCACGTTTTCACATGCAACCACACTCTCAGCCCTGTGTCTTCTGTCCTTGTGCAATTCGTTCGGCTATGACTGGATCCTCAAAGCTCAATCTATCACGAGAAGTGATTGAACGAGAATCTGATAGGTGGGCGTCTATCCCACAGCTGGCTACGAAGGACTACCAATCCAGGAACAGCATGCCCAGCTTTGTTCCTGACCACTCGGCAATGGTAATGCTTGCACAGGTACATACATGAGTAGGTACCACGCCCCAACTCTTCACATTAGCGACTTGCATATGAAACTACTCTGGAGAAGAAAAAAGGTAAGTCTTGTGTTTTAGAGCACTGTGAGGTAGCGAGGCGGCGGCCCGATGCCGCGTGCTGTAGGCGTAAGAAGGGCAGAGTGTTCGGGCAGTTACGTTCGAAGGTAGAGAGTACTCTACCCAAACCAGAACATAATTGTAAGCTTCACCAATCAAGCGGTACGACACAAGATGTTCCTAGAGTGGACCCTGGAGGTAGTCGGAGTGGAATGTCCACGCGGCAAAGTGGGATCGTCCCACCTTTCGAAACAGTATTTGCTTGCAGAACATCAAACTGAGAGAGAAAGAAGGAATTGTAATCTGCGAGTACCTATGGGTTGGTTCACATTCCGACAAGCACTGCTCATTCATATAGTGCTCTCAAGACCTGACTCTTTGCTGTTATCAAATAAGGCTTTTTATCTTTCTTTCTTCATGCTCATGCATCGCACTGATTAGACGCAGAGTTGCCGAAGAGCGCACCAATTGCCTTTGTCGTGAAAATAGGCTGAAGTAGGAAAGTGTGACAGTAAAGATCAAACAGTCGATGGTGCAGTTCTAATTCACATCGCATACGACGTCAGGCCAGATTCAAATAATATGTCCTCCTAACGCGAATTGGAAGGATTAGAGTAGAGGCCTCTGGTAGAAAGTCAGGGTAACTTCCGGCGGCGCCTTGTAGCGAGTGAGTGCTGATATTTGCTACATACGATGGAAAAAATCCCTCAAAGGATGCGCACGCCAGCAGGTGGATACTGGAACTCAAATATGTTTACCTCCTCTTTCTCCACGAGCTGTCTAGGGCTATGGTGTTGGCGGACATCAATGGGTCAATCAAGGCTGATCCTCGGCAGACTGAGAAATACTCGCTGTGGAACTTAACGGTCTGCTCGTAAATACTGCATGTTTCTGGGAAACCGACACGTCACCTGCAAGCATTTATGAAATCTATTACATCTCGTGCTCCTAATTCACATAGAGAGGCAACATGACTCTAACTCTCTTAATAATATCAGATTTTATCAATGCTTTATTAACAGCCAAACGGCTGAAAGCGGGGCGCTAGGCTTGATACATATATTTGAGAACTTATCGATAAGAAGATAGGTACATGTAGTGATACATTCCCTTCGACCCACAATTTGTAGGTACATGTTGTAACCTGTCGTCCTCGTGAACGAATTAACCCGTGTTCCAGAGCAGGTACTTCAAGGCGATATGTGTAACTACATGTATGCTCTTAGTTAATCAAATCTCCCACGCGGGGTTGAATAATTGGCATTTATCTTTTGACTGCAGACATATACCCTTCCAATGGTTTCGTCTCAATTAGTATGACTGATATGCTTTGGGATCAGCTTTGCATGTGATGAATCACAAAGCTTTGTAGAACGAGGATCAAGATCTACTGGCCTAAATCTCTTTCAACTTAACAACTTGTAGGCTGTTTCCGGCTGGGAATCTCTGAATTAATCGCGAGGGCTGGCGTGGGCTTGGTCAAATGATGGTTACCAATCTGCATGTCTGGATACGAGTTGTTTCTTGGCAAAAAAAGAGGATCCGGGTCAAAGACCGTACGTACCAGGGCATTATTGGGCTTTTGAACAAAGTGTCGTAGATTATGTATCACTACGTATATCCTGGATTTGGACGTCATTTTGAGCCTCAGACATGAAGAGCTGCAGGGCAGCAACGTCCTGTCGTACAAGATATTATCAACAGCCTTCTAGTCCTGACATTTAGGGTCTGTTCGGTTGACACAAAAATCCATAGATTGGTTGGGCTCGATAAAATAATCACCTCTAGAGGTGTTTTTTTTATTCAATCCATGGATTGCAACCAATTAAACGTCAACCGAACGGAGTCTTAGCAAGTAAGCGTCATAGTCAACTGAAATTTCTGGTGGAATGTCCATGCGATACATGAAGAAACCTTATCAAGAGTATAGTTTTAATACCCTGCAGTATTGGTCATGAAAATGAACGCTATACGATTATATGCATGACCAAACTCTGAGTCTTTAAGACTTAAGCTTTATTCAAGGAAACTTTATAAGCTTTCGAGAATGAAATTCCTTCTTGCCCAAAAGAAATTCTATTATGTGTCGATCCCTAGCACATCAGATCCTGCCGGGGATGAATTGAGTCAACTAATCAGCCTGACTTAAGTAGGAAGGTAAATATTTTGAATTATACGAGGTCGACAGTAGCTACAGTATTCTACTCCATGAGGCAGGCGTAATATCTAATGGGAAAAGTCTGTTGAGATAGAAATCTCCTCTCGGGCGGCCCGGCCCAGCTGTGGCTTTACGGAATGCTCTGATTCTCTCCTATAAACCCTGAGCTTGTCAATTGCCATAAATTCAATTACGTGTATATAAAAGAGTGCCAAAAATCGCAAGTTTCAATATGTTTATCTCACTTGAGGGTCGTCTTCCAGCCTAAATAAAATATTAATTGATTACATCGCGGTTATCGTCGGTACCGGCCGTAGGCGCATTACTATTCATTAATACCCCTGATCTAATGGCCTAGGTCACATCCGCGTTTTTCTAGTACTGGGTTGCACACAGTGCTAGTCATGGATCCGGATCTTGCAGGTAAATACGTGAACAAAGAGATATATGAACAAATTTAAGCATACTAGGTGGACGTAGCTACTGACAAACAATACGAACAAACACAGCTCGGGTATAAACAATTGTCTCTGTACGTAAGTAACAGAGGTACATTAGTAAACCTTCATAAAGGAAGGAAGACCTGAAGCTAGATATAGAGTACCAGATCAACCAAGCGCCCGACCAATAAACGAACAGACACTCTCTATTGGAAGGGATAGTCAGCTATATGAAGGGAATCTAAAGAACGCAAACTAAACCTCACATAAACGTTGGAGACGAAAAGACTTGGCAACAATCACAACTAAATTTTCATGCCAATGACCTATTTCGCAGTTTGACACGGTACCAGGTCGCGGTGGTATCACCAGGTCTCAATGTTAACCTGTACAACCGGATCTTCTGAGTTTAGCATGATGAGTAAATGTCTACTGAAAAGTTGACTTTAACATCCTCTACAGGCAACTCGAGAGTTTGATTACAGTGATCTTTATTTTCGAGATGAGATTCGAATTATTAGATCTACTATGTCGTCACACCAGCCTCTACTGGACAGCATCGCCTTACTATTTTCAGTCAGCTTTTTCTTAGTACTAGCACCTACATACATAGAAGAGATAACACCCCCACTACGACTCATATCGGCAAGAGGCAGGAGTACCATGACTCAACCGAACTGGTGGAACCGGAGATATTCCTTTGGTGATGTACCGCCACGCTGAGGTAAGGGAAGCATGGGTGGACCACAAGAGATTTCACTGGCGCCCATAAAAGAGGGATATCCATCGAATAAAGGGAAATTCCCGCTTTACAGTACTCATCACCTCTTGCAACGTCCCACCAGCGAATGTTCCTTGCAGTAATGGAACATAACACCATTATTGCACTTGTCGCAACGGCGTCGTCGGCAGCGATAATTGCAGTCTCGAGCACTATTAACGCAGCTAAACACTGGAAGCAGGTCTCGTCCAAGCGAAAGGGAAATTACGAGGAAATTGGGACAGGTGTCTACCAAGATGAGGACGGTACAGCTACAGAGGAATCGGAGGCCAGGTACTCGACCTATGTGCAGAAGGTTTTCATTCTGTTTGGGGCAGCGCTTGGTGTTGGGTTTTCTTTACCAATTGCAATAAGATCCATGAAAGATATGGAAAGCCTTGTATATGTCTCAAATTGGCTGGTATTTGTCTCATGGGTACGCATTGCATTCCTTGGATTGTTTGGCCGTCTCTAACATGACACAGTGTTTTATTACTATTCGTGCCATATGCGTCATACAATTACGAGGAAAGCTTCAAACGTTCTACGCTTCCTGTCAATTGGCAGGAGTGGGCGCCATTCTTCTCGTCGCACAATTAGTCTTAGCTTCAATGATACGTAGTGACTTGTCTCCTTGGCTTGAACTTGGTCTTGTTGCTGGCCGCATGTTTGCCGCCTTCGTTTTAATTTTCTCCTCTCTTTCGGTCCCAAGGCGGCCTGACGTTTACTTCAATGGCCAAAAGGTGGATGAAATGCGTTCAGTGAGCTTGTTTTCCCGCTATACCTACACATGGGCTGGAACGCTTCTCAAGTTAGCTTTCCAAAGAGGTCGCCTAGAGGAACATGATTTGCCAGTGTTAGATTCAAAGAGAAGGGCGCGCGAGTTGCAAAATTCGTTCAGCCAGGTAGCGGAATCTCCTAGGCTTTATTATCAAATTTACTTGGCCCACTGGAGAACAGTCAATATCCAGTGGACACTGTCTCTGATGAATGCATTCACAACCTTTGCGCCCCAATACATCATGTTCCAGCTTCTAAAGAGCTTGGAAAAAAGAAGCGCTGGAGTTGATGCCCGTTACGAAGCCTGGTTTTGGCTTATTTGTCTGGGCTTGACAAAATTAGTTGACTCAGTAATCGCATCGTATTTATACTGGTATGTGCTTATTTAGAGTCCCGCAATTAAGCTGCAATAGCCACTTTAGTAAATTATAGACTGATATATCACGCTAGGCTATCCTATATGGGATTAATGATTCCAGTCCGAGGACAGCTTTCTGCCATAGTGTTCTCTAAAACTATGCGAAAGAAGGATGTTAAGGGAATGCAAACGGGAAAGGATTCAGAAACCACAGATGATGCAAATGATAACAATAAAACCACCCCCGGGGCCAATGACGATGAGGACGAACTGAAGAATATGAAGCAAGGGACAATCAACTTGCTTGCCATTGATTCTTCGCGAGTTGCCGAGTTCACTTCCTTCAGCTGCGCCTTCTTCCAGGCGATCTTTGAGATGTTCTTTGGGTTTTCGTTGCTCATTAATATTATCGGGTTTGCTCACTTCCCATATATATCTTACGCATTCATTCGAAACCTAAACTAACGCAAATCCAATCCAGTTGGAAGAGTATGGTTGCGGGCCTTGGTGTAGTTGCTGCGACGACTCCTTTTAATGTAATCGTTTCGAAGAAGTATTCTGCGGCTCAGGACAATCTGATGAAAGTGAGAGACCGTAAAATGGCCGTCATCTCGGAAGCTCTTCAGGGTGAGTGAATATCATCCAAGTTGACACTCCAAGCAGCTCCAGAAACCCGGAAACTAATAAACGAACATCACAGGTATTCGGCAAATCAAATTCTCTGCTTTGGAAACGCAATGGGAAAATCGGATTCGGGCTGTACGGAACGATGAGCTCAAGACTCTACGTACTGTCTTCACAACTGAAGCGTATGCATACCTCTATTGAATATCCGAGAACCAATTAATGATTGCTAACTTTTTATAGTTGTTTGATTCTTTTCTGGATGTAAGAATTATTGTACCCTTATAAGCTCCAAGAATTTTACTTACTGTCGCAGAATGAATCCCGTATTGCTCTCAGTAGTTGCTCTGAGTTCCTATGCTATAATTTACGGGACTTTATTGCCCTCCGTAGCGTTCACTGCATTGGCAGTCTTCAGCGAGTTGGAATTTGTCCTATCGGTTATTCCGGAGCTCACAACGTAAGCCATTCTTCGGGACTTAAAGGGTGCCTCCTTACTGACCCAAAATAGAGATGCTTTGGATGCATATGTCAGCACAAAGCGCATAAAAGATTATCTTGATTCTGCTGAAAAAAGCTTCAAGCCTACACCGTCCAAAAGAATTGCGATCAATAGTGCCACAATTGCTTGGGCCGCCGATTCGGAAGATCAAAAAGACAGATTCTGTCTTCGTGACGTAAACCTTGAATTTCCTATTAATGGGCTTAGCGTCATATCAGGAAGAACGGGTTCTGGGAAGAGCTTGCTGCTTGCAGCTCTATTAGGCGAGGCAGATGTTTTGAGTGGAGACATTGAGATGCCATTACCCCCGTTGCCTGAAGAGAGATTCGACGCGCAGGCCAACCCAGGAAATTGGATTTTACCGTCAGCTGTAGCATATGTTGCTCAGATCCCATGGATTGAGAATGCCACCATCAGGGAGAACATATTATTTGGTTTACCATATATTGAGTCGAGGTACAAACAAACTTTGGCAGCATGCGCTTTACAGAAGGACCTTGAGATGCTCTCGGACGGAGAATTCACTGAGATTGGTGCAAGCGGAATAAACCTCAGTGGTGGTCAGCGCTGGAGGGTATCATTTGCACGTGCTGTTTATTCTCGTGCAGGGATATTGATCCTTGATGATATATTCTCAGCTGTCGATGCCCATGTAGGAAAGCATCTTTTTAAGAACGCTCTCGTTGGAAACCTCATGCAAGACCGAACCCGTATTCTTGTTACCCACCATCTTAAACTCTGCATCTCTAAAGCAAAATATGCGGTTTCGCTGGAGAACGGGGTTATTCAACATTCAGGTTCGGTGGAGAAGCTAATCCAAGATGGAATCCTGAAAGAGATTATTGCAGCAGATGAGAACGAGGATCAAGCAGTTGAAGAAATTATCGACGAAGTAAATGAAGATTCCGATCTGAATAAGGGTGATAGCAAGCCTCAGACTACACCTCTTAAATTTGTGCTGGACGAGGAGCGTGAAAGAGGTGCAGTAAAGAAAGAAATCTATCTTGATTACATTCTTTCTAGTGGCGGGTGAGTGAAAACGCAAGTCCTTCGACGGTATGGAATAAATCTAACAATTAGAAGAATCATCTTTTGGATATTTATAGTTTCCTCTTTCCTTGGACAGGAAATAATGCTATTATCAAGAGTAGGCGTTTCCAGACTCGATAATATAAGAAAATACTAACAAGTTACAGAGCTACTGGTTGAAAATGTGGACCGCAGAGGGCGTACAAGCATCTGTAGCTCTTAGCCCACAATCTCTTATTCATACTTCCCTCCAGCGACTTATGACTGTTGTTCAGGAGGAACGTTCTCTGTTTTACTGGATCGGCGTTTATTCTGGCCTAAGTGTAGCTGTCTGCATTATCGGAGTTGCGAAATATGGTAAGTTGTTTAACATTGAGCCTCTTTCTGAAGTGCTAATAAGGTATTGCAGTATTGGTCTATATTGCTTCATTGAAGGCTTCTAAGGACCTGTTTGAACGAATGACATTTACCATCTTGCGAACTCCACTGCGCTGGCTAGATACAGTCCCTACTGGCCGGATTCTCAACAGGTTCAACAAGGATTTTGAGCTTTTCGACTCAAAGCTTTCGGGAAATATAGCCATGTTGGTTTATCATTCACTGGCACTCATGGGAGTTATCGCTGCTGGGTAAGTAAAGTGCTGTCATTTTAGTGAATTACAACTGATAAATATTTTTAAGTGTAATACTTTCTCGATGGATGCTTTTGATGGCTTTAGTCTTGCTCTTCATCAATATCATCTATGCGATGTACTATCTCGCGGGTGCTCGTGAAGTAAAAAGATTAGAGAGCAACAGTCGTAGCCCAATGTTTGAGCTTTTTGGGTCAACATTAAGCGGAGTTGGAACCATCAGGTATCCCATCCTTCGAGCTACCATATTATCGCATACTCTAACCAGAATGAATAAATAGGGCGTTTGGCAAATCCGAGGAATATATCGATAAAATGTTCAAGAAAATTGATATCTTTAGCCAGCGTACTTTTTATGTTTGGTTGGTTGACATAACTCTGCTAATATCCTGATTCCAATACTAATGGTGACTTTGTAGGTTGTTCAATAGGTGGATGGGTCTCCGTATGTCTGCAATTGGAGGATTCTTTTCTGTTATTGTTGGGGCAGTAATTGTCGCCGTTCCGAATATCGACGCAAGTTTGGCTGGGTTTGCCTTGTCTTTTGCTCTCACCTACACTATTAATGTCATATGGACAATCCGGCGGTATGCAAATACCGAGCTTGATATGAACAGTAAGACTATGACGATTGAAGATACGGCATGTTTTTTCTAACTTTGGGACCAGGTACCGAACGTATTATTGAATACACCAGACTTGCTACCGAGGACATCGATGGTATAGCTCCGCCTGCAGCATGGCCACAGGAGGGCAGAGTCGAATTCCAAGACCTAGTAGTAAGCTATGCTCCAGAATTACCTCCAGTGCTGAAGGGTATCTCGTTCGATATCAAGCCGAGGGAGCGAGTTGGTGTTGTTGGACGCACTGGTGCCGGCAAGTCCTCCATGACGTTGGCTCTCTTTCAATTTATACGTGCTTCCTCGGGGTCGATCTATATCGACGGTCTTGATATTTCCAAGATTTCACTGCAAGATCTTAGAAGCCGGTTGGCTATCATTCCTCAAGGCAAGTAATAAAGCTAAAACCTAATTTGCGAGCATAATTATTAACGATTTTTAGACCCTGTTCTCTTTTCTGGCACTATTCGTTCTAATCTCGACACATTTGAGGAGCATAGCGACCAAGAGGTGAGCAGCTCCCTATGTCTCTTAAGGACCTTCTTTCTGACATATCTTTTCTAGCTTCGGGATGCTTTAGAACGTGTTCATCTAGTCAGGTCATCTAGTAGCGGTACAGCAACGCCTAACTCACTAGGCTCGACAAATGCAAATATCTTCGAAAGCCTTGATTCAAAGATCTCTGAAGGTGGTCTCAACTTGAGCCAAGGGCAAAGACAGCTCCTGTGAGTAGGATCCAGTCGGGTCAACCAGATTTCCTGCTGATAGTATTCCAGATGTCTCGCTCGTGCAATTGTATCTCGGCCAAAGATTTTGGTTCTTGATGAGGTATGAACCCTAAAAGTCCTATCTATATGAATTTTTATTCACAAATTTATTATAAGGCCACCAGCGCAGTCGATATGCAAACCGATGCCTTGATCCAAAGAAGTATACGTGAAGAGTTCACAGACTGCACAACGTTAGTGATTGCGCATAGACTGCAAACTGTAGCGGATTATGATAGAATACTTGTCCTCGGTGATGGAAAAGTCATTGTACGCCATATTCCTCTTTCAAAGCCCATGACTTGCTCACTAACGATATCTAGGAGTACGACTCGCCGTGGAATCTACTCCAGAGCAACGGCATGTTCCACGACATGGCCCAACAGAGCGGTGATTTCGACACATTGGTCAGTATTTCCAAGAAGGCTGCAGGGCGGGAATAGATGAATTGAGAATTTCTTTTCTTTTCTTTTGGTTATGGTTGTGAATGATAGGAGTTTCACTGCGTAAGAGTTTATCCATGTTTTCCTTCTTTTTTTTATATGCAAAATTCATAAAACCGCACGCAATAAAATCATGTCTGTTTAAAATCAGTTATTTGCCGTTGCTTTTTTTTTTTTTGTTTAATTCATTGTTATTTGCCGTTGCTATTAGTATTATAGATCTTGTTTGTGAAACTTTTTATGTTTTGCGCTGAGCATGATGATAGTGGTGATGGGTTAAAATATAACGATAATGATGTTGGTAATTGAGGTGTATGGTGAGGGGATGAGGGTGTGGTCTGTTTCCACGACCCAATTTATAATTTTGCAAATGCCAAGACCAGAGCCAGTCTAGCGTCGGCATTCCCATTGTGTCCATTCTATCCCTCTCCCGAGCCTCACTCTCTCCCCCGCGTGCACCAAGACGCATTAGGAGCTAAATACTGCTACTAAGACCGGGGCTCGAGAAACTGTGTCTAAATTGGCGGTGCTAAGAGCCGAGTGATTTACTATGATTGCAAACGCCTAACGATAGGATAAATCGACTATATTCTACGCTTGTTCTATGTATTAATTCCATGTCTCTGATGCTTTCCAATACTCGTTCACCAACTCTTATATGGTTTATATACGCGGCTGAGGAGGCAGGCCACCGAGTGATAATCCATGATCGACAGAAGCTGGCTGGTTTTCTTGACGTTTCACGCTCTGTGCTGCGTAGTTATCGGCTGGGTAAAGCTGGGCTACGCAGTGGGAGTGTAACTCCCTTGCGGTGGAAGATAATGAAGTAACCTCTCGTACGTATTAGCAATCTATACACATAGCTATACTATATCCGCCGTCCGGTCGCCCCACAGAATTCAGTAACGGGGCATGATAGCGGGGATTTATGCAGCTACATCATAGCACCACCAGTGTGATGTCTTTCGTAGTGTACCCTCGTTTAATTATTGAACGAATTTGAAGTCGCCATCGTTTCTATCAATCAAACTGTGGGCGCTCTATTGACGGGCCAGTGGTATCAACGTTTTCCAAATAGTAAGAAGATAGCAGGTGTGTTCTTTTTTTGGCTTTTTGGGTAGGTCGGTGCTGGCAGTATAGTCTCCATTAACGTAAAGGCTGTGCCCCGAACCGAAAATGGATATTCGGGCTGGACATCGAGAGCAGTAGGCACTGATACATTATATATGGTGAAAGTGAACTTTAGTGTTGAGTATTAGTCACTAAGTAAAATTTCAGTAGAGTTCTAGGGGTGATTCACATAAAGTAATCAACCAATAGGGGTGATTCATGTGTGTTCATCAATTAATGAATTAAACAAAAAAACAAAAATCATGTGTGTTCATAACTCATCACTCGGCCACGTGAGACCGGTGTTGTTGGATAATGGCTTCAATGACCGGATATCTCATGTTGACATTCTGTCCTGTTCGGATAGTGACTAGATAGTTATATGTAGCTATATGTAGCTAGCTAGACCTCAGGGTTTATCATCTCATTGATAAAATTTCTGCCATCTCTCGATATTTTCTCTCTAAAAAGGTTACCAATTCATCCCTTTCAACAGGAGCTAGAGCGATGTCATACACAACGGATCTAAGGGGAATACATGAATGACATACTGATCATATGCCATGACCAAGTTGAGCTACTGATACCTTCAATTACAGAGAACCAATTCACTTATATTCGCAGGCTAAAAAGGTCTACAAAAAAAGCCAGCCAACGGTTACGCATCAAGACCACCAATGGGATTACTACGACCTCCATCTTTACCATATTCCACCCATATATACAACGCCGTGCACCCGGAGAACCTAGCGCACCCTCAACAACAGCTGCCCGCCAATTTGCCTCTCAATAGCCTCCCTTGCCTCCAACAAGCCTTTATCACTCAACAGGAACATGCACTCGCCAGGCTGCAGCGGCTTGACATACTCATGTTCCTTCCCACTCGTGAGCATCTTGAGGCCATTCACACCCACCCACACCCTCTTTGTCGGCTTTGATACCAGGCGCATCTTCGAGAGCACGGGTTCGTTGTCGTAGTACTTCATCCCCAGCCACAGTCGTCGGGTCGCGACATTCTCCTGCGTTATCGGTGTGTACTCGGTGTCGGGCCCGGCGTAGTTGCCTCTCGTCACGGAGGATATGAAGCCTTGGTCTTGGAGCCCAAGTGCAATTGAGAGGTTGAGCTTGGTCATGGGAATGGATGTCGTGGCGATGTGCGCTTTAGAGATGTTTTGCAGGTGCGAGCAGACCTGGGCGAGATTTTTGAGAACCATGGTGGGGGTAGTGGGGGGGTTGAACGAGTCTGTGAGAATTAGTGGGAGGGCTTCAGATGGAAGCAGCATGATTGCTCGGGCCGCGCGGGGGGCAAGGTGTCTACCTGGAGAATTGGCTGGGACGGTGACTGACAGCCTCCTTCAATTGAGACGTCGCTGAGATTCTTCTTTGGTGTCTTCACACACTTGCCTGTGATTTCGATGTTTCGACAATCCCGAGAGTCTTGGCGCGTGTCTCAAAGAGGCTCTCTGGTGCGGGAAAAAAAGGCTCCAGACTGTGCATGACTAAGGAGGTGATTGGGCAAGCCAACCCAGCCTTGGGCTTCTCGGCACTTCTCCATTGAGATAGACGTGTTAGGGTCAGGGTTACATTTGGGACTCCCTTCAAGGAGGACGAGAAGGACAGAGAGAAACCTCAAACAGTAACCCCCCAGCATAGGCATCCAGACCCGTTCTCTCTCTCCCTCACAATCATCACTCGGCTTCCTCTGAATCGTGACCCTTCTACAGAACGGACTTATTTAACCTATCCCTACACCATTCTGCGACCCCTACCCTAAACTGTTCGAGAGCCGCCAAATAGAAGGGGGTCAGAAATAAATCGTACGATTTGAACACCCAGCAGCTTCATCAATCACTCCACTTTTTTTTTTTTTTTTTCCATCCCCTCTGGCTGTGCAAGTCCCCCCCCCCCCCCCCCAACTGCCGCCACACACCCACTCGAACCACTCGCACCCCCCCCCCCCCCCTTCCCCCACCTCTTGCGGTTTACCACCCCTCCCCCCCTCCCCCCCCCCCAGGCCCCTTCTGCTAGTCCCCGATGATCCTCGGGCTGTCACTCATCCTCGCGTTCCTCACGTATCTTATTTACCGCCGCCTGCTACTATCTACGGACAGTAGTAGTAATACTAGTAGCATCACTGGTGGCTCGTCCAGGAACAGCTCACAATCATATCAAGTCTTTCCGATGTGGCCGTTCCTGTCGACGCTCTTACAGCAGCAGTCATCCACCACCTCTACTACTATTACCTCAACCTCCACAACTGTAGGCCCTTCCACTACAGCCAAGCGTCCCTTCCCTACATGCCAACCCACCATCTCTACCAGTGCTGCAAATAGTGCTACTACTACCACCACCACCACTACTACAACATTAAGGGCCAATGACCACCACGGCAGGTCACCGGTCATTCCCGCCCAATATGCAGCATCGCCGGAAACAACCCCCAAAGCAATCCCCACAGCGCCTGCCATCGCAATTGACGCAATCCCGCCAGTCACCCTCGAGTTAACACCCCCCAGCATCACCATCAATGTCGACGCCGAACAAGATGAGGATGACACCTACATTCCCTCGTTCCCATCCTTAAATTCCGCACAGCGAGCCTCGCCCTCCTCCTCTGCATCTCTCATGTCCACCACTACCACTCACAGCGCCAAATCAGCAGCCCCCATGGCGCCCCCCCCAATCCCCATCCGCGGCCGCAATCCAAAAGCCAACATCCGCTACGCAACGCCCACCACCACCACAACCACCACTGCAACCCCGTCCGCAGCAGCCGTCGCACGCCAGAATCCAAACGGTGCAGCCCGCTCACGTCTCACCGCGATGGGCGTCGGCGCATCTGGCGTGGCCGCAGGTAGCGGACTGAGCTTGCCGGGCAGAGGGGGACAGAGCAACAACAGCAACAGGAAGAAGGTTGTGTTAGAGCCTGGACACTCGCCGCTGGACTGGGCGCGCTTGCAGAGGAGCGGAATCGATCTGAGGGTGTGTTTCCCCCAGTGCAAATCTATAGTGGGCGGGGTCGGAATGACTGCATCTTACAAAACAAGGCTAACGGGGCGTTTCTGTGTGTATAGGGACTCCCACACTCAAACCTAATCAAGGTGCCGCCATCACTGCTGGCAAAACACGCAAAGGCCCCCGAAGACATCTGGACGGCGCTCAACGGACGCGTCTACAACATCACTGCCTACCTCCCCTTCCACCCGGGCGGCGAGAAGGACCTCCTCCGCGGCGCGGGCAAGGACAGCACTAAACTATTCAACGCTACGCACCCGTGGGTAAATGTGGAGGGTATGCTGGCGGAGTGCCTCATCGGCATATTTGTCAGCGAGGAGGAGGCTGCCGCGGGTCTTGGCGAGGAAGAGTCACCATTGGATACAGTGGATTGAGGATTATTGGGGACTTGGGGCGTGAACAAAGTGAGGAGGAGGGAAAGATTTTTTTTCTTCTCTTTTTTTTTTATTTTTTTTCTTTTCTATTTTCCTGGTTGGGCTGGTCTGATCTGGTCTGATCTGGCCTGTTGGAGTGGTCGGTTCGGCTGGTGGCTCCATGGTTGGTAGGGTCTTCTGTTGTCCTGGGTTGCGGAGTTTTCTTGTCCATATAATGTTTCCTTTCTTTTTCTTTTCCTTCCATCTTTTCCTTACTGTTTTTTATTATTATTATATACCTTTCCTATCTTTCCTAGCTTCGTGATCTTAACTTTGGCTTCTTAGGCGGGGTATGGGATACCCCTTATCTTTTTTTTACTGGAACAAGAAAAGCGGGGCTTCTTTTTATGACAATATCCTTTGATATAAATCTGTTTTTGTTTTATTTTGTTTTTCCTTTCTTTTCTTTTCTAATTCTTCCTGGGGGCTTTTATTACTTGGCGTTATGATTAACTCTACCTACTAACTAACTTAACTATGTGTAACTTCATTTTACCCCTTGCCCCTAGCCCCTTCTTAGTGACTGACTTGTCTTTTCCTTTCGGCTCTTGTTTTTGTTTGATTTTGTCTGGAAGAATATGGTGATGGTTTGGGGGGGGGGGGGGGGGGACGGCGACTATAAGTATCTACGTAATATAATGGTAGTAGTGTAGCATAGACCAAAAAGGTTTTATCAGCGTTGGCCGGTGTGTCTGTCTGGGGTTCTTGGCGTTTTCTTGCTGGATATTGGGGCATCTGCGGCGTGGTGGGTGTATTACCTGGGGAGATTCGAAGGGTGCCGAGGATGAGGGGCGTGCTTGTGCTTGTGTTGTGCTTGTATGCGTGTTGCTATATAATATTGATGTTACTATTTTATAGATTCCTTATTGCCTTGCCTCTGGTGTCAGCTCTTGTGCGGGGTGTTGTGTTATGGGTCTCTCCTCTTCTAGAAATGTTGGGGGGAATTGCTAAGCTATCGAGCTTGTGTGATTTATTGGTATGTAGTAGCTGGTGGCAAAAACTTTAATATCGATAGAGGTGTTGGTATGTAATCAGCCAACCATATATCCACTACTCACACAATGCAATAGCTCCGCTGTCTATCTATCTGTCTAGTGCTTGTGTCCGGAGCCGTGCCTGCGTTATATGCACGCCATCCAGCCAGTGTTGAGTAGAGTGCAGATATATATGTACATCCTAAATAGTCGACGTGTCTATTTCCTCCGTCCCGGCCGGTCGATATTACATAGTACCAGGCATACACGACCAAACGAGGTCATTCCACGCGCCAAACCCCACCCACCTGCATGCAAATACAACAAGAAGAAGAAAATAGGGTTTCGGAATAAGTGATATTCCAGGCGGTAGTTGTTTTCAGGGGTTGGGGTTTGGGGGGAAGATCTTCCATGACCGATATATTGGTACGCGTGCAGATATATGCAGCCTGCGGGTACGAAGTGGTAGAGTACATATTGGCGAGCGACAGCAAAACGAAAGATTGCGGCCCAGCCCTATCGAATGTAGCAGAATCGGGGCTAAGTCGGAGTAATGGCGGGCGGGCGCGGGCGGTACATCAGTGTTCTGGTGTAAAGTACTATACATGTAGTCATAGGGTGTCACTCGGTGATGTATGTGGACTAGCGCTGGGGCTGTTCGGTTGCCGAATGTTTCGGTGGAACGGAGGAGGCGCGCAGGGGTCTTCCCGGTTCGCCCGCTAGTTGTACTGTAGATACAAGTAGGTACATGTATCTTAGTAATATTGGTTGATTGATTGATGAATTCGTGTGGGTAATACATAGTATATGGATCCTGGCTAGCGATAGTCATAGTTTATCACTCGTTTGGTTCCCGCCCGACAGTGTTGTGGTTTGACCGGTTGATTGATTGATAATTCTAGAGTTGTGGTTTCTGGGCCTAGGGTGACGGCGTCATAAGCCATATCCGAGTGGTATCTGAGATGTCTGAAATTTAAGGAAAAGCTTAAGGGTCGCACTACGTTGTGGTCAGTCAAATTCTCTGGATCCTCCCGGCTCTTTTAATTCTTGCTCCGATTCGGCACATGAGCCGGCTTCTACTGCGTTGTCCCTGTTCTTCGGATGTCCATATAAGCGGCCTAGGTATGTTAGAAATTTTGTCTCGGGCTGTGGAGATCCATCTTTGCGGGTACCCTTTCCGCCGGTGAGTGGGCACTAACCTTCGATCCTCGGATGAGAAATCTAGAGTAAATAGTACTACGCTTCTTGAACGGCCTATGTTGATGTTGAGGTGAAGATGAGGAGGAAGGAGAAGAAGAAAGGGGAAAGGGGAAAAGAAAGAGAGATAAAGAATCTTCTCTATCTAAATAAATGTTACGTGTAGAGGAGCTTTGACGACATCTCCTGATGCCAGCTGTTGCGTGGCGTCTATTACACTAACTCAACTCGACTGTAGTCGTGTCATAAGCACCGACTAGGTAATTCCCCTAAAAGGGATACGTACACATTCATAGGGAGTCACTAAGTTTTTTTTTTTTTAAGCGCCGGCGTGTCTAGGTGATTGATTGGCTGACCAACGTGTCTGGAGACGACGGCGGCTGCATATGGGGGTGAACATGTTACAGCGAGACATGGGTAATCACTCGAATATCTTGGCGCCAAGAATAGTACTACCTACACGTATGTATAATGTAACTGATCTCCTCCGCTCCATACAACCATACCTGTACTACTACGAACAAGAACCTTCGATGTCAAGATTTCAACACTGGTGATATCTACTACATGTAGTTATATAATGACCCTTATAGCTCGAAGGCCAATCTCGAACCAACTGCCACGCAATCACTATTAGAAAAACGCACCAGCGAGAGTGCGATCCCACAGGATTCGAGGCCGCCGTGATCTAGCTGGGTTCGGGTGGGATAAGCCTATATTCCATTTTGATTTCTATCTTCGCAGCTAAACGTACCATGGGATAAGGGTTAGAGAGAGGTACGCGTCGAAATTTTTCTATTAGGAGGCCATTCTAATTTTTGATTTCTCTAGAGGAAAAAGGGAGTGTCTAGTTTGCATTATGTGTTATTGTAGAGTACGTATACCGAAAACTAGATCTTACCCAAATATTTTTGCCATACTTTATCGGCCTGAACTTTATAAGATAGTAGTGACCTGCCGATGCTTCTCTGCTCGGTTCCGGAGGTTGGTTGCCCGGAAGTAACAAAATTGGGGATTCTTTACACTAAATTCATAATTGAGGGTTCCTCATTTTATGATATCTTTTGAGAAATTTCCTAGTACATTATCCAGAAGAAAAATTAAATTGATAACGACGAAAACAAATACATAACAGTGCGTATACTTACATGAACATCAAAAGAAAGTCCTAACAAAAAAACAAGAAATCCTCTTCTCTGCGAATACTAACTCAATTAATCCATGGCCAAGCCTTGCCATCCGTGTTTCCTCAACCTCTTCATCTCTTTCTGGTGCTTGTCAACTTCTGTCAACAAGGCGCTCGTTACAACCCACGCAAAGCTCTGTAGACCGTTTTGTGGCCCAACACGCTCTCCATCCGATCTACACAGGAACAGGCAAGCCATTCCAATTCCAAAAACATCTGCTTGACCATCTTGATCTCCTTTGATGGAATTAATAATCGATGCAACCAACCACTCGAACTCTTCTTTCATAGAAATGGAGGCGTCCCTCTGACGTTGGGTCTGTTTCTCGCGCCCAACGATGGAACCGATGAACACTTCGACTTCGCTGATATTCCCGCTCCATGGGGTATCGGCATAGTTATGCATCAAGTTTAGGATCGCCTTTTCGTAACTGTTGTTACTGTATTAGACGCCAGGGTTTCTAGATAGTCTGGAAAGATTCGCTTTTACCTTTCTTTGATTTGTTCGGCCTCCCTCAATCGCTCAGTCCAATCATACACTGGTGGAATGTTCTCTGAAAGATAATTCCAGACACCATCACTAACATTAACCGTCTCCCTCGTTTCCGAACCCCTTAATTCTTCCTTAACTTCATGGATGAACTGTTTCTCATCGATAGCACGGTAGAGATGCCCAAGAACCTTTTCCGATTCATAGTACTTAAGTCCAGTGTTCCCATCTTCCTCATCCTCCTCTTCAATCTCCATCTCTGCAATTGCACGATTCTTCTTGACGAGAACACGGGGCCCCGGGGCCATGAAGTCGGGACGAACTCGACCACCGCTAGGAATTTGAGTCTTGTCGACTTTGATACCCGTTTTAGGGAAATCGACCGCTGTTGATGCCATTTCCGCCAGCTTCAAACAGAGGTGGTGGTTCACACCTTCCTTTTCCCTGTCGGAGATGATGAGATGTCGAGCACTTATTAAACCGAGAATGTTGTTCTGCATGAAATCGATAAGAAAGTCGACAATATCACCCTGATTGACCGGGCGACCAAGGTCCTGAGGCGGGACTCGAGCGTACATGGCGGGAGAATAAGTTTTACCAAGTGAGAACCTAGGATCGTAGATAATGTTGTATAGATCTTTCCTATGTCAGTCTATAAACTCATACTAATGCAGTAGTTATTTACCTCCGTCCAGATCCCCACCAGACAACATGCTGGGCAAATCACGACTTCCACGTTGGGAAAATACAACAACATTCTTGAGCGCTCTGAGCGGGGAGTTTTCAGGTACATGCGACACCGCTCTAGCCATTTGAACGTCCCCGGGATGGTGAACCGGTGATCTGGTAATCAAAACGTGTCCCTTCACTACCCCTTCTTCGTTATCATCAAATCTGTAGGGGCAATAGATTTCTCCCTCTTTTAGAAACCCCGTTTCGTCGACAATGCCTATGAGAGTAACCCCATCCGGCACCGGAATTCTTGCACGATGCTTAAGATCCCGTAGAGCCGTCAAGAGGGCAAGTTCGAGTGCGCGTTCCAAGAATTCATCCTCTCTAAAGTTCAGCCCGATATTATAGAGAGCCTCGATCATCCATGGCAGTTTGATGGATGCCGGTGCAACCCCACGCCTTTTTAAAAAATTCGCTGCTAAATGCGCCGACCTTGTGGACTCACGTAGCTCATTTATAGCATCTCTTTGCAGATCCATAAACGTCTCTTTCTTAACTTGAAGGTCCTCTAGTACTTTGATTAGTGGTCTATTCAGCACCATCGGTAGCCAACCTGGCGTCGAACATATTTCGATGTTACGGTCAGTCGAGCCACGGAACTTGATCATCGATGGGCGAAGACACAGCTGACTTCCTTGAAGACGGGTATCTAACGCGACCACACCCTTTGCGCCAGCAAAACGAATCTGGAACACCGTGGACTTGTTTTTTGCGAGCTTTTCAGACCCCATCCATATAACCTCGAGCATTTCCTGAGAAATCTTTCCCACACCATCACTGAAGCAGCGATCATTCCGTTCAATATCTTCGATTTCGATCTCTGAATGATGAGGTACTTCGATAGACCCGACAGTGTCGCTAAAGGCTTGACCAATACGTGCTGCACACCTGCCAGGACAAGTAATCTGAGAGAAGTCTCCTAGGTTTGCGATAATCCTAGCGGCATCCAGATGTACACCGTTGACGACGAAAGGGGCCATAAACCAACAACTGCTCGTTCTCAAAGAAGAACTTGAGAACCCTAGGAATTGGAATGGTCTGCCAGCGATAACAATTCCATTACCTGAAGGCGAGAGATAGTTTCGAAATTGTCCGTCATAAATCAAACGTTGCGCGACGACGTTGTGCTCGAACAGAAGTTGATCGCCGTCCTCGTCACCGAAAAAAACTCGTAAAAAGGAACCGTGATTCTGTGGATACTTCCTAAGAACCCTATTCTGCATTTCTAGCGTGGGTCCGTAGAAATAGCACCCTGCAGGAGTGATCGTTGAATGGTATATGTAAGTCATCCCAGCCTCCTCAGCAGCACTATCTGCACTCGAGACATGTGAATTAAGGCGTTGATAATCGACAATACATTGTTTCAAAACCTCAAACAGGTTGTTATATGATAGACTATCAAGCTCGCCCAATGGGTCCGCTGGAGTTACCCATCTAACAAAACTTTGCATGATACTGGCTGCCTTTGCTACTCCAAACCTCATTATCAACTCAGACACAGTCGGGAGCAGCGGGAGAATGGCATATGGTGGGAGTATTCCGTTTGCACATAATGCGTTGAGTTGAAAAGCGATAGAAAAATCGAATTCCGCCTTCAATTTTTCTGAGAGTTTTTGAAAAGATCTCACAAATAAGTCGGCGGCATCGGGCTTCATAACTGTCCGCCGGGAACTTATTTCTGGGACGCCGCCTTTACCGGAGAGGTGCTTTAGTAAGTTGAGATCATCGACTTCCGTGAGATAAAACTGGTATACAAAGGCGAAAGGGGCAAAGCAAGCGTGAGCTTCGTCCAGGCTAGATGTCCGTTCAACCGGAAATTCTTCTTTATCTGAGGTTGATGATTGTTGGAGAAGCCTAATCAAATCGCTCATGTCCGTATCGAAGCCGTTATTTGTGCTAGCTGTGCTCTTTGTGATAATCTTACGATACATCCTAGGTGCTCTTGCGAGGGTGAAGAGAACTCGAGCACTTTTTGCCCCCGATGTGATAATTGAATTTACGGTGGGATATAGAATGGAGATTGTTTTGTTGATGCGTATATCCCCAAAATCGCGGCGCAGCTTCGGGCCCAGTGTTGCTGGATCGAAAACGTCTAATTTATCATCTTCAAACTCCACCACGGCTCCTTGTTGTTTGAACATCAGCTTCCCATCAACTTTTTTCGAGTAAAATATCTCAA
This sequence comes from Morchella importuna, assembly GCF_003444635.1. Classification (NCBI taxonomy): domain Eukaryota; kingdom Fungi; phylum Ascomycota; class Pezizomycetes; order Pezizales; family Morchellaceae; genus Morchella; species Morchella importuna. The sequence goes on along the minus strand of NW_025763436.1, from coordinate 79,421 downwards.
AGATCGGCACATTCGTCGATTGTGGGGACCAGATTCCACATTCGATCGATCTAATTGAGTATGATTTCGTCAGCTTGCTGGGGGTAATTGGTTGGGTGCGTCGGGCGTTTCTGAGCTTTTTATCCTGTTGCTCTTTGGCAAGACTTTTAACCAAGAGTGGTTCAAATGCCTTATTGCTACGGCTACATGATATCTTGCAGCTCGATACCCATAGTTGGACCCGTGGTGGGCCACCATTTTGTCCCTGTCCAAAATATCTAAGGAATTGTTGCCCGGCTTCCTCGGTTGGGAGCGTTAGAGCTGCGAGTTTGGTTCTCTTATCACCCCTCTGTTTTGGTGAAAATACTCGTACGGACGAGGCCAAAATTCCGATGTTTATGAGAAAAGGTTCAAGAGCGTTCTCCACATCCTTTTCGGTGGCATGGTAAGGGACCCCTCGGATGAAGACCTCCATTATTGCTATATATTGCCCCGCTCAAACGTAAGGTTGGCTAAGAGAGCGAGAGTATCTTGCTGTTATCGAGCCTGAAGGTATTGAAGGTTTTGAGCTTGGAGGTATATTGAGTTTGGAGGTACTGTAGTAGCGAAATTGAATCTAGTCCACGGAATTAGCATTCGAGCATACCTAATGATAATTTAAAAAAAAAACGCTAGCTTCTTACCTAAATAGTTTATTTGAAGTTCGTAGTGGGCGTCTATCCTAATAGAGAGTATTGTTCCATGTTTTATACAGTTTCTACTCGAATCATGTTTGAGTAGACGTCACGGTATCTAAAATTATGGTTACATGTATTTATGTAGGGTTTAGGCAACCACCGCGGGGTAACGTTCGTTGTGTAACGCACAATCACATGTATGTATTTTACTCCCGCTGTTGAAGTAGAATTCATTCAAAGTACCAATGATGCTTGTAGTTTTATTGGTCACATATAATCTAAAATACACAGCCGGTAGCGAAAGTGTTCATAAACCGATATGGAGTTTTCGTCATCGTCTCAAAACAGATGCTAGAAAATAAAGTTGGCTTCTAACTGTTGCTGAATACTAGACCCAATCGGGTCTGGTGCTATAACAAGATAGGTATCAATGAGAGATATCAAGCTGGCTCTCCGGCCAACCAGTTAACAAAGTCCATACGTAAACCCTCGTGTTTGGTATACTCTTGAGGCTCAAAGTAGGATTTGTTTTCAGGCAGGCCACTCTTAACTTATTTGACTCTGCACATTATTATGAGGGATTAGAAATTTCCACGGCTGTCGAAGTTAGGCATCCATACCGCAGAATCTCAGGAATAACGAATCGAACTGGGCTGGAATACCACTTACCCATTGGTCAAGACGACCAAAAGTTACGCTTTAGGTCTGTCGGATTGAGGCTCAACAAGCATTTGACCAATCCGAAGCACAATATTCCAGTCCAGTTCGATTCGTTATTCCTGAGATTTTGCGGTACTTCCAAGCCTTTCTTGATATCAACGTACGTACTATAGTAGTGATTCAAGAATCTTAAGAGGAGTTCCAGAATGTTTCCTTCTTCACTGAGAGTAATAGGTACATGGGCAGACAACTTATCGCATGGGTGTTACGCACAAGAATATGCGGCAATACTACCCCACACACACGTGTTAGCTAATGGTAATGGAAACGGATTTTTTTAATTGAAGAACAGCTGGAGTTTTCTGTTAGTTCCCGCAATCCCAATAGTAATATCGTGATAATTGATAGTTACAGTACTACTACAAAACCCAGGAAGAACGGATCGAACTGGACTAGGAATATTGGCCCTATCGAGCCTCAATCCCACAGACCCGAAGTAGGTGTAGTACTCCAGCCCAGTCCGATTCGTTATTCATAAGCACCGGGGAAAAAAAATGGAGAGTCTAGATGCGTATTTGCTTTTCTCGCAACTACGTACAGCCAGCTTGAACCAATTACATACACGACAGCTATTCTATCTAGGACTGCACAAGAAAAACGGCTTATTGCTTATAGGTCAACCACTCGGATGGGTATGTCTCCCATCGAAGCTTCCGAACTATCCAGCTATTCAGAGAATCTATTCCAGAAACCAGCCAGAAATTTCATATACGTCCGATTCTCAGCAGACTCTTTAATCCTCTGTTTATACCCATCCATAAGCGATACAGATGGTCCTGACGTTTGTCTTTCCGTGCCAGCAAAACCTACCCAGAACAGCGTGCAGTGCATGTTTGGTGTCTTGGCATCGAGAAGACGTTGTTTTGTAGAGGTTGAAAGATCAGTTCATATGATCATGTTGATTACCGCGCTGCACTCGGTTCTGGAGAGACACGCCTTGAGGCAGACAGAACCATATCTGCGGGTAGAGCTTGCAGGTATGACTCGGTTTTGTACGTCCAATTGTGGTAATATCAAGAAGCTACGCATATGTAAACGACATAAAGATTATGTGCTTTTTGATTAGATGGCACTAAGCTGTATTGAACGAGCGCACGTGATCTGGGATAAGTGCAGCTTCTCCTGATCATGTGAAATCACTCGAAACACCTGTATGGTGCGCCTAGTCTTAAAGGTAACCGAAAATGACGGAAAGTCGATGGTTAATAACTTTTTGACGAAAAAGGTTAAAGAAAATCCGTACAATGGAAATGTAGTACTAGCTATGAAGTTTAGTTCCATTGTACAAATTTTTGGTATCTGTTCTAGTTGTACCAGAGCTCGAAACCCGGCATCCCATATGTAAAAAGCACCAAGATCGAACAGAGTAGAACAGTATTATACCCATTTACAGCGACCGGAATGATCTATGGAAAAACAAGGGGGTGAAATTGTATGGCGAAATATCTGTGCACCATATAACTGTTTTTTTCCATAGATCATTCCTATCGCTGTATACCCAAAAAAAAGCAAACCTGCCTGAGCTATGGCAGTGAGGTACCAGCTGGCTAGAAAATGGGCCCTCTTATTGGCCTTCGGAGTCAAATTGCAGCCACGATTGTTCCACTTCCATATGTGGCGTGTCACCTTTAAGACTGGGCGCACCATACATGTAGTCAACAACTACATCATGTAGCTGTGTAACCATCCCCTAGGCTAATATTTGAATAGCCTCAGTGTTATCATTAACTGGATCGATTTCGATCGAAAGTACTCGCGCGGCCGAGTTTCGACTTACTCACGTGACGCTATTTAACAAGTTTTTTGCGTTACCCATAGGTCATGTGATTAAGTTGAAACTCGGCCGCGCGAGTAATTATAATAATGTCTAATAAATTCCTATAAACCTTGTTAGAAATACATATACATAAACTCACTTATCCCCAAAAGAAGCACCTGTGGTAGCACATCACAGTTTCTTAATCGGTGTGACTACATATATCTACTAGTAGCTGGTCACGTGAGATACCGATATTTCTGGGATATACGCCCATGGGCTTAAAGCAAAGTGGTGGGAGGAAAACTGATGGTGTATGCATATTCCCGTGACTTAAGCCAATCAGCAAGCACTTTTCTACCAGTACTTTGCTTTAAGCCCATGGGCGTATATCCCAGAAATATCGGTACATGTATGTTATTCAGCATCGTTACTTGCGCGAATCAAAAAGATTCGTCGAAATCACCGACGGCTAATGACTAGTACCAGTAGAGCTGTATATCGTGCACGTATAGCTTCGTGCCGCGTATTGATATCAAGCCTACTATATATACTAAACTTCATTACTATCAATCAGACCACTACCAGGAGGACCATGCCTGATGTTCCTTCACCGAGTGCGTAGGTACACGTATTAACTACCTAACCGCATCTAAAAGCCGTGTGTATTCTTGGCAGCAATCTTTGTTTTAATACCAATCACTCAAATTGTGCTGCACCAATATTTGATCGTAATCACCCGGTTTCGGACTATGTACGGTACAGCGGTGGGTAATAAGTCATCGGACGACCTAGCCACAATTTTGCCTGCAAACGCGTATTTTGGTGGCGTTCCGTCTGATGACTTATTACCCACCACTGTAAATGTACTATGTAGGTACATAAACTGCACTAGACTATGCCATAGTCTAAGACTGCATGCAGAGTTTTGTACCTAGAATCAATAAAAACACATGATTTTTTTAAAAAAAAAAAACTGCACTAGACAAGCAAAGCATCGATATCTACGGCCAATGATCCCCGCGGATATTAACCTGGCCCCGCCTACAATGTTGAAGACAACTATAGGGCTGAAGCTGTTACTATTTTAATCTGCTCTTCAGTAGAGTAGAGAAATCTCTCACTGGTGGATCAGGCAGAAAATACATGTATCAGCGGCCGCGGTGCAAAACCATCGCCTATTCCCGCCCAAACCAAACCTGGCGCCAGAGAATTATCTAATTTCCCACAGAGCTTCCACGGCATCGGAATTCCTAATCCCAATATCCCAACCGACCGTATTACGTACATGCTCAAATCAGCGCCACATAATTTAATCATCAATCATCACTCGCTCCAAACAACCGGCTATGTGATCGGCCACAGTCCGTTCATCGCCCACTAAGGCGTCCCCTTATAGAAGCCCCAACTCCAGACTATCAAAAACCCAAGTAACAATACAATACGCGTAATAGAGTAGCGACCCGGCCCCTTCCCCAGTAACCACGATGATCACGATCGACCAAAGCTCGGTCTTGGCGCCCGTAGCACTTGACTAATTACATCTCGTATCGTCATTGCGCCTTACAAGTGGGCAGTGTCGAACTATTGAGGGCTTTTCCCCACAAAGTGCGAAAACAAGACACTCCAATTGCACGTGCTGCTGTATGTATGGTTACTGCACTCAGCCAAGGGCAAAAAGAAATTTGCAGGCTAGGGCTGAAGAGCTAGCTAGACAGAGAGTGCCTATTGTGTATGTATCAATTATTCTGGATGGTAAGTATATATAGAATAGAATACTCGTAGATTCATGACGTTTCCGAACACGACTGCTATTGCATGCCATACAAAAAAGCGCTAAATCTACCTTTTTGTATGTCATGCAATATTGGTCGTGTTCGGAAACGTCATGAACCTACGAGTACATGTATCGCTCTGATTAGATAACCAATTAATTCAACCGACTGAACCCCAACTTGCGGTGATTATAGATGGCTCCAAGGCTGAATGCAGTCTGAAGCCAAGATGAATAGTCATCAATCGTTAACGTCAGTAGTAGGTAAGTAATCCAAATGTAATTGGTCGGAGGCCTATGACTGTTACATGGTTTCTGCAAGGCAAACGGCAGATCTAGATATCAAACTTCTCGAATACGAGCCGGCGCACTCAAGGCCGTATTCCCATAACCCACCAAGCACGGAAATGAGATGAGCCGGAATAGCATTAGAAAATATAAATATTCCTATTTCACCCCCAGGAGTAATTAGTAGTTTTAATCGGTACGGTTACAACAGTAGATCCAGCTACGGTATTAGTATCAAACATATATTCGATCAAGAATAGCTCGATTTTCGAATCTTCCAAAAACACATTGCACAGAGCCTTCAAACCGCTCAACATGGCCTTGAAACCCCTTCTCCTCCTCCTCTCTCTCTACTCCACTCTCATATCCTGCGCTCCAACATCCGAGCTTCCAATCATTGACCTTGGCTACGTCCAACAACGAGCCACCGTCTACAACTCCACCAACGACTACTATATCTTCAAGAACGTCCGCTTTGCCGCCCCGCCTTTTGGTGATCTCCGTTTCCGCAAACCCACCCCACCAGACTACGAGGGGAAAATCCAGGATGGCAACATTACTGGGACAGAGTGTGTGCAGACCCTTCCGGGAATGGCCGTAGAAGCTGGTGAAGGTATATTAAGTGGGGAAACTTATACAATTGGAACTGAAGACTGTTTGTATCTGGACGTGTATGTACCTGCTTCGCTCAAAGCGACGGATAAAGCGCCAGTGCTTCAGTGGTTCTTTGGGGGTGGGTATATGTTCGGTAGTAAGGAAATGTGGGGTGATCCAGCAGAGTTGATTAAATCCGCGGATGAGCCAATGATTTATGTTGCGTCGAACTATAGGTGAGTGTACCCCCTTTCTAGACGTTATAAAAGCTAATTATTATAGGCTTGGCGCTTTTGGGTGGCTTGCGGATGCAAACCAGGATATTGACGTTAATGTTGGGCTCCATGATGTCCGCGCAGCTATGGACTGGGTCAACGATCATATCTCCAAATTTGGCGGTGACCCAGAGAGAGTCACTGTAATCGGGGAGAGTGCGGGCGGTGGAGTAATTATGCACACGATCGTTGCGTACGGTGGCGAACATTCACCGCCGCCGTTTAAACAGGTACGCCCTATTATCCATACTGTTGTCCTCCCAAGTATTCGGAAGGAAAAAAACCTGGGGTTGAAAGTAGCTGATCCGAAGATAAAAGGCAATTCTGCAATCTCCAGGTCTGCTAGCAGATAGGAACTCTTTCGAGAGACGAAGCAGTGGCTACCAGAATTTCCAGAATTCTGCCAACTGCACTAGCCTTGAATGCCTGAGAGCGGCGTCCACTGAGACTCTGACCGTAGCCAATGATGCGGTCCTCAAATCTGGTCTTATGGTACCCACACCCGTAGCAGATGGGGATTATATCCCAGACCTAGCTACCATTTTGTTGTCCGAAGGAAAATTCCACCACATTGATAGTATCATTGCGTCGAATACATGGTATGAGGTCAGTCAACTACTCAACTCTTTGTAATTTTAGTTTAAAATACTGACAAGTGGCTACAGGCCGGCCTGTTCATACTAACAATTGGCAATGTAACTTCCGAAACCTTTAGAGACTTCGCTCAAGGCAACATCGCGAATATCTCGGCGTCCTCTCTTGCCAGACTCGAGGAGCTCTATCCAAAAGGCAGTAACGAAGCCGAGGAATACAAAAGAGTTGCAGACCTAATGCAAGATGTCTTCATTAATTGCAATGTCGTCGCCTTGGCGAAGGCCTTCGGTGATGATACGTACCGCTATATCTTCAATGTATCCCGAGCCTGGCACGGAGATGATGTGCTTTATAACTTTTACAACCCAGGCATTGATGTTCCCGGAGCACCGCCAGTCAGCGTGTGGGCTGCTAAGGCGCATCAGGAGTACTTGACTGACTACACAGTAAAGGGAGACCCTGGTTGTGCGGACACACCTTCTTGTTTTACGAAGTATGGTACAGAGGAGACTTCGTTGATGATCACTGATGAGAATGTTGAAATTTTATCGGCCGACCCATGGAATAACGAGAGAGTTGACTTTTTGATTAACGGTGTGTGGGAGAATTGAGGGTATGATGTCTTATTCAGTGCTTCCTTCCTTTATTTTTTTTTCCTGCCTGTCCTTTTTTGGAGTCTAGTCATCAACTGTCTCTTATTTTAATTTCTTTGGTTCATGTTATTCATATTACGGGTTGCGATGAATTCAAATATACTGTCATTTACGTCATTTTTGACCCGCCCAGACATAATCTAGCTAGGAAGCTACCAAAGTCTCAGATAGAATTGATCTTGTTGAGTGATAACTGTATGCATATGCTGCAGTCCATTCATAAACGCCTATTTTATATACGAACAGATATATCTGTATATCCAGAGTGGTTCGATACTCTTTAGCTTTAGCGGATGAAATTATATATGCACAAACCGTCAGCTATATATGCATATATATATGATGGTAGTAATTAATTGTGGGGGCGGCGATGAACGAACGAATAAGTGCATCAAACTCCTGGGCTATCTAGATCTGTTCATAGATAGAAGGCAATCAATCCCTAAATGTCTTCGGGGGGAGTGCTTAATTGGCCATACACTGTGCGAATCGAGGTTTAATGAGTTACATGGTTGTGGTTGGGAACGTCGTGCAAAGAAATGTCGGCTCCCATACAGCACGCATTAATTAACGTCATCAACATCTCGCGCTCAAATCTCCCCGCCATCTCTTAACCCTCTTTAGCTTTATTCCTACCCCGTCGCTTAATTCTCTCCATCTATATTGAATTCGATAGACATTATCTCAATGTCCTCTAGTTGATCCCTGGGCCAATGGGGGTACATAAATCCTCTAATCGAATCGCGCTCTTTTGATTATATTAATTACTACATGCAGTTGTGTAGTCTTCAAGATCTAGGTTGCACCTGCTGCTCCAATACATGTACCCTTGTCTGTGGTTACAATACCCCAAGGCCAAACACAAGTTACACTAAGATACATGTAGTATGAGGATCGGATTCGTCAGTGATAGAGTACAGACAGCGGCATCTGTAGAGTACCGGTCACAGCGTCATGCAATCGGTCAATATTTACCTCAACTGCTGTGCACGTGTGATACACGTAGCCATGCACGAATTAACAACCAGCAAAGTCTAGCTCGTTGTTGTCGGTACATAGGGCAGCAGGGCACCCCCCTACGTTACACGTAACCAGTACCCACGCCCTTCCATGGATCGATGGGATGTGTGAATTTCCTCTCTCTTCTTGATTCTTGCAGGTCTGCAGGATCTGGGATTGTTTCCCTTCTGCTTCTGGTGCAGGGCGACCAGGGATGGTTGTCACATGTAGTTAGTGTCACGACTCACAGCTTATCACTCACCGCATGATTACCCGCTCGATGGGTAACAGACAGGCCCACCCATCCTACAACCCTACCCTAGCTACCCTGCCTGTCAAACCGGATAATCTCGAGATGCGCGTTAAGAGATGTGAACCCGCGATTTGAATCACGACCAGCAATAACGTTTCCGGAGAACCCCGGGCAACGCAGACCATACGTCGTGACAATACGCACTTCTGCCGCCGCCGGGAGCACGGAAACCACCAATGCGTTGATCAAAGCAGAAACAAAAAAAATAAAAATAATGGAATATATAAAAATAAAACATAGAGATGGCAGCAGACACGGGATCGGATACCTACCCACTCCACTCCACTCCACTCCCACTGTATGCACCCCATCACTCCACTTGATGCGAGAAAGCTCGGTAGAAGCTGCCACTGCCGCATCGCGTGCCGACATGGAGCTACCCCACGTAGAGTACTCCCCATTCCGTTTACCTAAACGCGCGCATGAAAAAAAAGTACCCATACGTACGTAGTTTCAAGAACTCATATCGCGGTTGCAGGGTCGTCGTCGTTGAGATTAACGAATCAGCGGCACAGAAAAGAGCCGCTCCCAGAGGTTGGATTAAAGTTTCACTGAACCAGACCCTCGGAATTCCGCCCAAAAAAAAGCCCCCGCAAGCCACCACCACAACCAAGAGACGTGACCCCCCCCCCCCCCCAACTGCAACATGGCCCGAATTGTACGATTCTGCTGCTGCTGACCCCATCCTCCGCATCGCATTCACCATCAAAGACAAAAAAAAGTAATATCATTATCATTATCACCATTAATGTTGTTGCTACTGCTGGCAAGGAGGTATGGACGCATCAACCATCATCCCGTGCAAAGGATCGACATAACGCGAATAATGCCATACATACACAACGCCAAGACACGCACCTTGTTGTCAAATCACGAGACTGTTGCCCTGAACGTCTAATCAAACAAAAGCTCACCAGCTTACTTGCCCTTTTTCCACCTATCCAACAACACCTTGACATACCACTCTCATCAGCATTTATGCCGTCCAAACGTACCCGAATCGCAGAAACCGTATCCGAAGAGCCGTTGCCAAAACGAGCTCTCAGATCACAAGGCAGGCCACCTTTCGACTCGAAAAAGGAAAAGAAGGTAAACACCACAGCAACGAAAAATGCGCCCAAAAAGGGGCCGCAGCCGGAAACGAAAGGAAATACCTCCCAACGCGAAACAGAAGAGGAGTCTGATGGGGGTCCTTCCTATTGGCTTATGAAAGCGGAGCCGGAGACCAGAATGGAAAAGGGCAAAGACATGAAGTTCTCGATCGACGACTTGAAAGCTTGCAAAGGACCTGCAGGCTGGGATGGAGGTAAGCAGAGCTTCTATTGATTCGTCTAGCCCTCGAAAAGACAAAAAATAAAATAAAATAATAAACGGCTGATGATCGCTATTGTTCTAACTCTGTGTCATTCAGTGAGGAACTACAGTGCGAGGAACAACCTGAAGGCAATGAAACAGGGGGATTTGGCGTTCTTCTACCACAGGTTGGTCCCATCTCCACTTCACTGCCACTCCCCCTCCTTCCAATCCCATTCCGCCATTGGATGAAAGCGTGAAAAGGCCATTTAAATCTGACGCGTCGTGAATCATCTCGCGAAAAAAAATACAGCAATTGTAAAGAACCAGGTATCGTTGGAATAATGGAAATCGTCAAAGCCGCCACACCAGACGGTGAGCTCCATTTAGGGAATTTCAGCTCTCGCCACTTTTGAAACTGATCGTTCAGAAACTGCTTTCGACCCCTCCGAGCCATACTACGATCCAAAATCATCAAGGGATAACCCGAAGTGGTTTCTTGTGCACGTGGAGTTCAGGCGAAAACTGGAGCGGCAGATTGGACTTGCCGAGCTGAAGACCTACACCCAAGGTGAGCTGTCAGAGATGCCGCTGCTCAAGATGAGCCGTCTGAGCGTGTCACCTGTCCCGAAAGCTTGCTGGGATTTTATCATTTCCCTGGAGAAATCGCTATGAGGCGAATTGGGGTAGAGACGGGGGGAAATGGGGGATGGGGGGAAGTGTGGGAGGTTCGTGGTCCGCCACTTCTCTTAATTTTTCTTAATTCTGCTAGTCGTACCTAACTTGCCCTTTTTCATATCCCTTGTACTACTGCTACTACAGTTACCCGATTGGTGTTGTGTTCGTAGATAGATAGATAGAGCCGAAATAGAGATTCACTACTAATCAGATAATCAATACTGCACCTAACGCACCTACTCTAACTTGCACCTAACTTGCACAACACAAACCCACGGACCAAATGTGCAATGTGGAACATGGGACGGACATGGAACCTTACTAATTGTACAACTCTAGATCTTCCCAGGAACATGCACATGCGAAGGAAGCAGATCATACGAACGAACGTCCCAATAAGTAAAAGTAACTCAATAGCGCAATAACGCCTTTCAACTCTAAATACTCATATGTTGTACGCGCGTTTCCCCCGTTCCACCCCCAGCCCATTAGCTTTTTATCACGGCTACAAATACAAGTTGGGTTATTACAGGGAGATACCATACGCATGAGGTGATGATGTGATGTGGGGTGGTGATAGTGGTGATAGGTAGTAGGTCATGTTCCAAGAGAAGCTAACAAACGAAACGATTTCCATGATCAAGTCCAATAATAAACACTAAAAAATAAGATATAAGAGAGTAAAAAAGGAACGGATAAGAATAGACGAATAAAGTATTCTAGAAAAACCAACGCCCCTCCCGCAGAAGTAGAAACATGATAATTTACAAAGTTGTCCCCCCGCTAAAAGATTGGATGGAATGAAAGTGGATGATGGTAAAGAAAAAAAAAAAAGGAAAATCGCAAAGTAAAAAAAGATGCATGCAACAGACAAAATAAAACAAATCAACCAAAAAAAACAAAAAAACAAATGAGATGAACGGTAAACAAAATGCAAAAAAAATAAAATAAAATTCCAAGAACGCACGGTTAATGACCCACTTCTAACAAGACTGCAAAGGAAATAAAATCGACAAAGCCTCCCACAAATAACCTCCCCGCGCCGGATAAAATCAGGTACACATAGGAAATAACAAAAGAAATGTGTATAATGCCGTGTCTAGTGATGTCGCTGATCACTACCCCCAGCCCCGTGATGTTCCCGGTCATACATTTCAGTCTCTCGTTTCAATGCACTACCAGCACCGCTGTCCATTGGTTGTCTCATCCTCGGTGTCCCCGGATGTCCTGGATGACCACTCCTGCTACCTTGCCCATGGTCACCGCTCACTTCAATACCAGTCATTGGTGACCCAAAATCCCGCATGCTGGAACTTGGACGCGAAATTTCGCTCGGTCTGAACCCGCCAAATCCGCTGTCACCGGGTCCCATTGCCATTCCAATCCGCGATGGTGACAAGGATTGTGGTTGCCCCTGTTGTGGTCGTCCACCACCCCGTTGCAACCTCAACGCCAGGTCTCGATAGTAGTCCCGTTCCTCCTCTACTTTCTTGACGCGCTGCTCTAAATCGCTGATTCTGGTCGACATTTCACGTTCACGTTCCTTTCTACGTTGACGAAATCTTGCGGAAGCGCCAGCATTTCGTTTACGCTTCTCATCGGCGCTTTTTGACGCCGCCGTTGTGTCTATAGGTATTTGGATGGCCCCATGAGCCGTGTTCAAGGACATCATTGGATACCCGCCATGGGGTCCGTGCGTTGATAGTGATAAGGGGTATGGGTTGTTGATAGGAGTACTTGGGTGGCCAAGCGAATAGCCCGGGTGGTTGAAGGTTGGTGTTGATGGAGGGAGCGGTGATTGGGCAGATTGCACGTAAGTTGAGTAAGACGTATTTGGGCTGGCACTTGCTGAAGACATAGGAGTCGAAAAGCTACTTGGGGCATACTGCATGGAGGTGGGTACGCTAGGGAAAGGGAAAGCGGGAGATTGATGGCCAGATGGCGGTGCTGGCAAATGCGGTGGGGGAGGGGCTGCAGCTGATGAGTGGGCATCCGATGCATACCCTGTAGGTCTTCGGGGAGTCCCTAGAGGAAATGGATTCTCTTGAGCACTAATTATTCCAGATAGACTATGCCGTGTGGAATGTCTGTGTTGTGCTGACGGTGGACCTGGTGCTATTCGGCGAGGAAAACTACTACCCCCTCGGGACGCATCCCCCGAATGGGATAAATCTATAGGAGATGGCGGTAAAGACCGTTGCGTTCCATGATGGATCGTGGGCGTAGATGCCCGTGGAGATCCGAAATGTGCAAGGCTTGTTGCTCTGGAATGTTGAGCTGACCTTTGAGGCGTAGGATTCAAGATGTTGCTAACATCTAAAAGTCGAGAGGGTCGTTGCTCAGGACTAGTGACTGTCGAAGCTATCGAAGGCTCCGAGGCCTGCGATGTATATTGGGAGGTTGGGATAGCCAGGGCTGCTGGTATTGTTCCGTCTGGTGCCTGAGTATTGTAATGGTCCAGTACTCGATAATCCCTATCAGAGTCGTCCGAAGAAGTCGAAGACCTTGAAGTCGAATACGTCCGCGACATGGAGTCTTTCCTCCGGGAACTCGCAAACTGCCTAAAGACAGCACATTGACGGTTTTCCCCTTCCTCCCGACGCCCAACAAGAAAGTCCGGCGACTGTAAGAGAAGAGGGGGATGAACGAAGGGAGCCACCAACGCCAACGTTCCGACTTGTGGGTATTCCGGGTGAATAAGAGTTGACCCGAAGTCTCAGACAGACTTCGTAGTACTCGAACAGTAGGGATTCCGTGTGTGATAAAGACAATCAAGTCCTTGCTCTGTGTGTATCTATACGATGGTTTGACGTCTAGTTCCCTTTTTTTCTTTCAATCCTTATATGAGATTATTATTATTATTTCGTCTGATTCCTTTTGATAAGTCTGTTTCGTTGGGTGATGGATGTGATAATGATAAGTTTTAGGTCAAGCAATTCGTGTTTAACAAATCCCCCTGCTGCAAGGCAAACAATCCTGCATAGTTCGATCCACAGGTGGTGCTCAGGTGTGACGATGAAATGGGAATCCACCAACTCTTAAGACGGGGGTGAGTGGGTAGGTGATGGTGGTGGGTGGGTAGGTGTGGGTGGGCGGGGGAAGAAGAAGAGGGGAGCAATGTGTGGGAGGGATGATAGAGGATGGAAGGGAGGGGAAGGAAGTAAGAAGGAAGTGTGGGCGAGGATGATGAGGGTGTGTGTAAGGACGGGCGAGGGGAAGTGGATGGGCGAGGGTGAGGGTTAAGACTGAGGAGGTGGTAGCGAACTCGAAATGGTGGAGAACATGCAAAGCACTGGCGTCAGAGGCCCATCCAAAAACAAGCTGCACAGGTCACAGATGTGAGATGGCGCGGAAACGGGCCGGGCTGAAGCTAGAAACGTGGACTTGGTTCTTGCTTAGATTGTTGTGGCAGGCAAAGAAGAAGAAGGTAGGGAAGGTAGTAGTAGACCCCGACTCGCGGTGGAATAGATAGACAAAGTATAGAGAGCTACCTAAGTAGGTATTGAACTGAGTACTGTCTGACTGAACGACTGACTCTCCCAGCACAGTCCGACGCCAGGGCGCTAGGACGCGGATGGGGTCTGACGGTTTGCTGGCTGGTGCTGCTGCTGGCTGGCTGGTGCACACCTTCTTCTAACTGGGTGTGCTTCTGCGGGTGCTGGATGGAAGGTATCGAGAAATGGATGTCTGAATGTGGATATGTAGGGTATGTATGTATGAGTTGTATGGGGAATGAGATAGTACCGTCTTTTGTCATTATGGGTAAGGTACCGGGTAGGGGTGTGAATTTAACTAGTACATATGGGATAATATGTATGGAGTGGGTACTTTGTATGCTTGTAGGTATTGAGTATCGGGATTTTGGGTGGTTGGGATGCCACGCAGAGAAAAACTCGGGGCGCCAGCAACTCGCAGGGGCCCCAGATTGAGATATTGGATGGACAACAGTGGACTGAACTGGAACTACAGGATGTGAGCGTCCTACAAGGGCTGTCTGGTACACATGAACATGGTAGTGGTTATGTACTTCTCAAGCTTAGCATACCAAGCAACAGTACAGCCAGTGGTGGAGTACGTTCCAAAGAATAAAAATAAGGAAAGAAAGTTGTGCGACAACAGCTCGAATTGTATACCCTTTCCTTGTGTTCCATCTTCTTTCTCTGCTTCTTATTCTCCCCTTCTCTTCCCTCACTTCCTTCCCTTCCTTCCCCCTCGTTGTGCAGCCCGTCCCCGAATATGGTCCCAGTTTTCTCACACACACACTCACACACACACTCACACTCACACACATATTCACACACACACCATCACACCCCCCCGCACTCACTATTACCTAGTGAGACGTAGGAACAACAGGGAGTTGTGAGAGAGCAAAACCCCCCAGAGTAGTAGAGATATGACCTAGGAACATCATCGTTCTTCTGGCCGCTGTAGGCTAAAAAACAACTTCCAAAATTCGTCAACTGCCGAACTATCACTACGTCGTTGTCTGTGCTTTCCTTTTTTCTCTCCCATTCCCTTGCTAGCCCTTCCCAGCCATGTTCACTCTTTACTGGTTGGAGCTATTAGCGGCAGCCTACATACCCCAATACCACATGCTGCGTTGCGTACCTTCTAGGCAGGCAGACAAGATGTTGGACATAATGAGATAATGGTGTATGATGATGGATACAATCTCTCCGCCTATGGTGCAGCATGATGAAGGGCGTTTGACTAGGCTGGAAATTTGAAATTGAATTGCGTGACCGTGCTGGAAGATCAATATAGTCCCGACGATTGAGTACTCCGGTAAGCAGCGGAGTACAAGAGCCCTGTGGGCGAATTATGGCGTCTCCCAGGGTACAGGGGGGAATCTAATCCAACAGAATGAAGGAAATATATAGGGTAAGCGAACGGTGCACAACCGCCAACCAAAGTTTAGGAAGCTTGGGAAAAACGAAAGTGAGCCCACCCGAAAAATTAACCCAAGAAACGCCCACAAAAACAAAAGTTGTGAAACTCGACCAAACAGAGATGCCCCTTCACACAGACCATCGGCCTAAGGAACGCCAAATTGACTCGTGTGGCCGAGGGTCCAGGATCCCGGGCACTAAGATGAAGCGAAAGCAGCCGCAGGCACCATCCCGCTATACATCCCGGGTCAAAAGCCAGTATCGTGGGATGCGGCGGTGTAGTACTGGTGCACCACTAACATAACCACGCCCTACCCCCCATGCAATTGATGCTAACCATGCCAATAGGGTGGTGGGGGCTAGGGCCGTATATGGTTCTTTTTACGGGCTAATGAAATTTGCAAGAAAATAATACCGGGAAATAATTACATTCGGGAGATTTGAAGGGGCGAACCAACTGGCATCCTGCCTGGTTATATTTTTTTATGTTATTTTGTTTTGCTTTGTTTTTGTTTCCCTTCCCTCCAAAGTTTAGATGAGATGCTGGAGATTATATTAAGATAACATGAGCAGCGATGGTAAGTAGATGACGATGATGGTGTGTGATGGGTACATGTAGTACTCTAGTGGTTGCAGTGGTGAGTAGAGTAGTGCATGCACTTAGGGTACTGGTACTGGCGTTGTATTGTATTTTGTTATTTTATTGCTGCCATTGTGATTATACTGTGGTTGGTGCTGCCGTTGTTTCTGCCGGGACGTTGGGTTGGTGTGGAGAAGCCTCGTGTCTGCTCCTCGTCCAGCGAAGTCAGTCACCTGCAAAGAATACAGTTACCGCTGTCGAGTGTCTGCCTGCATGCATGTAAACTCGCTCACATGATATCAGCTTGAGCCCGCTAAGTGGTCAGAACGGCCATATGGCCCTCGCTTATTATCCTGCGGCATGCAGAAGAAACAACCACCACACAGCAGCAGTAGAGTAGTAGCAGCATCATGATCTCTTGTCCGCATCCATCCATCCGTCAGTTCATCATACACACACCATCATCACCCATCATCACCCATCACCCGTCACCACCAACCACAACCCACGCATGAGATAGAACTACCTATCTTACATTTGTACGATGGATGTCGCCAGTATGATGTATCCGATCCCCTCTGTCAGAAAATAAGATCTCTTCTCAGATGAGATACATACATACATACCTTCTGCTCACCTACCTCCTCTTCGTTCTCCTCCCCTTCTTCTACGCACCACCACCACCACCATAACCACATGTGCACACCAGCAGCAGCACCACCCACCACCCGCAGCCCACAACTCACAACACACATAACCATGTTGTACATACATGCCTCCTAGAGCCTAGAGAGAAACCGAGAAAATCTCCGACTAGGTTGCTCAGGCCGGCCATTGATCCCGCTGTCATCGTAATAGGTTTACTCAACCCCTGCTCCCTGGCGGGAAACCAAAACCACGGATAGATTAAAATCCACCACACCCCTAAGAGGTCTGAGCGACTCAACTTCTGAACATTCCCAAAAACGGAATCGCTCTCAGCCCCCCACGAGCCCCAAAAACAAGGAAACAGAATATGCCTCTAAACCCAGGCGGGAAATTCGCAAGCGTTCCAAACTTTCAGTTCTTCCACAGGCCTGTATCTCGGACGATGATCCGTTGGACTGGGTGCGGTCTCGTCGTGGGTCACTAAAAAAAAAGAACATCATAGTTGCATAAGAGTCATAGCGTAAGTAAGAGTAACTAGAGAAGGAAGAAGAGTATGTGTATCATCTGTAGGGTTGTAGGCATGTAGGCAGGCATGCAAAGTACTCTCTACCTACTCTAGAGTACTCTAGGTAGCATGTAGGCATGTAGAGTAAGGGAAGGAGGAGGTACCAAAGCTCCCAACCCACAAAGAACCTGGACACTGCATTTCCCGTGGGGAGTGCGCACGCTTCTGGAAAGTCACGAAGGACAACAGGTTCCGGAGAGCCGTTTCTGGAAGCCACGGAAAGATCGGTTTGCCTAATTTCAACGCAGATCAGAATGGGCTCAGTAACCTTTATCCGAAATGAGCTGCGTACCGTCAAGCTTGCTTCCTTCCTGCTTCTGCAACTCTCCCCAGAGAGCTTCGCTCCAACCACTGCCTTTTGCGGTGAATCAGTGGATCAGTGTGTTGGGTGTACAGAACCCGATCAAGACGAACGAACGAACGAACGGCAGTGTGTGGTGTTGTCGGGAATCGATATGTAACACTAAATACCAATTGGTCCGTCGTTGGAAACTGGACGTTGGACCATGGGAGGTTGCTGGCACGCGCATAATAGACTCCCCCGTTAAAGAAGCAACTCGTTGCGACAACGACCCCATCAACCACCAACCTCCACTCAACTTCTTGTCCACGAGATGATAAATTCCCCACTTCCCCTCCTGCGTGGTACACTTGTTGTTTTTGGAGTCTACATAGGTATTTCTATTTCGTATGATACATCTCATTTACGAACACACTAAACCATCGCTAGCGTAAAATCTTAGGAAACAAATATATCCCGGGCATACCATTTTGAAATTCCAACTCATCTATGGCTTTGCGGACAAAACAAATTTGTTTGACGGCAGCCCTGTCGTGGATGTCTTGAACCGAAATACAGCCCCATTGTCCTTACATCCTTCGGGCTTCGGGTCATCGGAGCCTACACCAGCCGACGTGATGAAAAGCTCGTCATTGTTGGGGCCCCCAAATATCGGGCAGGTTATCTTCCAAGCATCCATTTTAACCTCGGCAACCTGTTTTCCCTCTGGGGAAACGCGTATAACGCGGCTACCTTCATGGATCGCAACCCAAAGGTAACCCTCAGAGTCTACGGTGCAACCATCTGGGACGGCATCCCCATCGTCCAGAGTGAAGAAAGTACGTTTGTTCGAGATGTTTCCACTCTCAGGATCGAAGTCATAAGCCACTATACTCTTCGACGGCGAATCCGTAAAATAGAACGTTTGATCGTCAGGACTCCCTGCCAATTACTTTAGTGTCTCTTTATATTGGTGTATAATTAGGTGATCTTACAACCCATGCCATTTGGTATGCAAACATTTTCAATCATTCGGTGTAACGTCAAATCGGGATCCAGGCGAAATACACATCCTATCATTTGGACTCGATCACCATGCCGTTCGGCAGTTATTATAAGGGAATGAGATGAACCGCGGACTACCTTCTGGTTGTGGTTCTCCAGAGTGGAAACTACGCGGCAGGTTCGGAGGAGTCAGTCAAATTCGGAAACATGAGTGGGATTGTCTCATTACTCACTCGTACATAGTGCCTGCCCAGAAACGGCCTTTTGAATCAACATTTCCGTCGTTGAACCTGTTCACGTGTAATAAGTTTCCGTCCAGTTTAGAAAGACCGTTATACGTCAAACGACCGGAGATTCGAACCTCATTCTATAGCGTCAACAGTCAATAAATTTAGGTCATGAGTGTGACAGCAATCTCGCTACGTGGGGTTTTAGGAAGCGAACCTCTCAGCGGTCGTGGGATCATCGTAGACCTTCTTGATATATCGCAGTTGGCCGGTCGACTTATTGAAGATTGCAAACCCTAATTTGGCAGCAACTATATACTCTCCCTCGTGCCCTTCGATATCCGCGGTTATACTATGGAGACACCCCACATTAACAACGTCAGCGAATCTCATCCATTCGGTACATAAAAATAACTGGTATATAGTTATAGAATGTTCGATTTAATCCCCGCACATACCCGACCGAGTGTTCCAGTTTTGTCACCTTGTGAGAGTTTGGTCCTTCAGCAAGATTGACAGAGTGGATCTCCTTCTTGATAATATCGACAAAGCGTAGCTCTCCTGTAGCCTCTTCGTAGTACGGCCCTTCTCCCAGGGAACACTCGGTGTGGAGGTAGGGCTAACAAGATTCAATCAAGTTTTCCCACCATTAGAGTGTGCTCCTTTAGGCAACTAAGCAAACGAGCAACATCAGGTTACTTACCTCCGAGATTTTATAGGTTTCAATTTCCGCCATTCTGGGTATGATATGATGTTGGTATCCTCTAGTTTAGGAGGGGGGGGACTAGTATTCCAAGCAGCTGTTGATAAGGTGATGCTGTTTATTTACCAGGCGTATAGTCAAGTATCTTGGAGGAGCCGCTGATTTATAAATGAATTCAGTTAAAAGAGCTATTCGTCTTTGTTTTTTTGTACAGGCAAAATTGGGCGTGCCGTTTTGTAGGATACAATTTATCAAACTCGTTCGAGTTTCGATTCGGATGTGTGTCAACACAAACAGCGGGCAGCTCAAGGAAAAATGTAACCCCGCGTTGCGGCAAAGTGGCGCAAAGAGGAAACGCTTATTCTGGCATTTTCGGTTCCTCGGGCCGATAAACCAGGGGATTATGCTCAAGCTTCGGAGACGAGGTCAGTCATCGGATAACAGCCTTCTGAGAACTGCCTGAACTACTAGTACTGTGCCTATTATGGCCAATTATGCGCACACAACACTGTAATATTGGTAAACAATGCCTTGCGATTTCTTTTGATCGGGAAACCATGGATCTATGGAACTGGGGCCGGATTTGGAGAATAATGTCCCGAGATTAGATGAGATGTAGAGCAGAACGCAAGAGCGGAAAGAGGAACCATGAGATGTACTTGGTTCCGATAATTTGGAGAGCTAAGCACGTATGGATGGCATCCGGATCGCAATACCTACCACAAACTAGAGCTACATGCAAGATCACGAACGATCCCATACGTAACAACCGTACCTCGACATAAACACCACGGCCATCTCCTAGCTCTGTCTGCAATAATTGATTACTATGTGCAATAGGCACAAATATTGCCGGTCGATTTCACGATCGAAATAAAAGGGATGTGGCATTCGGAGAAAAAAGAAATGTTCGGCTCATAGTAATTACTCTACCTAGTTCTTGCACTGCCACTGCCATCAAACACAGTGATAATCCCCCACATTTATCTACGGACGGCTGGTAATAATAATATCTCAATTATGAAAATCGATATTAAACTCGGAGAAACCCACTTTTAAAAATATGTGGCGGATTACCTACAGTGTATCGATAGGTGTTCATACGTTGCAACGTTGTGCCTAGTACTCTGTCCACTTGCATGTCTGAGACCCTTTCTTCAGAAGTACTCTACAGCGTTGCACCCTGCACAAGCCAGTTTCTACCGATTATAAGTGGACCCTTCTCCACACTATTGCATCTACACCCTACATACAAGATAGGTAGAGTGCTGCGAGTACATACCTACACCGCACATCTTACCTGCACACCAACCCCACGTCCCAACCAGCCATTCAGGTCCGCACACAACGTTTTGTGCCTGAATGCCGAGGAGAAACTGGAGGATTCCCCTTCCCCCCCCCCCCCCCCCCATAAGTTGCCTCATTATCGGTAGCAGCGTTCAAGGATCTGGCAAAAGCTGTTGGACATCGGACCGCCCATGCCTATTCCTTATCCCTATTCCCACGCCGGTAACTGGACTGGGTAAAGGGGAAATCGATAGGTGAGGTCAACTATAAGGCAAGGCAAGTTTAAGGTTGATATGCCTTGCATGACGCACATCTGCACGGCTGGTCAAAGGGAGGGAGGGATTGTGAATTGAGTTGACAGCCCGTTGGCAAGCAAGCGAGACAGCCTTGCTGGATGGCTATGATCAGTTGCAAACGGAACGGTACACACAATACGCTTTGCTCTAGTTCTACGGCAGGCATGAAGAACCTGAACATAAAAACGCGCTAGCAGGGGTCAAAGTGGTTGTTACCAGAAAAACGATGTTCAGGTTCTTCATGCCTACCGTGAGTAGTTCTAGCTCTAGCTCTAGCTCTAATTCTAGCCAAAGCATTGTCCTCTTGAACAGTGCTCGCTCTAGTTAATGCTCCACTTACCTATCGTTTTTCTCCGCTAAAGGAATTTTTTTTTCCCTACCGCCTCCGGCGGGTATTAAAATCATTGGCCGTGGGTTGGAACGGGTTGTGTCACTTGGGCAATTATGTGGTCAGCAGCAAATATTTGATTTTTCAAGACGGATGTCGTGTGCCAGAAACAGCGTACCCGGCTGTTAGTACGCCTTCTGGGCACAGGGCCTGGGTATAAAGTTGACTAGCTAAGACCTTCGACATAAGAAGTCGTTATCAGAAGAAAGACACAACTGCGCGATGCTCACTTGCTCTATGGGTACCCGGAAGTGAAATAATAATAAAAAAGTCTTGGGCTAAGCTAGAGTATCTATCAGATCGTCAAAGCACCAAAGACGTTCCATAGTCATGATTACAGTAATACTTCCGAGACAGCACTATACTGCTGCCCGTATAGCAAGCTAAATAATGAGATCCGGCAAGAAGATGCGGGATGAAGTTAAAGCGCCAGCACTTCCAGCCAAGTAAAGTAGGCAGCAAAATAAGAAAAGAAAAAAGTAGGATGGGCCATGAGCGCACTGTGCTCAAATCTCATATCAACGATTGGGAATCAGGCAGACAGAACGAGCGAACACGCGGGGTAATAGGATCCCTGTAGAGCTCGCTCCCATAA
This sequence comes from Morchella importuna, assembly GCF_003444635.1. Classification (NCBI taxonomy): domain Eukaryota; kingdom Fungi; phylum Ascomycota; class Pezizomycetes; order Pezizales; family Morchellaceae; genus Morchella; species Morchella importuna. The sequence goes on along the minus strand of NW_025763436.1, from coordinate 57,362 downwards.
AGGGCAACCCCCATGCCGTCCATATTGGAAAAAGAAAATAAAATTGAGCTTCAGCACGACGCCGGACAACAGAGCTCAACTCCTAGGGTACGGCTGTACCGCCTGTAGGTATGTGTTGCCGATGCGGATTCCGTGCTGTACTCTACTGTGCAATGCGGGATCTAAATACCCGTTCACGTGGATCGTTCTCGTTCAGTGATCAGATTTCTCACGGTGGTGATGCATGTAGTCCGTTGGATGCCAAGCCCGAATATTCGGTGACACAGTACATGCTTAGCCAATTCAGCTGTTCACCAAATCTCACCGCTGTTATTGTCAATGCTACCGGTAGGGCATGAATGAGATCATAGCGAGACGAGAACTTACCTGCATTACCAACAAAGGGACCTACCCCAGACCAAAACTGGAGTAGCATCATGTTGTGCGTGATGATTTTCTAGGTACGTATGTAAGTATATGTGTAAATACTATATCTATAAATCCTCCACATTATTATTCCTCTAGTTGGATGTGATAGCCCACATCGTCAACATCTCGTCACGAACTACTCCATCAATAACGTAAATGGACGTCAACCATGCCTTGCAAATTTACTTGTTACCCACTGCACACACACATCTTTTCTTGTAGATCGTGGGGAAATACGAAGTCAGGAAAAACAAAGCGTTGTTTGGGGTTCTTTTTATGTAAAATTTCTATATCCATCAAAGAAGTGACAAACAGTTGAAACTTCTGGCGAAACTCCCAGGCTTTCATCCCACGATCGTGACCCCCACTCGACAGAACGGCGAAGGGCGACTTGTCCAAAGTCTGTGTCATCCCGGATGGACCACAATGGTTTTCCCTAGAGCACGGTTCCCAGGTTCACTGTTGTGGGTCAGCAATTGAAAACCACCGCGGAGAACCCCCGGAGATTGAAAGAGTAAAGACTGAATACAACTCACCATGCACCGCTTTGGCATTTGTGTAAGCTGATAAAGCGTACTGTCCGAGTTCTCTACCAATGCCAGATTGCTTGACACCTCTATTATTCCAACGTCAGTCAGTATTATTCGCTTACAGCAACACAGTGCGACATTATGATTCAAATAAAGTGCTGATACAGGCAGGCGCAAGTTCAGCAACCCCGGGATTTGGCAATCAGTCGCTTGTAGTGCAGATGGCGCAACAAAAAGCGGCGCGGGAGTACAGTCGTCTCTGGGTCAACGACGAAACCAGTTCGATGGCGAATAGGCCAATCGAAGCCAATAAAGCGCCCCGACCCCTTTGCTTTGACTGCCTATCAGCCCAAAAAGTAGCCACTCGTCATCGAGCCGGGTTCGTCGTTGACCCAGAAACGACTGTATCCGCAGGGCGCACAGTGTGCGTCCCTTATTCTTTCTCCCCAATCCTGTGGGTATGGCTTAAATAAATTGGTTGGCTCAATTGGATGTACTGCACAACGGCAGTATCTGAAACGTAGACCAAGTTATTGAAAGACCTATGCCCGCCCTACCCAATAACAAGACTGCGTTCCATCGGAGAATGTCCCGGTATTTTGGGGAAAGGGAGAATAAATGAAATTTATAAACACATACCCAAAAGGTATAGCATAGTGACTATCGTTAGAACTATATCGTAGAAATATATTAGTAATTCGCATACAGTAACGCATGTTTCCATATAAATCACCTATTAATCCAAACCATTCCAGCATCAAGCTTTGCGGCAACCCTGTGTGCTCTTGTAATATCCTTTGTAAAGATTGATGCTCCTAGGCCATATTGCGTACCATTTGCTCTTGAAATGGCTTCTTCCTGGGTCGAGAATTTGTCAATAACGACAAAAGGACCAAAGACCTCTTCCTGATTGATTTTGTGGTGAGCTTTCACATCAGCAAAAATCGTCGGGGCCACGAAAAATCCTTTCTCTCCATGGGGTGTTCCTCCAGAAACGAGGGTAGCACCCTCGGCTTTTCCGTGCTCAATGTACTCTAAAATACGTTCATGTTGCTGCTTGGAGACTTGTGGGCCCTGGAAAGTTTTTTCGGAAAACGGATCTCCAACAACGGAGACCTTCGCTGTTTCTTTTTTGAACTTTTCGATAAACTTTGGTCGTAGTTATACGTTAGAATATAAGAACGGTGTTATATCTAGAGATGACGCATTTACCTGGCTATAAACGCTTTCGTGAACGAGAATTCGAGAGGTAGCAGTGCAAACCTGACCCATGTTATGCATGATACCGACATGTCCCCACTTCACAGCTTGTTCCAGGTCTGCATCTTCGAAAATTATCAAGGGACTCTTTCCTCCAGTCTCTAATGTACTATTCGAAAATTATGAATGTTAGTCCCAGATGACTCGATGAAGACGCTGCAGCGGCCGTGATACAGACTTTCACAAAGTATGAGCTCTATAGGGGGCATTAAGTACATACATATTCTTCAGATTTACACTAGCAGCCTTCATAATGTGCCTAGCCGTTGCCGTCGAGCCCGTAAAGGCGATTTTATCCACATCTTCGTGTCCAGCAATGGCTGCACCAGCTGTTTTACCATATCCGGTGAGAACGTTAACGACACCTGGAGGGAATCCGGCTTCTTTGACAAGTTGTGCGAGGTAAAGAGCCGAAAGTGGGGTTTGTTCTGCCGATTTAAGAACAACCGTGTTTCCACAGGCAAGTGCTGGTGCCAGTTTCCAGGCAGCCATCTTATTAAATCGGTTATTATAGGTTCTTGTATTTTAAATGAGAATTGAGAAAGATACCATCAAAGGATAATTCCAAGGGATGACTTCTTAGTTAGCGTTATTACTTCTTAGTGAAAATGAGGTGGGTCTTACTTTGTCCACTATTTGTTTTAAGCATGAGTTAGCACTCGTTTATCCGAGGTTTTGGAATTACATACCAAACCCCAACTGGTTGATGTAGAGTGTATGCAAGCTTATTTGGGCCAGTGTCGATGGTGCGTCCTTCAACTTTGTCTGCCCAACCAGCGTAATACCTTTCCGAGGTATCCCATTAGACCGAGAATTTACGAGTTCGTTCCTTGGAGGAAAGGAGACCTACTTGAATACATTCACGCTCTCCGCAAGATCCTCTGCCTTGGCAACAGTATATGGCTTTCCCATATCCCAAGTCTCTATCGTAGCTAGTTGTTCCTCGTGTTGTTGAACCAGATCTGCAAGTTTATAGAGCAGCTGTCCACGCTCTGCTGGTGATATATCACACCAGGCTGGATTTAAGAAGGCAGCACGAGCAGCCTTCACAGCGATATCTACATCTGCAGCATCTGCGGCGTAGACATCGGTAATCTCAGTTTCGTCCCTGAAAAAATTAGCGGAAGAGCAGTGAAATTATTTAAAAGATGGTGAAGATACGTTGGACTGATTGTTGTGAGAGTCTTGCCGGACTGAGACTTAACGAATTCGTTATTGATGAAAAGCCCTAGTTAAAGTCAGCAGTGATAAAGCTAGCAAAATCGAAATATATACCAAGTGGCTGGTTGAATTTCTTGCCATTGGGGGCGGTTAATTCTTTGAATAGCGGAAGTGTCATTGTTGCAACTGATATAAAAATATCTTAAAAATTTGGTGTCAATGAGAATGGAATTGGGCCTGCGTAAACTGACTGTGAGAATTAGATGCAGGTTTTCTTATAAACGTCGAAAAGCGGGGAAGCATCATCTCATTGATCAAGATTTGAGTTCAATCAATTACTAATGTCGCTATTCTTTAACGCAAGGGATCTTCCGCGGCGATCACGATAACGGAGGCGGGTATGTGAATCCTGCAAAGTACCGAGCGCGGGGTGACGTGATGCGATGCGGGAGCTTTCCCTGCTCTTTTCCCTTTACGGAAACGCTATTCTGGCGCCAAGAGTTCAAAGGAGTGATTTGTTGTGACCCCCGATGTCAACACCTTGAACGGTATATGTACATGTATATATATTGTTTGATTTGATACATAAGTAGGTAGGTGGTATATCAAAATAATATGTACATACCATGCGATTTGAGTCGAAGTTTTTTTTTATATATAACGGGGTGCTAATGTCTTTTAACCCATCAAGTAAGATTAGAGTGTCAGCGGTTAACCACATATATAGGAGGCATGATACTCTGGACTCTACAATTAAATTAACGTTGACGACAATAAGTGGCATCGCATTATATTTACACCACATCCACCTAGAGTACGTTTTGGCACTGCTTGTTGACGGTTAGTCTCGGCCACAAGTCGCCGCAAGTCATATGAACATAATAAATTTACGAAGAAATTCCTTGAGGGCCGCGAAAATTAGGTTGGCGGTGGTGATAGTTTGAACCAAGGTTTTCTTGACACATGTTGCAACGTTCCATTGCAATATTGGTCCTTCAGCATAGATTTCCCTGACCCAAGGTGCTACACTAAACCATCACTCAACAAATAAGTACTTGCATGTGTGTACACTGCTAGCCAATTAAGCTGCCATGCCAGAGCTTCATAATTGATGCATTCTTAGAATTTATATTAGCTGTTCTCTATCAGATGCACTGTACCTACTCATTTACAGCCTGTCACTTAGGATTATTGGGAATATGGCGCTGTTCGGAGTATCCGTGGCCATTTCTAGTTACGTTTAGATCCCTTCGTTCGTTTTGACCATATATAAACGCTATTGGGGGTGTTTAAGTTGTTCCAGCGACTTTTATCTCTAGCACACCTAACCCACACTCCGCGAACCTCTTTAGGCTCGAAGCCACAGTTTGTGACCTCCTTTTCAACAGATCTTTCTACTCATAGAGGGTATCCACCCCCTGTAGCAGTTAGGATTTTGAATATCAACTCGGCTATTCTATGTGAATCGCGGGCACGAACGAAGGGATATGAAGAGAATCTACATGTACATGTAGCTTTGGGGTGTGTAAACCCCCAGCATGTGTAACTACATAACTCTAGAGTCTATCCCTAACCCAGTCTAGATACAAGTATGATAGTACAATTCAGACAAGTTTGAGGGTAGCTATTCTGTAGCCCCGATGGTCTCTATAGAATGAATCCCCCCTCTAAGGATTGGAGGCTAAACCCTCATGATTGCATGATCATATGAGGCCACAGTCCAGGAGTCAAATTGAAAGCTACATGTACACCTATATGTGATCTGGGTAATGTCAGGTCTATGCATCAGAAAGGTCCGTTAAATCATAAGCAATCGTTTGCCAAGCAAAGAGTTGGGTCTAAACCAAGCTAGATTTTCCAAGATCGCTGGGAAGGGTAAGGGCAGGGAGCGAGTTGCACCCTGGGGCTATCATAGCGTCGTCTGTAGCCCTTTACTAATTCAGGGTCCTTTGAAGAATTAAGGCGGCCCGGACCGTCTAAACAGCCTAACCTAGGACACAATTCTCCACGTGAGTTTCTTTGTTGTTTTCCCTTCGTATCCTAGGATCCTATTTCTTGCGGTTTGGCCTAGTTGATTCCCCGCAAAAAGATATATTAAAGACCCCTCTTAGGATCAATCGAGTCGCTTACGTCTCGTAACTTTCCCACTTTCCAACTGAAGATCTAATACAACACAAGGCAATTGCCCGATACTTTTACATCTACGAAAATGGCTCTTGTCTCGCCCAAGAATAAATTTTTGATTTGGGGTGGTACGTATCGCATCATGAGCCCTGGATTTCTGGAACCGGAGCTGACGCGACACTAGGAAATGGATGGGTTGCTGGTCACCTCAAAATGATTCTCGAGAAACAAGGTAAAGATGTTGTTACCACCACAGTCCGTATGGAAGATCGTGAAGCTGTCTTAAAGTAGAATTTTTCCCTTGATCGGAACCTTGATAACAGAGCTGATAGTTAGTTGCTCTAGAACTCTTGATGAGCTGAAGCCGACCCATGTGCTCAATGCTGCTGGCTGCACCGGAAGACCTAATGTCGACTGGTGTGAAGATAACAAAGAAGCCACCATTCGATCCAATGTTATAGGCTCATTGAATCTTACAGACTGTTGTTACTTAAAGGGAATACATTGCACTGTTTTCGCCACGGGCTGTATATATGAATACGACGAAAAACACGAAATCGGAGGAGAAGGTTTCAGGGAGGAGGAGGAAGCAAATTTTGCCGGATCTTTTTATTCAGCGACTAAGTCCAAAGTTGAGGAGGTGGAGCTATCTTGCGCTAATGAAAGGGTGTGGGTACGTGCTAATGCGCAATTCGGTCAATTTAGATAATGAAGACATATCCAAATGTTCTGATTCTGAGGCTCCGCATGCCAGTATCGGATGATTTACACGCCCGAAATTTTGTCACAAAGATCTCTCAGTATGACAGGGTTGTGGATATTCCGAACGTGAGTTTCTAGCTACCCTCCCAAATAGCGTTTAGTTAATTCCGTCCTAGTCAAATACAATCCTTACCGACCTTCTCCCAGCATCGATCATTCTAGCAGAGAATTCAGAGTTGGGAGTATATAACTTTGTAAGTTTATGCCCCCGCTATTCAGAAAACTGGCTCTTGCTGAGGAGTTATATATTCCAGACCAATCCTGGTGCTATTTCACACAATGAAGTCCTAAGCCTTTTCAAGAAATACGTCCGCCCAGACTTTGAATGGAAGAACTTTACGATTGAGGAGCAAAGCAAAGTAATCAAAGCAGGTCGATCCAATTGTATGCTTGATACTTCAAAACTAGTGAACAAACTCAAGGAGTATGGTTATACTATTCCCGAAATCCATGACGCGTATGAACAGTGTTTCATTCGTATGGCGCAGGGCAGGGCTACCTGAGGCGGATTCTGCGTACCATCTTGGTGGATTTTCTTTTGGTTTTGGTTCCAGTTTTCCTTTCGGTCGGTTTGCTGGGAACGCCGTACAGCGAATGGACCCTCCCGGGGAAATGGCTCCTTCTTCGATTAACCACAACAAAGGATGATCATATGATTGTTTATATTTGCACATATGGGTTTCAACTATATTTGGGTTATAATTATGTTATCAAGAATTTATATGTTAGAAAGCGAGTGGTTTAAGCCCATAGCACCACCTAAGCACGAAGAGGAACGAGAGGAGCAAATTAGCTTCGGAAATAGTAGGGCTAAGTTTCATGGTGGATGCTTGGCGACATTGATTTGAGTCATCTTTATTCTGATATTATGAGGCCTAGGTAAGGGAAAGATGAATCAGCCTTGGATGCTGAAAGACCGAAATTACACAAGATAAATTAACTAGGGGAGTTACACATAAGTGCTTATCTGCGCCCATAGGTATCGTTCCCGCTAGAGTAATTATAAGACAGTTGATAAAAAAATTAAATTCGCATGATATGAGTAGAATTACATATGTAGCAGTACAAAAATCCTCAGGGCTTTGTGGTTTCTTATGCTAGACAGAGCTAGATCAGGGGATATCTGGCACTGAGGATTTACCAGCTTAATAGGCATAAGTAACTACGAGTTCATCTCAAATTTTCTATGCTTACTGGTCGTGATCGAAGGCGTCTAGTAGTGCTTGTAATGCGCCCCCCCCCCAAAAAAAAATAATCCTAGTCTGGGGACCTATGACTCGTATGTAGAGTAGCTCAGGGCTTGGCATATATATAGGGTTAGGGGCTAAGTCACAAATCAATGATTATCGGTGACGTTGTGGACCTAACAGGTTGTGATTATCGGGGAAGACGAATCCAGCAGATAGAATGTACTGCGCCGGTCAGTGAGGTCTGTATAGGCAAAACTCGCTGACACTTTTTCTCTTTGTACTTTCAGTCGCTGACCGGCGACACTTCCGTATTGATGGGATTTTGGCGCTGACAAAATTAAAATGGAGTTCTGTATAGGAAGATATACCTGTAGGAATCAATACATCCAGCTCTCTGCCGGCTTTAGGAGAAGCGGAAAAATACGGTCCCAAACTTTCTTATTTCGAACCAGATTCTTGCAAAGAAGGGTAGATTCTTCTCACAGGAACTGACCAACGCCCACTCTGTATAGAAATTTTTTCCCTACCAACACTGACAAAAAAATACTCTTTGTATTGTACTCCCACCGACACTGGCAAATGGCCTTTTTTCGTATTGGATAAGCAGTCACTGACCGCTGACATCCAGACCTCACTGACCGGCGCAGTACATGTATTTACCTTTCTTTTTCTTTCTTTTTCTTTTTTTTGGGGGGGTTATGTTACTCGGTAATAAACCTAACCCTTATTCCGTGAACCTTTTGCTGTAAAGTCACCTTCTGTGACCCCTCCTTGTAGCTAGATTTTTTGCGGGCCTAATATGTCTCCGATTTTGCTCTGACGAACGAAGGGATGTACTGGCAAAGACGCAAAGTCCTCGGGTCACGTGTACGCTATTTTCTGGCATCATGGTGGGAGGACTAAAGTTGAGAATCACGGGACCCGGAGACTTTGCGTCTTTGCTAGTACATACATACATGTAATTCCATTAGCCTTTATAGTCTACATTGTAACATTGTAACATTCGGTGCGGTGTATGCGTGTATTCAGAGCCTTACCAGTTCGTTGGCACCTACAAACATCAAACATGTAGGTACATTGAATATAACAGAAACACAAACAACTGAAGGCCTACTAAGTACATGTATTCACATGCGTTTAGATTGAGATATATTTAGGTAAACCCATACTTCAATCTTGATACAAACAGCAGGACTAAAAAAAAGGTTCATGCTGAGTCACCAGGCCGCAGTAATTGGGGCTAACGCAACGTCACTACCCCAGCCACTGCCCCACTCCGCCGCCTTCCAGGGTCTCATTTGATTTCACTCTTCTTCCCTCTTCCACCGTCCTTCCCCCAGTCATGAAATAAACACCCGACATTGAGAATACCCTTCATAAAACTGAAACTTTACTCACAAATAAACAACCTACGATGGTGAAAGAAACAGAGTACTATGACACCCTTGAGGTGACGCCTACTGCCTCGGAACTGGAGATCAAGAAGGCGTACAGGAAACTTGCAATAAAACTACATCCTGACAAGAATCTTGACGACCCGACCGCGCCTGCTAAGTTTCAAGCTGTAAGGTTTCTTCCTATGTTGTGGAAGCGCTTTTTATACTCGTCTATCTTATTAGAGTGCTTGGGACTAACTCCGCAAAGATTAGCGAAGCGTATCAAGTACTTAGTAATGAAGAACTCAGAAAACAATACGACAAATACGGAAAGGAGAGAGCCGTTCCAGATAGTGGATTCGGTAAATGGCCTTTTGTCTGCATTTTCGAGACTCTGGAATCCGTTCATTGAGCGGTGTGTTTTACTAACACGAAGGTCGTTTACAGAGGATCCGTCGGAATTCTTCAGCATGATATTTGGTGGCGATGCATTTGAAGATTGGTTTGTTGCCCTTTCATACATAACCACGCGCGGCTTCACTGATCTTGACATGTGATAGGATCGGGGAACTCTCTTTAATGAAGGATCTTACTCGGACCATGGAGATAACCATGAAAGAGATGGAGGAGGAAGAAGCGGCAAGTGAAGAAGAAGCGAAAAATAAGGATTCTGAGATCAAATCAGGTTCTTCTTCCCCCGGAGTGTCTGGGGAGCACAAGCCTACAGAGCACAAACCCACAACTTCTGATGGGCTTCATGCACCTGTTCCTGTCACACCAGATGGAACTACTCCAACGCCACAGGCAGCGGCTGCTACTTCTAGTCCCGAGCTACCAATACCTACAAAGGCCAGCCCTACTGCTTCCAGATCCAGCACACCTCGTCCAAAAGGCGTTCCAACGAGGGCAATGCTCATGGACAAATCCGAAGAGGACCGGATGGCTGCTGAGGGCCTAACAGAGGAGGAGAAAGAGCTGAAGCGCAAGGACAGGAAGAAGGCTGGAATGACAAAGAAGCAGCGGGAAGCATTTGCCGCGCTCCAGGCGGAACAGAGAGAGACTAGGAATAAGAGGGTTGAGATGTTGACAAAAAAATTGATTGATCGAATTAGTGTTTGGACCGAGACCGATCAAGGCGAGGACACCACGCGCTCATTTAAAGAGAAGACGATATGTGAGGTTGAGAACCTCAAGATGGAGAGCTTTGGAATTGAGATCCTTCATGGTAGGTTACCGCGGCCAGGCTGATTCCTCGTAGGTGGGGGCTAACGGTGATCACTAGCTATTGGGCACACTTACATATCGAAGGGTGCATCTTTCATCAAGTCCCAAAAGTTCTTAGGAATTAGTGGATTCTTTAGTAGGTTAAAAGATAAGGGCAATATCGTTAAGGATACTTGGGGAACTATTTCCACCGCGATTGACGCCCAAATGACGATGGAGGAGATGGCAAAACTCGAAGAAAAGGGTGGCGACGACTGGACAGATGAGAAGAAAGCCGAATACGAACGGAAGGTTACGGGGAAAATCTTAGCTGCTGCGTGGAGAGGTAGCAAGTCTGAGATCCAGAGTGTTTTGAGGGATGTCTGCGACAGGGTTTTGAACGATAAGAACGTAAAGTTGGAGAAAAGAGTCGAGAGGGCGCATGCGCTAATTATGATTGGTACTATTTTCAAGGCCGTAAGCACCCCCTGATAACAGAACCCCTGTTTCCTGTTTTAGGTAGGCAAGTATTAATTTTACATAGGCCGAGCGTGATCCCGACGAAGAATTCCCCGAAGGGGTTTTCGAGCAACTTGTCGCTGATGCTGCAAAGAAAGAAAACGATAAGAAGGATAAGAAGGGCAAAGCAAAGGAGGCTGAAGCCAAAAAAAATGCTCCCACAAAAGGCAGCCCTAGTAAACCCAAGAATGCTTCATCCGAGGAAGCGTCCGAGGATGCCAACATGCCACAACGAACGTAATTCTAGGGGTGGGTGTGGGGAGAATAAATTGTAGACTTGTCGAGTTTGCTGATCGACTATGTTGCGGAGTGATCACCTCTCTGTATTTGTCAGGCCCGGATGTTAAAATTCGGTGATAGAGTATTGGGGTGTCTTTTTTGTAATTCGCCGCAGCGCCGGCCTCATTTTTCTACTTTCATCATCTCTTATCTTTTTATTCCATTGCTTTCTTCTTTCCACTACTTCACTGGGAGTTTTATAAACCGGAGGGACTCTTTTATTTTATTTTCTCCGAGTAGTCTCGAATATGCTTGCCTTGTGCTTCTATACCCTTCCCTTAGTTACTATATACAGTACCGTACTTACCTACTACCAGTAGCATAATAATTTTCACTGCTTTTATCTAGCGCCAAGACCTTGAACCTGAGTGCTTTAACTTTAAGTGGGTTGCGAGGTTAACTAACATGGGTGACCTTGACATGTGAGAATGCGTCACGGTGACCCATGAGGGTTAATCGTTTCACGACTAATCACTCGGGCTTGGTACCACCCATCGCAGGTCATCTCAGCAAAGTATTCCAACAGGTCTCAATTTTATTGCCCTTGTAATGATACACCTTATGTATATGTAGTTGGGTCAAAGAGCCATCATATTTCACGGTTATAGCGCCGAGGCCAATTTTTATCCCAAAACAGATATGTCTCGAAGTCCTAAAATTCTCCCTTCAAAAATTCCCTCACTCCCTTGAGACCAGCTTTCAGCACCTGCGTTCCACAGCAATATCCAATTCTAAAATATCCCACGAACTCTTCGCCATGCCCAAAGCACACCCCACCTGGCAGAAACATGATCCCCTTTCTCTCCAGTAGTTCTTCACAAAATCTCTTATCATCCACTATTTCCCCATCTTTGCTTTCAAACTTTACAAATGCTGTTGTCCCTGCGGTAGGCTTGATATACGAGGCGTTAAATTTCCCGTCACTAATCTCAGGCACCCGGGTGATGAAATCATCGAGAATCTTTAGGTTTGTATTGCACAATGCTACATTTCGTTCTAGGATCTTCGAGACGATATTAGGAGAGAGAGCGTATGTTGCCATTGTATCGTCAAGTTGCGATACGGAGATGGTATTATAGTCCCGTGCACTGGCGCAGGCGTCGATTACCCCGTGTTGGCGAGCGGCGACCCATCCCACACGTAGGCCTGCGAGCGAAAATGCTTTAGACATGGAGCCAGTTGCGATACCATGATCATAAATATCAATGATAGATGGCGGATGAGTTGAGGTGTCTAAAGAATGAAATAGAGGGCGATAGACTTCATCAGAAAGAATTGGGATATTGCCAGAGATTTTGGCGAGATTGACGATCTTATGGAGTGCTTCAGAAGGGAGAAAGTTCCCAATAGGGTTATTGGGGTTACTGGGGGTGTGATTGTATGAGTTAGTATCAACGTTTGTTTCGTGTAGTAAGGCGGGTAGTCAATCGTACTTGATAATGATCAATTTAGTTCCTCCGGTTCCATCCTCGTTTGCTGGCCTGATGAGCTTCTCCAATTCATCAAGATCGGCTGTAAATCCGTTTTCCTCCTTTAACTTCCAGAGCTCCACCTCTGCACCTAAAGACTCTGGCACGGCATAGAGCTGCTGGTAAGTCGGATACATGCAAATAACATGGTCACCAGGCCCTACGAGGGTATATAACAGCAGGAAATTGGCTGCGATAGCCCCAGGGGTGATCAGAACATTGTCAACTGGGAGCTTTCCCATAAGAGACGACGAAGAGTAGAGCTTTGTAACATTTTCACGAAACTCGGGGGAGCCGCGAATGTGCCCATATCCCAGCGTCCTTTTTAATAGTTTATTGAGGGATTCCTGAAACTTATCTTCGCCCGAATCCGACGATGACAATAAGGAAAGGTCTGTGAGAGAGATGGAATCGCAGCAGGTCTCGGCGATATTATAGGTTGCAACAGTTTCGTATCTGTCCATCCACTGTAGCGACACATATGAGTAGGTAGCTTCACTAACGGGTACAATGATTTAGAACTTACTTGTTCAACTGCAAAAGGCTCAATCTTCACCATCGTTATTATTATTTGCACGCTTCTCTTGATTTTTGCGGGAGTATTGGGGGGTGGAAGATACTACGGGAGTTTACAAGAAGCAGATACGATCTTATAAAGGATTCATCTTTACTCCCAAGTACTTGCCTCAAACCGTACGGATCGTGAGTCAAACGCCCGTATCGCAACTCGTTCTCAGTTTTAACACTGTTCGGGCTTTCCGGTCTACTAATCCTTGGTTGTGTTTCTAGAAGCCTCTCATGTTCTCTAAAATAGAGCCGGATGAAGAAGGTCCGCTGAGTGCATGCAATGAATGGGGCGATTTATGCACAACGAAGGTACTGCTTGCTATTTTACTTTGGGGACGTGGATTAATTATATCTGGACATAATCTAGGGGTCGTCGCTATCACGGCTGCACCTTCGCCTTGGGGTAACAGCGGGGTTAAAAAGCGGGGAACTCGCCGTACTTAAAACAAAAGTAGGAGGACTACATGGTGGCACAAAACGAGGTCCAACAATGATATAAATAAAATAAAAACCAGCGACCTTCACTGCTTTTTTCTCTTTTTCTCTTTTTCGGTTTTGCTTGATATAATCTCGTCCCTACCGAATATAAAACTGAAAGGCTCGTGCTGCAATAAACTGGTTTAACTCCTAGAGACAAAGGGACATGACAATCTCATTGACACGCTCCCTTAAAAACAGCATTTGGGAGTGTCAACAAGTATTGAATTTGGAGCTATAATGCAAAGACAAGGGATATTGATTATTCTTGAGGCCGGGTTGGGTCTTCATCGGCTGGAAATTAAGTATCGAGTTAGTATATAATTTTGATTTTGACTGCGAGTATTAAGGGTGTATTTACGCAATAGAATTCCCTGATCAATGACAGCTTTGGGATCCGGACGATGGGCAAGTTTTTCCTATAGTCGTGTCAGTAGAGAACGAATCAAGATATGCCTGAGCTCTTTGAGACGGGCCGGAATTCTACACGAGGGCATCCATTCCAAATCTAAATCATCCATATTTTGAGTACAAACCTTGAGATTGTCTTCCAACATGGACCGTTCCAATTCCTTCTGATGTGCCACTATACCTGGAGCGACAGCATTGGCATTGATGGGAAGAATATTGCCTAATTGATGATGAGTCAGTAAATGTTCGTTGGGTATGATACAAAGCTAGTACATACGCTGTACAAGATCCTCTTTCTCCGGTCTCTTCGCCAGATGTTTCTTTAAAGCATCCTTGGCCATAGCTGTTTCAAGGTCTGTTGATGGAGATAGATTAGTGAAGTTATTAAAACAAAAAAATTCAAGCTGTGGTCATTACCGTGCTGAACCTGTTGAATAGCAGGAGCTCCAGTATGCAAGATGTGGCGTTCCTTGAGCTCTTTCTCGTCTAGGCGAGCCTTGAGAGCTATTTGATGTTAGACCAGTTATCACCCCTGAAGATACAGTGCTTGCGTACCCTGCTCTAAGGAGTTCTTGCGCTCCTTGATAGGAGAAATGGGGGTGGTATCTGGGGAGTTGGGAGCTTCTTCGGACATAGCTATTGATGTTATGGGAATGAGATGGATTTGGGACTGAAGGTAGATGAAGGGCGATGAATGGGTATCTTACGGGTTATGAGTTGTTTGTTGATGCTGATTTGCAAGTCTCGTGGTTTTGCTGGGCCCCTCACTATTCACTCGTCACTCGCCCGTTTGCGGGGGGGGCGCTATGCATGATCTGGCCTGGCGCATCAAACTGCGTCACTCATTATGGCAATAGGGTTCAATTGCCTTGACGATCACTTCCTCTTCGGAAGAAGATTGGAAAGCCATAAAAATTTGATTCTGAGGCCTGCTCTCCAAAAACTACTCCATACAAAGATGCAATCGAACAAAGCACTGAACGTGAATCTAGGATAATCACGTGAGAGCACCTATCATCTCACCCCTGTCGTGTATTGTCGCGTAAACCCGTGGAAATCAACGGTCGATTGGCTCGGTCGCGTTTTACTCACGTCCTCTACCACCCTCGAAAGGCCACTGCCACACAAACAGAGAACTTCCAAACTACATTTGTAGAAATGTGGCTACTTGAATGTGAAGGTGATGTTCTCGCTGGTAAGAAACTATGGTTGAAGCCTGGCAAGAAGTATGTCCTAGGCAGAGTTCCGTCTGAAGAAGGTATGAGGTTTTGAGTGCCATAGTTAGAAGGGTGAGAGCATTAGTTGACTTCTACGGGACTAGTAAATCTGCCGATGCCCTCACAAAAATCAATATCCAGGATTCATTTGGTCATCGAGGTTGAAATGGTTTCAGAGGGTGATGGGGTAGCTTTTACAGCCACAACCTAACATGCCATACTTTACTAACTGAATGTTTGTTCCATTCAGCTGAAGTTACACCATCGACCAAATGTCCTCGTTCAAGACTGTGGTACAAGACATGGGACCAGACTCGATGGCGAAGAAATGAGGGATCAGACTAACTCATTAAGTGGGGACGAGCACTTTCTTCATCTTGGGAAATATGAACCAGGCTTTAGGTAGAATTCATCTTCCATACACTTAGAATCTAGCTGACGATCAACTTTAGGCTATTTTGGAAACCTGTTGTTATCTCCTTCTCCCTTTCAAGCAAAGAACGCAAAGATGTTAAGAAAGCAATGAGACCTTACCAAAAGAAGGTCGAAATTCTTGATATCAAAACAATCGGCGGATATGCTCCAGAAACTACACATGTCATTGCGACTAAACGTAACACCGCTGTGGGATTACAAGCGCTGATAAACGGAAAACGTATAGTCACGCCCGAGTACCTTGATGCTATCGTCGCAGCCAATACCCCGAGAGATGATGATGATCGCGTGAAAGAATCGCCCCTAGAGGTAGACTTTGAAGGGAATTGGCCAAACCCGGAGAGCTACCTTCCACCGCGCACTAACGAACCTAAAGACCGAGAGCCTTGGAGATATAGACCAGATAAGAAGCGGAACTCTCTGTTCGAAGGCTATACTTTTATAGTTTGTGAGAGGGCCCAGTATGAAAACTTTTTAGGTCCGATCACGGACGCACATGGAAAATTAGAGATGTTTGAGCTGGAACCGAAGAAGACAACAGCTGAAGAATTGGTACAGTTTGTGAGCAAACGAGAGAAGGGATCGCAAGTTGTCATGGTCAGATTTATCGGAAAGCAGGATCCGGAATGGGTAAATCAACTTTCTACAGAAGTACAAGAAATGTATGACTCCAATAATCCAGTATATACGATGATTTCAAGGCATTCTTGGAGACGAATTTATCTCCGATGAATTTCTTTGTGACTAATGTTGCTATAGGCTGGGGTTTCGTATGATAGAGCAGAACGAATTTTTGGATATTATCCTAATGTGTGATACGAGCCGTTTGAGGCTGCCTCTTCGAGAGCAACCTACAAATTTGTTGGCTAATCCCGGTCAGGGTCCGTCTCCCCTAGGAATTCGCCCCATCTACGGAAACATTAATATTCATAAGATTAGTAGACCTAACACTTTCGACTCGTATCTCCGATAATCCACCCTCTAAATCAGCTCTTGCGCCAATGGAATCGAATATGGAAATATCGGAGACTACTGCCCCCCAGATACCAATTCCACCAACCCAGGTTTCCGGACGTGGACGTGGACGCGGAAGAGTATGATCCCTACCAAACCCCTTCTCTTAGCACCAACTAACATGTAGAAATCTCTCAGGCTCGGACTCGTCAAACAACGCTTGACCCATTTGCAATCGATCCATCGGAATTCAAACCACCCCCAGCCCAAAGCCTATCAAGTACTACGAGTCAAAGGACGGAACTACAAGATTCTGGGGCTAGGGTGCCCTCACCTCCTACACGCGCGCAGGCTTCATTTCAGGTTAAAGAGACTGCTAGCCAGAGTTCAGCAAGGCAGACACGCCAGACACGTCAAAGACAGAGAGTTTCCGGTACACCTATAGAAGAAGATGATGAGCGAATGTCCGTATCGACTCCAGAATCGAGTACTAGATTACCTGCCCCCCCAAGCGTTGTCATTGTTAATCGAAAACGACCTGCTGTAATTGAGGATCCGGAATTTGATATAATGGACATGCTACCTGGGGCTAGAGAAGTAAAACGCCGGAAGATTGCAGAGGAAGAAGAGCGGATCCGAAGGGGGGAAACAACAATGGAAGAACCTCGTGAACCCATACCATCAACGGATGAACCAGTTGGAGTCGTCGAAACGCCGGAGCAAACACCCTTGAAAGGCAAAATTAAGAAAGCTCTAAGTGAGAAGGAGGATTCATATGTTGCAAGAGCTCGTGAAATCAAACAACAAGAAGAAGAGGAAGCTAGAAGAGCAAGGGAAGAGGAACTAGCTGCGATGGATGGTCTTGAGATTGAGAAGATGAGAAATTTAGCCATCGTAGAGGTTATGGAGATGAAGCCAAGGGCAGATAAACCGATCAGAGGCGTATATGGTGATGATGGCGATAGATGGGATGACAAGTGGAACGGGAGGAAAAACTTTAAGAAATTTAGAAGGCAAGGAAGGGGCGGAGGCATGAGGACTATGAGGGGCAGCGTAATGGTGAATTTGGTTGAGCACAAAGGGAGAGATTATGGGATTGGCGACGGTATGTTTTTTCCATACTGTTTTCTTTTCTTTCCCCCCCCCCTCTCTCTCTAGGACTTTGCTAAGAAGATATCTCAAGGCTACTGGGTTGATGATGAAAGTAATAAATCAACAAGAAAGACGGCTCGGAAAACGGCGCCAGTGCAGGTTAACGAAGACAGTGGAGATTCCGATAAGGATGATACTCAGCTTCAGCTTCGACCTGCACCCACTAACTCGGCGCGATCGACAAGACAGACACAAACGCAGGCACAAATCCAAACCTCAAGTCAAACAGTTTCTATAGCGGATTCGCCTTCCCGAGGAACAAAGAGAGGCGCATCTGCTGCCAATTTAGGTAGGATGGGTGTTGGAAAGAAACAGAAGACTATGTTTCTGAAGAACGAGAGCGAAAGCGAGGACGAGAGTGAGGACGAACTGAAATTCAGATTTAAAAAGAGATAACTCTCAGGGCTAGGTTTTTCCTAGTCGACTCTTTTTTAAAATAGAGGATTTAATACGTCACCACGACATATACACATGTAGATAATATGCCTGTGCTCAGATCTTATGATAGGAATTAGCGGAAAGTTCTGGTTCGACTAAATTGACCTAGATCCCCTCTTTACGCTTTCTGGCTCGTGAAAACGCTATTATCTACGTACAATCGACCAAGTTTACATAAATATTCTTTTATTGGAACTAACGAAAAGTATACTTTTCCATAGTTTCAAATTCTTTCCTTCCTGTCTAGATTTCACTGGATGAGATGAGGCCAAACCGCGGTATGATAGTTTGGAAGGGATGAGGCCTACCGATATCAAATACCGTATATGAGTCTAGTATAATTTAGCTTGTGGACATAAATGCCTAACGGAGCGGGATGCACTGACAATATCAACAATGTTCTTATTTCTCAAGATCTCTTGCCGCGCATAATCATGCAGCTCCGACCTTGTTACAGGGTCATTGACACCTTTTACTCCCATTTCACATAAGAAAAATGCGTTTTCTAGCTATAGTCTGGGAGATATCTCACGTTTTAATGCCCGCAGTATATCTCGCCATAAAGATAGTACTCGGGCTCGCTGGATAAACTACACAAATTCCGTTTGGTTTTCAGTAAGCTTAATATCATGAATTTAATGGTCGACGGACGTGTTTTAGACTCGGAACCCCGCTTCCAGCCACCATTGTGGGCAAGGAACTCTGGAAAACCCGTAACGTGGAGCGCATGAGGATTTTTTGTTCGGTTGTTGAGATGACGTCGGGAGGAGCCGCAGCTAGTTAAACCCTTGCTCTACGCACCCTAACAGAATGTCCTAGCTGCTTTTGAGTTGCAATTGGCCAAGTGCCCCAAGTGTGGGGATAAACAATAGATGAATACATGTACAACGGCGTGGTCTTCTATCAGACATATCAATCCTCCCGTTTTTATCTCAACAATTTCAGGACTTTGTAGCAGGTATGGAACTTTCTTGGCAAAGTCCCCTGCTAGGTTTTATCATAAGATATCACTGTCCTTGCTTGCAATAGAAAAAGTTGGGATGGAGCGCGCATCGAAACACCTGTCATTATGATGCGCCATAACATGAAGGCATCTAGTGTTGAATGACCTGATAAAAATATTCATTTCGGTATAGATTGCGCCCTATCCAACTACGGTTAAATAAACCTACTCTAGCCCGCTCAGAGAGTCGGTCCGTTCGGGAAGTCTCATATATGAGTGCACCTAGCTTCTACTCAAGAAATAAATATAGGAATGGCGCCAGGAGTGTGTATATACCCAATTTCCTCCGGAAAGAACCAAACCCGTTCACGAAGAATACAATACTGTGTATTTACAGCATGGAAACCTCGCTTAATTAGCCCCATCTCATATTCATGGTCTATTTGAACAGTCTGTGGTCAAACTGTAAGCGTTCGTTGCCACCGCCACTATCACTACAAGTATCACTATCACTATCACTACCATGAAATTCCAAAAGCTAGTTATTCTTAAGGTCTGATAGTAATACTAGCCGAGTTTATATGAATTTACCTGTTATAGAATTTCCCCTGCCAGGCAGGTCTTAATCCAGAAACAAACTGCAACAGCTAAGACATCATGGAACTTCGGGAATGGACTGATTTCCTCAGTGAGTCGGATCTAGAACAGACTTCAATGTCTGTTACAAATACAGCAAGTCTGTTGCATTACAAGACGAGACTCAGAAGCTATAACTCAAGATCCTATAATGTCTACGAGCTGGGGAAGCCCCTTTAAAGATAGGTGGGCGAAGGAGGGGACAGCAATAAATGTTGGTGATCTAGATGACTCCTGTATACGGATAATTATAAGCGTTGGTTGGTAGCAGTGGACAGAAAGGCCGTTGAGTGAAGTGTATGGTTGATATAGACGAGGAGGGATCGAGCGGTTTCTGAGATAAGGGTTATCTCCTGAAATAAAATGAAATATAGACTGTACGTTCATCATACTACCACATTTATAGGGGACTTTTCTTCGAAGCCTTAAGATATTCTAACGGTTATCCCAGTTATAACTCTATACCACACAGTATATGTCTTGAGTCGGGGCAGGTACAGAACTGTAACCCAGTCAGTGAAGATGATACATTTCCAGTCTGTTGGATGGTAGAAACTTACTAATAGAAATAGGTATTGTTTAGTAACGACGAAGAAGACTATAGTACTTACTACAAGTCATCTGATAAGGTCTAGTTTTTTGTACATGCAGTACTATCGAGGAAATGATGTGTGTATTCAGGGGATGTCGATCATCAAACAAGGCCCATGATCTCTGCGCTCTACAGAGAGAAAACAAGTGCTAGGGGCACATAATAATATGAGTTTTGTGCTAAACAAAATCCTTGAATGTAATGTGCTTAGAGGGCGGTCATGGCAGGAATAATATAAGCCATCATGAACTATCACTCGTTCGAATCGTCTCCATATATATATTTTTGCTTAGAGCACCGCCGTGTCATTTAAGCATCAAAAATAATATAAGGTGCAATTGTGTTATAAGAGTGATAGAGTCACTATGTTAGAGTGTTGGCGCTGTCAATTGCTGTTTCGCCTCGAAGACTCGGCTCTCCAAATTTGGGGCAGAATTTTATTACGCTAAGATCGTCAAGTTTCGCTACTCTACTCTAGAGGTGAGGAGAGGAAGGAAGGCGATTCTAGAGTTGATAGTCTAGTTATTGACTTGTGTGTAGTCATGATTTATTGGTAGAAACTATTGGTATCATGTGAACGGGGGCGGATCTCGTGATTAGTACCTCGTACATAGTTTAGTTCGTCTTACACCTGGAATGACTAGATCGCGTACATGTGCGTAGAGAATCGTTTTCTTATATTCAACCAAACGGCGCACGCAATTAAGACGCGAAAACAAACTAAGTACCTACAAATATACGCAAGCCCTGACATGATATAGTACTGAATGGGATATCCACCAAAGTAACAAATCTAAGGCTTGTAGTACAACTGATAAGATATTACGTATCAGATCATGGTATGCTTTTTTTTTTTAGAGGGGTGAGTGTGCTTCTCTGATCAGGTTGTTAATGAAACCGGCGTACACAACGTAACACAAATCTCACGCTAGACCTCCCTGTAAAACGGTCCATACCAACAGGCCGGATAACTCTCTCCGAAAAGAAAGAAACTCTAGAGTATGGAGGGTTATCCAGAGATGTAAGGATAATTACTGGGTGGTTATCTGACGGCGATTGACAATGGTGGTAATAGATCAGATGAGCAATATGTCGACGGCAATGATTCTCGAAGCAGATGCACCATTTTTGAGATACGACTCCTTAAAAAGGAATCTAAGAATTAACTAGTGCCATCCTTTAACAGTGTTGATGAGCACCTATTGATATAGATTACGAAGACCTTTGCACTCTGGTTGAAGCAGCAAGGCATACAAAGGCGTCTTTTTCCTTTTTCGCCGATCTTGACTTAAAAACCATACGTACACTAATACTAGGCATTACTATTGTGCGTAAAATATTGGCATTACCGTGACAGTTATACGGCACTTGGGTGGGTGTTCTCGGCGTGTATCTGCAAATAATGGGCTTGATTGCTGTTGATGAATACCGAGATTCCATGAGATCGACTCTGATAAAGAACATTCCAGAATATATATTATTCCGGACCCAAAATATCAAAGGAAGAATATGACGTTCCAAACTTTTGGTGAGTGCCTTGCCTAGTTTTGACGGTGGCACAAAGAAAGTACAAGATCGTTTGCGGTGGTACAAACAGGCATGTTGTTGGAGACCAGGCGTTGAGGTACAGATGAGATGAGATGGAAGGTAATACCGTCCTTGGACCGGATGAAAGCGAAGCCGTCTGCAAATGTCTCCAGACACAGTATTACTTTGATCCCCGCCAAGGCTGGCTTCATGATTCCTTGGCCAGTCCAGTACCAAAGGTAACGGCACAGTTATGCAAAATGTACTCCTAGGAACACTTGTAAAATGCCTTGATTTACATGGAACACTTGTAGACCGGAAAAAAGAGTATATGCTAGCTAATAGCATAGCGCCTTTACAGGAAATTCATTCAATAGTTTCCTCCATGAACTCTTCTCCCAACAAAGGCAGAATAGCTTTCCTCCATCAAGAGAATGATCAAGTCTTTGGCATGACTCAAATTCCAGTTAGGACCCTTCCCACAGCTGAACAGGCAGTCTTAAACCTAACCCTGACGTTGCTTGTGCTTAGGGTTTTTGTCGCAAATGATGTAGACTCTACCCTTTCGGCGAACAGACTGTAAGGCGTTTTGAAAGGCAGTCAGGCAAATGTTTACCTCACAACCCGGAGAGGGCGAATATTCAAAATCAAAAAGTAACGAAAGGAAAAACAGCAATGTAGGTACAAGATTATGGGGAGGATAGGGCGGGAGGTTATGGTACCTTACAGCCCTCACACAGCTTCTTGACCGATGACCGCACTTTCATCCCTCGCTTTTGCTGTTGCTGAACGACATTCCATGACACTCGTGAGCCCAGGAAGGGAAGAGTCAGAGAGGGAACCAGCGAAGTGGAAAAGAATTGTCTGTTGGAAGCGATCCGAGGCAAGGTAGCAATTGTAGTGGGGTTAGGCCGTGACAAGGACTTGGTGGTAGAGCGGATGAGAAGTGAGAGACGAGCAAGAGGCGCTCCGGAAGCGAATAACGACATGGTGGAATGATCAGTCTCCTAGTCGGTGTCGGAGGCGTTGAACAGTAGCTGTCGCTGACGGGATAATTCACTCAACACTGTTGAGTTGAGCTAAGTGAAAAAAATTAGAGGTCGCGATGGTAGGGCCTGGTCCAAAGTCACCGCCATAGCAACCAAGGTACACACTGACCATCACGTGAATCTAGTAACAACCCAACGTCAAGCTTTCTAGGTTTCAAAATGACAGTCATTAAGGTGTATCGTCATCCTCCTTATCGACTGTTCACAGAGAAAATATCAACGCAATGACTATCTAAACATCTATTATATTTTATACAGTATTTTTCTGACTCAAGCCCTTGCACGCGTTACTAACCCCATGTCATTTGTACAGTATCAGATAGACCTTTGCATGTATCTATTCCTGTTCAGGCCAATGGCCAAGGCGAACAATAATCCCAATGGGGGCTGAGTCTGTAGTATCAATATGGTGGCTGTCCACAAAAATCTTCTTCCTCTTGAAAACTATATGTATTCTCTTAGGACTATTCCGCTAATCTTTTGCAGACCTCGCTAACTTCCACCAATCTCCTTTGTGGATTGCTTGCATTGCCCTGACATCTTGTACTCGGAGTATACATGTACCCACCACTTCCATTCAGACATTCTACTTCCCCACCCATATAGTACTACTGCTGCATATGCAACGCCCGTTATTTACTCCCTATCCCTTCCCCCGGGTAGGTCCCAAGTTACTTGGCCGTTAATAAGAGCTCGGTAGATTTAAACTCAAGTTTGGTTTAGCCTAGTATAAGTTTGATCATTGAACGAGAGAATAAAACCATTTCTCTGTATCCGTGCTCAGCCGTGTACTATGCTCTAGTCCGCCTCGAATAGTACAGGGGACTTTACGCACCTCAATCCCATTATTGTCACAATTCCGCTTAGGCAGCACCAAGATCATTGGTCGATTTTTTCCATACCCGCACGTGCCTGCGTCAGTAATGGCATTCGCAAGGCACAAACACTTCATGGCTTGCTCGCTTGAATAGTGTTTGAACACCATATGCAGCTCCATATGATCTTTAGCGTGGTATGAAGCCCAAGACAGAATAGATGCACACAAATAGATGTCTATTAAGTGGTACCAAGTATCTGTGGATACCAGCAAAGAGCCCTAGACCCCCGGTAGCTGTATGTGCAATGGACTGCAGCCGTTTTTTCTTCACCCTCTTCCCCTACCAAGACATCATCTGGTCTCACGCTACTCAACTTTACTGCTTCAGATTAGGCTCAACCTGGGATGGTCCAGTCATCCACGACGAGTCAACGTTGATTCCCAAATCTGGCCCCAGTTATTGATTGTGTTACACTATTTGCATCATTGTAGGCTTGGTTTAGGGCTCGAGGTGGTTTGTTTGCTCGACATCGGACGAGCCGGCGGAGCATTGTACTTCGGGATTAATATATGGCAACTCTTAATCGATAGACTTGAATCTATCCATTATCCTTTAGACATAAATACCTGCTTGTATTTCCTCATTTTCGATCGATATCACATTACAATCCTACAACATCGAACAGAAATCTAAAGGAGCTCGAAATATCATTCTACAAGCCATATTCATTTCAATTCACTTTACCTCAATTCATTTCATCTCAGTTCATCTAATCTCATTTTATCTTATTCTATCAATCAACCTACATTGAAAATATCATCATGCTTCACGACATGCCCGCAGAGCTTCTCCTCAATATCCTGTCTTACCTAGACAATTTAGACCCTGTTTCTCATGCTAGCCACACTCTTTCTTTGTCTACTCGAGATTTCAAGACTCGAACTTTACGCACTCGTTTAGCAAATATTAAACACATTGAGCTTTTGATGGAGATATGGACACCGCCATCGTTCTTCAAACCGCGAGGAGGAAGCCCCGCTTATTCCAAAGAAAGCTATATCACTCGACCACAGGACCGGCTCTACGATATGCTTTGTGATCCACATATGGTTGTGAAGGTTGAGGAGTATTTAGACAATCTCGAAAAGAAGGCTCGAGCGGCACAAAAGATAGCTAGTCATCTTTTGACTATGATGTCTTTCGACACAGATGAAGAGCAGCATTCATATGCTACAATGATTGTCATAGAGTTATGGTCAGCTCAATCACGCTATGGACATGACGTTGATGGACGTTGGTCAAATATTAATGATGAGTGCGGATTGCAAGAAGTGCATGTTCGAGACAATTATGTTACGAGTTTACCTTCTGAAATACAAGAGGCGATGATTACAGCATATAATGCGTTGGCACAACGTCTCCAGCCTCCATTCTACTCTAGTAGTCGAAGAGGCCATGGAGGGAGAATTATAGAGGGAGAGGGGATGTGGCTGTATAGGTTGATTGTTAAGGTAAGTCCCTTTGAACCTCAAACTAGATAGACCGGTTTTATAAGACATAAATTTACTTACGTCTTTTTTGTGGTTTTAGGAGGGAATGGAAACAATTCTTACACTGCTTGAGCAAAGAGGTTAATTTCTTATACACATTCACAAGGGCCTCGGTTTTGCTCCAGCATGGAAAGAATGCCAACAAGAGCCTATGGTAAAGGTTTAGATGTATGGAGTCTATATTTCTTTTCCTATTTTCAGAACGTTCACAAGATTTTAGATTTCTTTAATTATTTCATGACGGTCGTAGTTGTTATCTGCTGCTTCCCCTTCCACGATTTCTGAATCCTTAGCCTTATGTATCGTCAGTCCTTTTTTACGTGTATTGACTTTGTTTCTTTTTCCCGATGATTTGTCTTAGATGTCACCGCTCTCTAGTTAGCCTTTAGTTCTTAGACCAATAGAGTAACAATGCACCCAATGCAGATCTATAGTGAAAAAACTAATTACGTCAATAAAGCAAATTTGTTCTTTTAATTTCACTGTACTACAGATCATCAAGAGGAAAACATATTTAGAGCCAGTCTTTTTTTACGGGGGTGTCGAGTCGGGGACAGGGTTGCGTGCGCCACACAGCCTCACTCGACTAAGGTATGTACATACAATGCAAATGCAGCGTGTTATCTTTATACATATCAGATATGATGTCGGTGATTGAGTACCGATTTCCCTATCGTTTACTTGACGAAGTGAAGCGGATAGCACTACATGTATGTACATGTACATGTATGCATGTGGTGCCCACGCATTATTCATGTAGGATCCATCATCATGTATTATCACTCGGCCCGTGCTAGCCGCTGGCCAGGCGTTCTCCCCAGCAAGCAACGCTAGCAAAAGAGCAGGCATGTGGGCTGCAGCCGAGTTTTTGTTTCCTCGATTCGATAGACAAGGCTCCCCAATACTTACATGTATGTACCTGCATGTATGTAGGCATCGAGAAGCAAAAATGTGCACCATAACTATCGGAGAAGGCACACAAGTGCAGTTCTTTGCCTCTTCTCTGTGGTATGTTTCCGCTACACAAAACCAGGAAAAAGCGTGAGTGAGGCACGATACTATTACCGATATGTTCACGCAAGTAATCAAACATCTGAGGTGAATGCCCATGAAGGCCTCATAAAAATCCTTTGATCCTGTTGTACTTCCCGAAAAATTTATCTGACCCCTCTTACTGTGCAGGCTATGCCCAATGTCATTGAAGAAATGTAAGTAACGGTATGACAATGGACTTATGTATTAGTGCCGTGGTATTTCTACAAATGAGATGGTGGCTTGCATAGGTGTAAAATGATATTGGGCGAAATATATGGGTTAGCTGTAGAAAGAAAAGAAAAGAAGCACATTGTTCAGCTCACGATACAAATCCCAAAAAACAAAGAAGGACAAAGAACAAATAAAAAAATCTCTATATATAAACGCAAGGAAATTTCCAACGCTAGGTAACCATACTGATCTGTCTATTGAAATCTGGGTAGGGTTTGAAAAAAAGAAAACAGGATGGTTAAAAAAAGTAAAACGTAACAGGGCGCGGAAACCTGGTTAGGCAACAGCAGCAGCTCGTTCGCTCCGAACGGGGTGAAGGCATGTACAGGCCTCTGTGCCACCTCACTATTGTGCAATGGTGACACAAAGCGACACACGCTGGATGTAACACATGCCAAGCCACACTCCCAGGTGATACTCAGTACCCACTATTCGATCCTCTTTTTCCCCTCTTCCAAGTGAATAAGTCTGATGTTCCCCCCGCTAATACTAGAGCCCCGTTCACGGCCACCACCGGCTCCACTACTGAAGCTACCCCTCTCTACCCACTTTCCCACGATCTTGTCTTTCTTGGCCTTACCCAGCGCCTCGTTGTATCCATCCGCTGCAAATCCCGGTACGTTCAACTTGGGCCAGTTGACATAAAGCATGCCGTGATTCCAAATGAAGCTGGCGGCCCACAATCCTACAGCAAGCCAGAAAAGCGCAAAGATTCTGATACTGATCAGACCGCTTCCGGTTGGACGGGGCAACACAAAGGCTGCAAATACAAGAAACATTGCAGCGTATAGAATATATGGTATACTTTGAATCAGAATCGGACGTCGATCGACAAAAAGGAGAGAGGAAGAGATGTTGCTGCTTGTCGACGGCAGATACACTCCCAAGAAAAGATCATAGGCATCCTGTCTGGGCCCGTCGGCAAAGTTATTACGGATGTATCGAGTTATCGAATTTGATAAATCTGCGAGTGCCCCGGCTTTTGTTCGCACCCCCGTTCTGGTAAAATCCGTCTTGAGCGCTCCAGTTCCGGAGTAGGCTCGGCTCACAACATCGGCGTTGTCAGCCCACGCTAGAATCAAATGTCAACCATAATCCAGCTAGCCACCAGATACCAGCCGTCATAATCATACGACAAAATCACAAAGTCGACGTCAAGAAAATCGGGCCTTACCATTTCTAAACATCACTTCAAAATTTTCAAAGCCGGCAGTGTTTTCCCCTTTCTGAAGCACTCCTAAATCGATCATCTGACGATTTAACGTCCACCTGGCCAATACGCTTTGCACGACGTTTGTCCTGTCCAAGCAATCCATGCAGTTCGTCCTTACAACGCTCTTTTGGCGGTTTCGCACAGTATTTGTTACACCGCCCTCGACGGAGTGGAAATAATGCTGTTCGTGCAATCCGTCACCCAACTTGTCGATCAATAACTGGACCCTATGCCATTTCATTCCTCCACATTCATGGTGGAAATCGAAATAGATATAATGCAAGCGGTCGACTAGCTTTGAATCTCCCATGGGCTCAATCTCCCGGAACCTTTCTGACGTTTTCGAGGAGCCCTCTCTACTCTCTGTAGGTGAGGTAACAAGCATTTTGACCATGTTCTCATAGCCCGCCTTGACTCTTTCCTCGCGTCCTTTCTGGTTGACTAGATTGACCATATAATTGTCGCCGTATAGCCGGATCTGCTCATCAAAATGTTTCCTCGCAGAGTTTTTGGCCAATTCCAAGCTCTTGAGATGAATTTTAGGGGTATACTTTATGTTATTCACCTCCGCCCAATAAACTGGGACACTTCCCCTTGTTTGAACATAACTGAGAACCTGGACACTCTGAGAACCTTGTTTGCTAGCCATAGAGCTCTGGTCGTAACCCCCAAGCCCACCCGAAGTGTCGCCCAGAATTACAATTTGTTCCGTTTCATTGTAATTTGCTACATTTCCAGCTTCATCAACTCCACGAGTGAAGTATCGTGTACCAGCACGATGACGAGACTTTCGTGTGATGAGAACAAAGGTTAAGCTGGTTGACTTAATCGTGACCGTGCTAACGTTAAGATAACCGAAAAACACCGGAAGAATGTAAGGGTCCACCTAGTCAAGTTAGCATGGTTAAGCCCAGGATTCCAAGTTTGGTTTAGTCTTGCATTGTCCAATCGAATGTCTGGGAACGATGCTCGTGGAATATGCAGAGTTTATGTGGGGTAAATATAAATAAAATGTGTTGTCTTACGGCAGGATTGGAACTTCTCATGTCAATGAGGTCCGATTGGACATGTCTGTTCCAGAAAAAACGTTCATCCGCCTAGCCAAAAAATAAAAAAAATTAGCGTTCAATCCTCAGCTCTGTGGAGGTACCTATGACAAAGGCTTTCAATCATACCCTTTGCCAAAGTGGTAGCGAGGTGTTTGCCGTAGACTGGCGCTGAAAAGAGTTCGTGAGGTCAAACGAATATGATAGATACATCGGCCCGGTACGCAAGTGCGTGCGTAAAAGCGAAAGGTAGGTGTCCTCATCAGGATCCTATGAGAATGAGGATTGACATTAACACAACTGTTCTGCTATAAGGGTTTGTTCTGGCCCCTAGTACTCAAGAAAAACCTAAACCATGACATACGTGTAAATGCCTATCTTGCAATGGTAAAAACTCGACAGCTTGAACTTTGTACACAGAATGACCGCGGATGCGTCCGACAAGTAAGGCTTTTGTAATAATGATTATATATTTATCTAGTAAAAGAGTCAGCTCGAGTGAAACCCTCAAGCAAACATTCTCTAATTACTGAAGCTCAAGCACCCAACCCGAGGTGCTAACTGCTGCAGAGAACTACCCACCAAGACGTAAACGGATCATGCCCATAATTCCTGCAATGCTTGTTACCCGCTTTCCTTCAGCTTTCGGCGACTCGACCAACCGCATGTCCCCAGAGGGACGGTCTATGACCAGAGCGGGGGCATTGGGAGACGATGGGGACCGAAAAGTGTATTGCGAGGCTGAGGCGGTGACATTGATGTCTCTAAAGGGATTAACGGAGGCCATCGAGGCTGCGCTGTATTGTTGAAGAAAAGAGGTTTGTAAAGGCTTTGGAAGAGTTTTGAATTCGCTGGTTTATCAAACTTGCAATGAGAACAGAAGGGAAAGGTTGTGATTTTTCGGTTGAAGAAAAATGTTGCTATTCTCCGGTGAACATCTGGCTTTACCTCCTGTTGTTTTGGGACGGGAGGGAGGCTGAATCAGGGTCCGGCTTAGTCAGTAATCTTAGCGTCTTTAGTTTCCGCTGGAGCGCTGCTCTTAGAAATACGCTAGTAGCAGGTACATAAGTTAGGATTTACTTATCCATGTGATGAAAGTACTGTATCACTGGTGATGGTCACGGAGCGACTTGCTACAGGTTAAAGTTTTAAGCTTTAGTGAACAAGCTCTTAATATTGTAACAAAAGAACGAAATAGATGATACTTGGCGCTAAGGTAGCATGTTGCAATTGGCTAGACTCTTCGACTCTCCACCAATCGGCATCCGCAAACCTCTACCTCAGCTTTAGCATAGGTAATTTTTTTGACTGGAGTTTAGTTCAACACACGACTATTTGCTGCCTATAGCTAGAATTCAGTTAAGGATTCTTAGCTGCTAGACCTTATTCCTTTACACAACTATCGATACAATTGGAACGATACATATACTGAGCAGCAACAGAAACCTCAGAATTCGAGTTTTAGGCCTCAACTAGCTCAAGCACCTTAATAGTGATCGGTCTATCATCGGACTAGGACGGTATCCTCACTGCCTTATCCATAGGCACTTAAACCGAATCAAACTCTCTATGTGTTTTCTCTCCGACCAGCTGTCGAATCCACTGTTGCCGCGTGCTAGAAATTTATCTTTAGAACGCCTTGGGTGTCGTCCAGCAATCAGTTCAGCCATTGCTGCATTTTCAGCGCGGGTCACGTCTGGCCTGGTCACAGATGTCTCTCGGATTGATTTATGTATGTATCCTTTTCGCGGCTCTTTGAGGACTAGAGTATGAGGAGTACCTATGAGGTTATGCGAGAGATCGATAGGCAGCCTATGGTAAGATTGTCGGAGAAGCGGTTGGAATTAGAAGCTATTTATCTCTTGCACTCGGATACAATCTATATTCAGTAGAATTGATCCAACTAAAAGGCTTTACTTACCCTAGTATTGGAACATGAGGGGTAACTTCGACTGGTGCGGGACAGGCAGGGATATAGATTGGCGTGGAGAGAATTCCAGGTTCATGTCTCTCGCTCCCGCAGCCGCCCCCATCATTGTACCAGCATGTCTACACTTCTGGGAATTATCATATGTGCCAAGACATTACAGCCACAACGTCCTACTTAACAAGATTGAAAACTACAGATCAACATTAACCTATTGATAATTCATTTACGATCAACATAAGTGGATAGAAAAACTTCATCGGGATGAAAGTTGTGCTATGAAATAACAGTAGGGGAAAAAGGGTAATTTAAAATTCGTCACTATAAAAATCCTATGAGTATGCGTGCAGGTATGTATGTATATCCTGTAGTGCTTGTACTTAATTTCGTAAACTATAGCAAGTGTTGAGAATTCAGACCGTCATTCATGACAACCCGATGTTACTTTGGAATTACTCATCTTGACAAAGAAATACCAAATACACCTCACTTCTTTGAAATTGTCACAACTCTGTCACAGTTTATGACTCACATGAGTCTGACCTCTGCGTGGAGATCGATATGAAACATAAATGTGAGTAGCCTCGTATATTTGTTCTGCAAGGCTTGCTATAAGGCTGAAAAAAATACTGGGGACTTGATTACAGAATACAGAAGTCCCGTGATCTGTGCTGCCCTATGCATAAAACATCACTCGATGGTACCTGAAACGATTAGCCCGGTGAATCCCCGGTGAACAACACGCTAGGACACTAGAATGGGATTACAGTACCACAAAATACCATGTACCTGATACTACATGTATGACTAATTCTCAACCGTATCATCATTCTAAGCTGGACGGTATGCCATCAAATAGGGTACTAAGTTATACACCAGTTTTAGATCTAGATACCATCGGTGAAGTGTTCTGTTAGAAGGTCGATTGTTTAACATTTGCCCACTTAATTTCCCGAAAAACCGCAAGGATCTTTTTTAAGACCTGGAACTAAATATACTCTCTAAGGATATCTGGGAACCAGATCATTAAAGAGATTTGAGTCACATCAAATCACTCGAACCTATAACACCAGTGAGGATAATGTGACTCTCTAAAAGGTGGTTCTAATCCTGGAAAAACGCTTTATAAACCAAACGAGCCATCTCTATTCCACGTTTCTGCAACACTACCATACCAACAAAGCAAGTTAAAAGAAGAGAGAAAAAATGAACAGAAGATAAAGAAAACAGAACGGTTTAATAGACAGGGGGATATTCTACAAGTCCCATTTCTCCACATCCTTTCAATGCCTATAACAACCTTAAACCCAATCCGCTCCATCCCTAGCTAGTAGTAGCAAGCTTGCTTTTCGGGAAAAGAAAAGAGGAAAGAAGAAGGAAACCACAGATCGCTTTTTTATGTAATTCCAAAATGGAAGTAGAGAAATCACTTGCTAGAAAAAACAATAGGAAACTCTAGATATTATCTACCCACAGGCAAAACCAACCACTCAGTTCCGTTCCTGGACCCTCAAACTCTGAAGTCTTGCCTCCGCCGCAATAACCTGTAGTTTTCGCGTTAATCAGTATTTTACCTTCACAAGAAAAGAAGAAATTGACATCGATTGCTAGACAGGAAGCTTACATCAACTGCCTGTTGCACCTCCAACAGCAACCTAGCCTCCTTCAGCCAGTCCTTTGCTAGTGTCCTTGACCATCCGCTCAGCTGGTTCATCTCTCTTGCCGCACTGTCAATATCGCCCTCCTGCAAGAAAGTCTCCGTGCGGGTCAAGATGCTCTCAACATCATTTCCTTGCGCAAGTCCCTGCTTCCTGAACAACACCTTGCTCAACAACCAACTTGATGCGTGTCCTGCAAAGCCGGCGTCTTCCGGAAGAAGGGCAGCCTTTCGGACCTCTTCTGCAACACGGCGGAATCGGTCGACCAGCTGGGTCTGTGTAGGTACACCCTCCTGGTATGCACGGGGGTTTATGGACGCAATTGCAGCACTGACCACCCCATCGTCACCTGCAACCTCCTTCAACGCTGCGACCTCACGCAAGAATGGCTTGGGCTGCTCGGGGGACTCGTATGCTGCACGGACAGCCTCAAGGGCAACATGCATTTGCTGTGTCTTTAGGTTCGCATCAATGACGTCGGCCCATGAAGTTGAAAGTTTGCTCAATTCGTCAACGCTGTTGGTCAGTTCCTGAAGTTTCCCAAGCCTGCCGTTACGTTCCGTCTCAACGCGCTCTTCAATCTCGCCAATGAACTTCCTCTTCATCTCGATTGCCTGCTCAAGAAGCTCATTGCGAAGACGTTGCTCAGCAATTTTATGGGAGCGCTCTAGCTCGTTGCCAAGACGTTCGCGGTAAGATTGGATGATCTTCTCGCGCTCGTGCTCGAACTCTTCCTTCCATTTATGCTCTAGGTCTGATACTTCGCTGTTGACCTTTGACACGAGGCTCTGGGCAGCAGAAGCAAATTCAACATCCTTGCTTTTGAGCTTTTCTTCAGTTGCCTTTTCCAAGTCACCTTTAATGGTTGCAATTTGCGCATTCAGGTGTGAAAGCTCTGATTTGGCAGAAGAAATAACATCCTCGAAAGCTTTGGCGCTACCGCTGTTATTAACAAGGGAAATGATGGTGTTGACCACTTTAACGAGATCCTGTACTACGGGGTCGTTGACACTTTCCATCTCTACGGGGCTAATGGAATAGTTGCTTCCGCCACTCGCCTTTCCAAGCTTGGTAACACCCTCAACCTTCGCCGAATCCTTGCCGGTTGGTCCTGTCTTTTCACCTAGAACAGTGGCCTCGGCAGGCTTCTGCTCTGATGAGTTCGCTTTTGGTCCCCCGGTCAATTCGGCCCGTTCCGCCTGCTGATCCTTGGTCCCCTTTGCAGAGATATGTGGGCCATGCTTGCCTACATCTGTTGTCTTTGGCTTCTCTTCCTCGTAGTTTCTCCATGTAGCACCGGATGAGCGGGGGATTGTCACCTTTGGCAGGGCCTCCTTCGCCGGCATAAGACGGCTCAATGCATTAGGGAAGCGCCTGCGGAATTCACGCTCCTCAAAGTAAAGAACTGCCTCTTCTCCGAACGGAATATATTCCGTGAAGAAATCATGGAAATTGTCCGACTTGAGAGAGTAGAATACCCCACCACCGAATGAAAGACTAGTCAATAGTGTGAGAGTGATAATGAAGTTCCGTAACCTGTGTGTCTTCTTTACTGGATTACTACCCGGCGGCGGTGGGGGTGCCGAGTCTGAAGCTGGCTTGACCGGTGGAGGCGGCGGTGGAGTAGCTGCAGCAGCAACAGGCTTCTCAGCCGGAGAAGAGGGGGTAACAGTTTCGGTCTTCACGGCAGAAGAACTTGTGGGTGCCACGACAGGCGGTGCAGTCTGTGTCTTTGGTCCTGCTGGGGTCGGCGGTACTACCTTAGTGGGGGAACTCGGTGAGGCACTCGTAGGTGTTACAGGGCTCGCAGACTTCCTCACGGGCTGGGGCTCAGAGAGCGGTCCCTTCGAGCCGATGCCATTTCCGGGGGTTTTGATTTCGCCGGGCTTTGTAGATGTGGGGGTTGATTGAGGGAATTTGATATCGGCCAGGTATCGCTATGTGGAGGGAAACAAGGAAAGAAATTTTCAATTTCGGGTCAGCCCAGCTGTAACAATCTCTTGATCTTGACATTCAACACAACTCTCGCTGTATCTGGGGGTATTTAAAATGATAATCTCTCTCTCTCTCCTCCCCCACACGGGATGGGATGGGATGGATGGTGGGTGGTGAATAACGAACCTGCTGCTGCTTCAGCGCATACTGGCTTCGTGCGATATTTGCAATTGCCCTGGCGGGAGCGGCGGAGGACAGGCGCAACATTGCAGGCCGGCCTACTCTAGGGACGGAGGGATGATGAGGGCGCGGGGGGGGGGAGGGGGGATGGAGGGGGGTGGGTTAGACCTGAGATAAAACGGGGGTGGTGGTTGAATGTGACGATTGAACTAGGAACTGCGTTCACTACTGTACTCTGCTCTAGAGTAGATATGATTTGATTGATAGATTGATTGCCGCGGGTGGTTGTCAACAACCCCGGTAGAAAAATTGTTCCGAGTATTTTTCTTGATGGGTATGGGTTGGCAGGCTTTTGTTTCTACTCCGAGTGTCCGTCCCATCTACAAGTAAGTCGTCCACGGTCTCCGCCGGAAGGAAAAAAAAAAAAAAAAGGTGATGCAACAGCAAGGATATTCCGGGCGCTGCTTATGACAACATCAGAGACATTCCAGGGAGGGAAACTTGACGCAATCTATCACCACTCAATTAATAGATCCCGAGGTTTCTTTGTGCACTTTAGCTCAAATCCAAAGGTTCACAATTTTGGCCAGAACACACTCGAATTAAGATTTTTTCATCGGATCTTTCTAAAAACTCATCACCACTTCACAAAATTATAATATAACTAGTTCTTCCAAACAACCAAAAAAAACTGAAAAAGGACAAATCAAATATCTGTTTATATACTCATTTATAAGTCCGAAAACAAACAAGAGACATTCGTTACCGTGACTAGACCTCAACTCTCCTCATATCGCTTCTCAAATTGCTCGTACGCGAATCTCTTCCTACAAGAGCCAAGACATTGGGGGGTATTGTATCTGAAAGGGCCGGAGCGAGATTGAGAAACAAAGTAGATAGTATGTAGAGGAAACATCACCATTAAACGTAATATTCTTCCTCCTCCCTCCCACCTTCCCTCCTGCCGCGACCTGGCTACTGCATTCAACACAATATTATCTTTGCAACCCTTCGTTCGCTCAAATTCGGCTTTGACGCACGAGAGTATAATAAGAAAGAAAGAGAAGAGTGAGAGAAGAAAATAGAAAAACAAGAGAACCAAATTTCGACCGAGAGAGAAAGGAAGCTATTGATACCACATAAGAAAAAGACACAAACAGATACGGGCTCGACCTCGCACACAAAGAGAATACCCTGATCACCACCACATCCATTCTGAATTGCCCATTTACACATCGAATGTCCCACTTGACCTCATAACGAACATTGGCAGATTTAACAATTACATCCTTGCTGCTGCGCCGCTGATCCGCCCTTCAGATCAACTCCTCGCCCGCCCGCACCACCTGCGCGACCGCCTCTAGGGCCTTGCTGGTCGAGAGGCAGCTTCTTTGCGATGGCCGTGAAGAGTTCCTTCACGTTCTCTGCAGTCTTTGCCGAGGTCTCAAAAAACAGGAGACCTGCTTCCCGTGCGTAGGCCTCGGCTTCTGCGGTTTCAACAGCTCGTTTTGATGGGTCGGATGCAAGATCGAGCTTGTTACCGGCGAGGGCGATTACTATGTTTTCGTTTGCTTGTCGCTGGAGCTCCTTGACCCAGGCTTTTGCTTTATCTAGTGAAGACTGGAGAGAACATGTGTTAGTTCGATTTGTTAAACCGAGTCTTTTAAGGAGATTTTAGGACGAACAGCTTGTGTGATATCGTAGACAACTACTGCGCAGTTGGCGTTACGGTAGTACATGGGCGCCAGTGATTTGTAACGCTCCTGGCCAGCAGTGTCCCTATGATCCGAGTAAAACGGTTAGTTTCAAGTCACTCTGGAGCGAAATCCTCCAAGGAACTAAGCCGAGGGAAACTATAACGATAACACTCACCAGATCTCAAACTTAATAGTAGTGGTCTCATCGAGGGCGATAGTTTGCGTCAGGAACGCAGCACCGATGGTAGATTCCCGGTAGTCGTCAAATTGATCCTAATGGACGTAACGTCGTCAGCAAAGAGCTACCCCGAGAAGTATCACCGGATAGAGTAGGTTTGCACTGACTTTCACGAAACGGAGTACCAACGAACTCTGGAAAAATTAAAGGTTAGATAAGCAAGAAGCCGGCAAGACAAGAAACCACGACACGAAGAGGACACACCTTTCCAACAGCAGATTCGCCTAAATGCGGGGGGTAAGGAACCAAACGTTAGCGACAGCTTCCAGAGAGGAAGAATGACCAATCAAGAAAGTTGGCGAGAGAAGAGTATATGACATACCAAGAAGGACAAGCTTGAACTGGGCGAAACGTTGAGACTGAGTTGATGCACGGGGATGAGCCATGGCGAAATTCGGATGTGAAGGTTGAATAGAAGCTGGTCAAGGAGTTTGAGATTATGAAAAGAGAGAAAGGGAGGAGTGATTGAAAAACTTGATAGTGTTTGGCCGGTTCGTTAAAGTTGGTGATTGTGGAGGGGGGTGGGGATGGGTGATTAAGAGGTGGTGATTACGGTGATTACTGTAAACTGTGTAGATAATGATGATGGGGGGAGGAACTGGAACAAGGCGTCGGGAGACTCGTAACGGTGGCGGTGCAGTGCCTAATTTATGGTGATTGCGTAGTTTACCCTTTTTTTTCTATGGGAGACAAAAACTTTCAAGGTTTTCTTTCTTTCTTTGAAATATATCAAACCAGGTCACGGGGAAGAGGAATATTCAGTTGGTGTTTATGTTTAGTTGATCAGATGTGAAGCTTGTTCAGTTCTTTCGTTGAGGTGACGAGGACTTGTGTGAATGCTGGATTGGACACGCGCGAACACAGAACAGAAGACTGAATACGATTACCGCAAAGGGTCACTTGCCAGCAAAGTGCAAGAGAACTGGCTAGGACGGCTTTTAACACGAGTGGCTGGAGACGGTGGGAAGGCTTACCGCATTGGAGAAAACTGCACTGTAAAAGGAAATTCATTCACTTCATTTGGACTAGCACTTTAGGCAGGGGAGAGCTTCGCTTATCGCAGCGGTCCCTGACATCTCACTATCCAGCAGCCAAGCCTAGTGATAGGTAGAGCAAGCACTGGCACTGGTACCTAGGAGCTATCCAAGGTGGTGTAGGTACAAGTAGTGAAGCTCGGCCAGCGTCCTGAGTGAGAATACCTGCAACCAACAACAGCTTCTGTGTCTTTCTTTCTCTCAGTCCATCTGTAAACTCACAGTATCCTACCATAGTTTTATCTCATCTGTTTCTACGAGTCTACACCATCCGTGAATTACATACCTCCCTTCCACAGGTACTAGTGGTTATATAGTGTTCAGCTTGAAAAAAACATCATGGCTACTGACGGCGGAACTGCTCAAGTCTACCCAAGCAAAGCTCTGGGCTTCCTGAGTATGTACTATTCCTTTGCTCTTATCACTCTCTCCTCTCTCCCCACACACCCCTCACTTCCCTAGAAGCCCTAGCCCCCATCCCATCATCTCCACAGTCTAAGCAGTTTACCCCTCCAAGCCCCCCTCCTATCTAACCTTTTCTAGCTCTCGGTTCTTCCATCTATGAGGTCCTCACCTCTCTCCGCCGCTATCCTCGTGTGTTTCCCTCAATATCCGTCATCTACGAAGCCAGTGCTCCATTATCCACACCCGTCGTCCTGCTCCTCGATGCTAATGGCCTGCGTCTCCGCTTCGATGGCCAGGACCAACGTCTCCGACTCATCGAGGTCCTAGACTTCCAAAAGTCCCGACTGACCTACAACGGTGGGGAGCTCGCAAAGGCTGGCACTGGTACTGGTGGCCCAGCCTTCCGGAACATTTACAATAAGCTGTTTGGCCCTACTTATCCGGGGGAGTATATGGAAGACCAGGGGGTGTATGTGTTGTCGTATCCGGGCGTTGCGTTCTCGTTTCCTGTGGAGAAGCAGGATAAAAAGCCGGATGACTTTGTGTCATTACTCATGGGGTCAAACGCACATACTGCAAGCAGTATGGCTATATATAACGGCTCCTCATGGTCCGATGCCCGGGATGGTCTATTTACAAAGCCGGTAACGACCCCAAGATCCCCAGGAATAAACAGTGCAAGCGCTCGACTCTCATCTGCCAACGATGAGGTTGAGCTAGTGCGTCTCCATGATGACAATAAAGTCGAGCTTGTCCGAAGACACAACAAACCATTCTGTATAACCCTTCACTTGACAACACCGCAAGAGCTTGTTGCAGAGCTGGGCCCCCCAAGTGCGATCTACCGCAAGAATGATCACCGCCTATCCATCCATAGAACACACTCGATGTCCGGTCGAGGTATTCAGGATGATACGGATGACACTGAGCCCGAGGACCCCCCGTCCGACGACGACAAAGATGTGTCTGATGTCTCTGCAACAAGCAACAGTGATTACTTTTATAATTATTTCCAACACGGTATCGACATTTTCATCTCGTCCGCCCGCTCTTCATATCACCCGGTGGCCACGAAGATCATCCTTCATGGCAACGTCCCTGGCTCTTTTGAATTCCAAAGATACCGTCGGAGTAGATGGGTTATCGAGCTAGCGGACACGGGTAAAAAGAGCGAGTTGAAACTGCACAGCGAGATGTCATTTGACGAGGCACTGCCGAAACTGCGGGAAAGGTTCGGAGAGGGTCAACGGCCAATGCTACTAAATCGAGGAAGTGATTCTCCAAGCAGCAGCTGTGAGTTGCTGGGCGGATGGGAGGATGGTGACAATGGCGAAAAGACAACCACCCTGGCTGGAAAAAGCGCACCGGAGGCTACTTTTGGAAACACTGAGTTATTTGGCTTCCCAGGATTTATTTTTGAGGTTCTGAAGAACCGGGCGGTATCGTCGTTGACTGTATTTTGATTTTCAGTCTATTAACTGTAGTTTATTGGCGCACGGTGGTTTTCTTTTTCCTTTCCTTTTGTTTTCCTATTTTACATTCGTAGATGAGCTGAGGACATTTTCTGATATTTTTTGTTTACAATAAGACTATATCTGTAGGTTCGACATGACATGATGGAGCGCATATACCTCTAGATAATAATGGATAGTTTATATCTTGTCATTCCAAAGCATCCCCAACTCAACACCTTGTGAAGCAGAGCGGAACCGTTTCTTGTTATTCATCAGTTACTCCCTGAAATACACTTACATACATGATATAGAACAGCTCTGGAGAGATAGCTCACCAACAAGCATACACAACTCCAACTCCAACAACCAACTCCCCCTCTATTCCTCATCATCAGCATCACTCCCACAAGGCGCATCTGCCCCACCGCACTCAGACTCAGCAGCAGCGACACTACACGCCACACCCGCACCTCCTCTTAGCAGCCTCCTTCACATCCCTCCGCGCAACCATCTCCTTCAACTTCTTGGCCCGTTTCCTCTCCTCCCGCGCCTCCGCGCGCTCCCGCTCCTGCTCCAACTCCGCCGCGTCCCGCACCTCGCGACGCACCTTGCGGAACCGCTTCTCCCGCCGCTGCGCCGCCGTGTGCTTGCCGCTGTCCGTGGCCGGCGAGTTGTCGGAGCCGTAATATTTATCCTCGTCCTCTGTGTCCGAGTCTGAGCCAGAGCCAGAGCTCTTCTCCTTCTCAGTCTTCTTCACGTCCTTAAGCTTTTGCTTCCCGCCCCTTCCCTCGTTGCTACCCTCATTATCCTGTTTCTGCTCCTGCTCCTGCTCCCACCTCTGCTCCCGCTCCTGCTCCTGCTCCCGCTTCTTCTCCCGCTTCCATAACCGCACCAGCGGTCAGCCCGCCAGCCAACGCGCCCCCGCCGCCGCCGTCGCAACAGTGGCCGCCCCACCACCCGCCACCACACCCGAGGCCGCTGTCGCCGCTGTCGCCGCTGTCTCGAGTGCCGCAGCGCCATACCCGCCCACGACCACGCTCTGGCAGAGCGCAAACAGGCTTCCGGCACCGACGGAGCCAACTGATGCAATGCTGCTGCCCACGACGCCCGCGGCGAGGAGCGCGGGGACAGCGAGGAATGGGGCGGCGAGGAGCGGGGCGGCGGCGGCGGTGGTCGCGAGGAGGGCGGTGCGCGCGCGGGGGTTGTCGGTGAGGTAGGTGCTCACGTCGTCTAAGGAAGGGGGGGGGGTTAGCTGGGTGGGTTACGGGGGTGATTGGAGGGGTTTTTTGGAGGGGGGGAGGTGCGGACCTACGACACCCATTTTGATAGATGCGGTGTTAGTTGTAGGAGTAGAGTAGGTTTGGTAGGTACCGTATGGTAAGTAGGTATGCTTTTTGTAGAGCTTTGTAAAAGCTATCCCTAGATTTTTAGGTGGAATTACCTACGATTATCATCTAGGAATAGGTGCTATCTACCCTCAGCAGGCAGGCTCGCATGTGTAAGCGCATAATTCAGGCATCTCATCATTTGGTACTACAGATACCTGTATTCGCTTGGGGGCTTTCCTTGTTTTATTTCTTTATCTTTTTTTAGAGATGAGCTCGAGGGTATCATGTTTTGAGATACTCTACTAACTCGACGGCTCTCTATCAAGATCGAGCTACTTCCTATCTGCTACCCTCAATATTAGTGTCAGTAGTAGCAGTAGAGACCAATAACAAAACACAACACCCACTGCCAATCTACCAATATGCCAGTCTACGGAGTACCGGGTGCTCTGCGGTCTACAATTACAGACATATTGTACACACTGCGCATAACCAGCAGCCAGTCCAGTTCCAGGCCACGGCTTGGCGGTGAATCATTTCTCCCACGCGGCTCCCCCCGTTTCGGTACTTTACAGTGATCAGAATCTGATAAGTGAATGTTGCGGTGAATACATGTATTTGTCTCATCACTTTTCGCTACACCCTAGTACACGGCGACGACGCGCTCCTTTCATGTTTCGCTGTTTATAGTTAACATTTCTGTCTTTTTTTTGCTACATATATTCTTCTTCTGCTAGCCATGGCTTCCAACAGCAACCCAGACCCGAACAGCACCGAAGAGGCCCATAAATCACTGCGACACTCGCTGCTGGGCCCGTCGCTGCTCAAGGCCGGGCAGGACCGCGTGAACCAGCAGAAGGTTGGCGAGATCATCTACAACGCCTCGAAGGGGTCAAAGTTCTTTAAGCATGAGGAGCGGAGGGACGAGCAAGTATGTTACTTTTTTTTTGTAGCCAGAAAACAGAACAGAATAGAACTGTAGTAACAATAAAAAACTCTGATCCGACCCGCACAGCTTACAAAACGCATCGAAGGCATCTTGAAGCGCAAGAAGGAGCTGGAGGCGCTCGATCTGTCGGTTTATGTGAAGAAAGTAGACGAACAGGTAGCTACACCAACTACACCACACCACACCACACCCCACTACACACATGCATAAAACCCTGACTTGTTATTATTATTCCTACAAAAAATAGATCGCAGCCCTCGAAGCCAGCCGGGACCTCTCACAGACAATCGTGCACGTCGACTGCGACGCCTTCTACGCCTCCGTCGAGGAGCTCGACCGCCCGGAGCTCAAAGAGGTGCCGATGGCCGTGGGCGGCGGCGTGCTGACGACGTGTAACTACAAGGCGAGGGAGTTTGGGGTGCGCAGTGGCATGGCGGGGTATATTGCGAAGCGTGAGTATATCACACTCCTGGTGCCTCTTGCATGTGGGGCTACGGACTGGATAAGTGGTGGCTGATTTGGGTGGGTGTAGAGCTGTGTCCGCACTTGATCTTCCTGCCGCTGAATTTCGAAAAGTACGGGCAGAAGGCGGAGGAGGTGCGGGAGGTGCTGGCGAAATATGACCCGCGATATGAGGCCGGGAGCTGTGACGAGGCGTTTCTGAATATCACAAAGGTAAGGTCAGTGTGGCAGTAGCTAGTGGACTTGGATCCGGATATTGGGATGGCAAGAAATATCTGGAGATATGGAATTGGATATCAGGGGGCTTGATAACTGAGTATTCATCCAGTACTTGGAAGAGCACCCAGAGATGACTCCAGACACAGCGACAGAGCAGATACGCGCAGAGGTGTTTGCACACGCAAAAATCACCGTCTCTGCTGGAATTGCGCCAAACGCTAGGGTAAAGAAAATCTTCATTCCTATCATTACCCCCCGATTAATATCTAAAACACCGTGAATATAGTTAGCCAAAATCGCCTCCAACCAGAACAAACCCAACGGCCAATTCGTAAGTCCTCCATCCCCTCCATCTCCAGAAACCTCTTCCTTACCGCCATTCCGGTGATTGCCAGCGAATCCAACCCACCGTCGATGCAGTCCGCACCTTCATGTCCACCCTCCCTGTGCGCAAAGTCAACGGCGTCGGCCGCGTCTTCGAGCGCGAGCTGCAAGCCATCGGCATAAACACCTGGGGCGACGTGCACCCCCTCCGGCACCTCCTCCAACCCCTCTTCAGCGAAAAGCTCGCCTCCTTCCTCCTCAACTGCCACCTCGGCCTCGGCCGCACGCACGTCCACCCCGTCGACGAGTACGAGCGCAAGAGCATCGGCACCGAGTCCACCTTCTCAGACCTCCGCGGGCCCGACCCGCTCCGCGCAAAGCTCCGCAGCACCGCAGTCGAGCTGGAGAAAGACCTCGCAAACGCGGAGCTGAAGGGACGGACGGTGAACCTGAAGGTGAAGCTGCACACGTATGAGGTGTACACGAGGCAGAAGGCACTGGGCAGGGCGATATGTACAGCGGAGGAGTTGTATAATGCGGCGCTGCCGCTGCTGGCGGGGTTGGAGGTGGAGTTTCGGCCGTTGAGGCTGCGCTTGATGGGGTTGAGGATGACGCAGCTGGTGGATGCGAATCGGGGCCCGGGAAGGCTGGAGGAGCTGTTTAAGAACGCGGGGACAGCGGGGGCGGGGAAGAGGAAGCGCGAGAGGGACGATGAGGGGTGGGAGGTGTGGCCGGAGGAGGAGTTTACGCAGATGAAGGCCGCCTCGGGCGAGCAGGAGGAGGATATCCTACTACTATC
This sequence comes from Morchella importuna, assembly GCF_003444635.1. Lineage (NCBI taxonomy): Eukaryota > Fungi > Ascomycota > Pezizomycetes > Pezizales > Morchellaceae > Morchella > Morchella importuna. The sequence continues at coordinate 14,181 of NW_025763436.1, read as the reverse complement.
GCAGCACGAAGTCGTAGATAGCGACGAGGAGGAGGGCGAAGAGACTTCCGCCGCCGCCGCCGCCGCCGAGGTAGCGGTGAACTCCAAGAACGCGAACGCCCCAGAGCAGGCGCCCGAGGAGGAGAGGTGGCCGTGTCCAATCTGCACGCGCATGCTCCCGGCAGAGGATGCGCTGTTTAACGAGCATGTGGACTTTTGCCTCTCGCGGGAGACGATCAAGGAGGCGGTGAAGGGGTCGTCGGGGCCGCCGGACCCGCCGGAGAAGGTGCAGCAGCACCAGCAGCAGGAGAAGAGGCCGAGGTTGGGGGAGAGGAAGAGGAGGGGTAATGGCGGGAGAGGAGGAGGGAGGGGCGCGGGTGGGGATGAGGCGGGGGAGGGGCTGATTAGACAGTATTTTGTAAAGCCGGCGTAGATAGATGGATTGTAGACTGTAGACTATAGAGTGGTGTGGTGTTTTTTTTCTATTTTTCTTTTCTGCTTTTTTCTACTTGGATGTGTTTCATGTCCTTCTGCTTTGGTTTTTTCTTTTCCTTTTTTATACCTGGGAATTAGTGTAGATTTGAAGCTGAGATGGGATTAATCGATTGTGACCTGATAGAGATAAGTTGGTGTGTACTTGTAGTTATCGATGAAAACTAGAATTGTAGAAAGATTTATCATATCCCTCTGATGCCGTGATATCTCTAACATGTACATACAAGTACATAAATGTACCTTTTACCACATGTTGCCGCGGTCTAACGGACTCATTGTCACTTTTGTGTTGGTCCGTTGAAAATTCCATCACCGATTATCACTCGTGGCATCTGGCCGAACGCTTATAAGCCACCCCACCGACCCCTACTGTGTGCACACTAAAAGAAGATTGGGGTACATGTTAGATAGGTGCTGCTACATCTGCCGGCCGTTTGTTGATGCTTAGACAAGAGGTAATCTGCAGAGTGGAAATTTAGCCTTCGCAGCTGTGCGTGACTCTACATAGAATATTATAGAACTAAGCCCAATAGCAGAAGGGTGGTCTATGTCTTTAGTGGCTACTACTTATAGGCATCAGGGACGACTCATAGAGTTGCTTTCCCGCCTTCCTTGGATAATATACCAACTTTTAAAACCTCAGCACACTACTCGCTGACGTCGCCAGTATGAGCCACTGACCTACTATCCAAGTTCCAAAAGATATTCTTCACATAAAAAGGCCGATTTACAAACTCCCATAACGCCAATATAATCTCGGCAACATCAGCCCTGTAAAAAAATAAAAACGAAAAAGTAAGGTAGAGGGACAACAAAGGGCAAAACCCACTCAAGTACTCCCCCCGCTCCTATTCTGCCCAATCAGCCCCGCCATCTCTAGTAGCGCCTACACACACCCGTTAGTACAACTCCTCACAAAAGTCCTAATTCCGGAAGATAGTAAACTCACCCTATCCGCCTCAATATCCTTCCCCAAATTGACCTGGCGTCTCAACAGTGCCTCCCGCTCCTCCCACGCCCACGCCTTCCTCTGCGCCTCCGCCTCACTATCCCCGCCGCACCCCCACACCTCAATCTCCTCAATCTCAAACAGGTCCTGCCACTCCTGCTCGTCCCTGGTATCGTTAGTGTGGAACGCGCCGCCGTGCCCAATGTGCTGGAACACGCCAAACTCGAGCGCCGGGTCGAAGGTCAGCGAGACGGGGCCGAGGTTGAGGTAGGGCCCGCGCTGGCTAGACTTCATCTTCTGCACAGGAGAACCAAAGCCAATGCCGTCGTCTTTGTTGAAGTAAGCGTAGTCGGTGGAGGCCGTGGAGGCGTGGAAAGTGCGGTGCGTGGGCGCGAGCTGGAAGAGGATGCTCTGGGAGTCGCCGAAACAGTCTGGAATACCAATCTATTGGTTAGCCGTCTCAAAACAGTGTGGGTTTGTATATATATATGGTTGGCAAACCTCGGTGCGACACTCGCCACGGGCGGTGCATGTACACGCCGTAAACAACCCTCTCATCCACCTCCCCGCCCGCGGCATACTTCCGCGGCGGCAGCGTATCGGAGAACATCTTCTGCTGGTGTGTTTCCGGGGTTCTAGAGATGCGAGTGCCGGATACTAGTAGTATGGTTGGAGCGGTCCATTTTACGACTTTGGTCTCGAACGAGCCCATGCTGAAGCCTGCCTCTGAGCCGGCATAGAGAGGCCGCAGCCGCCTCCAGAGATTGTCGCCCTTGATGAAGAGGGAAAGCTGGCTGAGGAGGTTCATGTCTAGGATCTTGCCCGTGTGGGGGAGGAGTGGTTCGACTTCAGCTACTGCTGTGGAGTTGTCGACCTTTTTGCAGAAGAGGAGGTGCTCGAAGAGGGGGCAGAGGCCGTCGAATAGGAAAGGCTTTGAAAGAGAGTGGTTAGCTAGGACTCAGGTTATGAGAGGATAGTCCTTACCATTGATTCCTTTATAGTCTTTTTGAAATCTCTATATAAAATCCCCTTCCCATCTCTACTCTTAAAAGATCTAACGACACACTCCGCAGTATCCCTCAATTCCTGCAGAGCCTCTGGTGTAGAAAACCTCTCTGCAAATACTGCAATCGGCTGGTTTGGCTCCAGCGGCGCGGCCACCAACAGGAACGCCACGAAATTTCTCAAATTCTCCAACGGTATGCGCGAATGGCTAATATTCGACTTCTCCGCCTGCCCAAACACCTCAATCGCATCCAGCGCATCTAGCGCCGCCAGCGACAAATCATCGTCATCATCATCCTCATAGTACTCAAACTCCATTTCCCCGACCTGCTGCTGCTCCTTCCCCCCCTCACCCTCGCTCTCCTGGCGGTCATACACCGCCAGCGACCGGAACAGCAACTTCACCGGGTCCGGATGGCGCTTCAGCACCTTCTTGTACCTGCCCGTGAAGATAGTCACGACCTTCACCAGCGCCTCGAAATTCAGGATTGCTGGCGACAAGCTCGGGAACGGAAACGCACCCAGGTACGACGTTGACTGGAAGATGATTGAGCCGACCTGCAGGCAGTCTGGGATAGACAGGAAGCGGATCAGCGTGTCCTCGTTCCAGTACAGGAACCTGCCCTCGGAGTTTGTGCTGTCGGCGAGGCTGCGGAAGTTGTCCTTGAACGAGTAGAGCTCGACGCCGCTGAAGCATTTCTGCGCGAACTTCTCGGCGAGCTGGAGAGAGAGCTCCTCTAAGCTCCCCGCGTTAGCTAGCTAGCTACATTGTAGGTTGTAGGGGTTATGCATGTGTGTGTGTGTGTATGGAAAATAGCGGACAAACCTGCAGTAGCTTTGTGGACTTCGCCGGATTGACCCTGTCCCATGGCGGATGTATTTCGTCTTTTTCAGGCTGTAGAGGAGCGAGGAAAATACGGGAGAGCTAGAGAGATGACTGTTGTTTGCTTGAGACCTTTGGACCAGTGGTGTGATATGAGGTCACTTTTGAGGCTCTGGCAACGGGTAGGCAGCCCTAACCCTTGATGGGACAGGGAGCTATGAATACACTAGAATTAATGATCAGCTGAATGTAACGTCCGATATACCCCACTGGTCTGCTATTTTAGAAGGTACCTACAATATACAATGCAATATGTACTCTCTTGCAGTGCTCGGGTGCCTTCGGTAGCGAATATGGCTCTGTGGGTTGACTTGTGGGCGAATCAAACGAGGCAGAGTATGTAGCATTTCGCCCGGCGAGAGAAATGATCTCGGGTTCAACTTTTGGAGGGGATCTTAACAAAGCATAACCGGGGTTTCCGGTCCCAAAAAGCAAGGGGCGGTAACCAATCAAGTGGTTCCGCCCTTTTTGCTGTCCCCATATTATCCGCAGTTGAATAATCATTGTCCAGTATGTACATGTGTGTTGAGGGCACCACCATTTTACCCCAGGATCACCCAAGCTAGATTGGCTGTCAACAAGACTTCAGAAATCTAAGCACTCATGTTATCTTTGGGGAACTACCTATATTGCACCGGCTTATTTGTTGTTCATAAGTTTTGACTCGATGGATGTGCAGATAACCTTATCTTGCATCTATCCACTAGCAGGCTCGCTTTGTCAGATCTCCGGTCTGTGCTGCCTGCTCCCGTGATGGAGTAGAGATGGAGGATGAGATAACAAGGACTTAATTTGTTCTGGTCGATTGATGAGGATGAACTTCTGCAGATAAGTAGAGTATGCTTGCTAGAGTAGAGTATCCGGAGTAGCCACCTTTATTTATGCTAGTGCATATTCACTAGGCTACATTTCTCATTGGATCGCTGCTGCTGGTCACGCGGCGAACTGTTTTCTGTCAAAGATCGATTCCACACTTTATCACCAGCCTCCGCGGCCAGAGGCAACATCTCAACTCCAGTAGGTGTCAAAGTCGAGTTTTGAGCATAACTGTAACCGTGACAGCTTCACCCAGAGTCTCGGTTCCTGCGAGCAGAAAGAAAAAAAGAAAAGAGCTCTCTGTAGCTCCTATCACAGCGAAATCTGAGCTCACACCCGAGTGACGACTCATGAACGCGGCAACAGAACAGAAGGCACGCTAGCACTGGACAACGTGCAACACCAAAAACCCTTGCATGAAGAATTACGGAAGATGTTCCATCCATCCGCGCCGAATGTCTCATTTCCATGCTTCTTTTTTAGAGTAGACCCTTGAAAATGTAGAATCGATCTGGGGCGGGCGCTGCAGGTATGTATTGGCACGAGGGGTACTCTATGTAGCTAGGTACGTACCTACTCTTCCAGCGAATGTGGGGGCTTGTAGGTACTACATACATTGAGGATCACGTATCACGTATCATGCATGGGGATGAATGATGAGCACCCAGATGCTCTTCCATCTGTGGGCTATGGGGTTGGTTCGTCGGTTGTCTCGTTCGCGCGAGAAACGTGTGTACCTGCTACCTAATGAATTGCAAAAGACGGGGAAAGGGCAACAACATAGGTACTGTATTTAACTTCAGCCTTATTTCTATTTAATTTTGATAATTAAAAAGTACACAGCATTGATTTTTTTTCTTTTCAATCCAAGCCCAGTCGACGTACGTCGCGACCAATATGCTGATAATAATGAGGGGTTGGTTACCTCTCCAGCTAAGCTACCCCGCCGCGGTTGAGCGGGGGAATTTAAATCACCCCCCCATTTCTCCCCACCAAGAAAAGTTCCAGCGGAAATCTCGGTTTCGGGAAATTATTATATTCTGGACCACTCTTCGGCATATTTATGTTAATGGGTCGAGCCCGCCGCTCAGAGACATGGCGATTGCGGCACTAGCTATATGTATGTAGCTTCGCCCTTTCTCTTCTACTCTAGGTACTGTGCAGCATGTGCGCGCGTATTTTTGGAACTGGTGCTACGAGTGATATAATATGATCCTCGTGAGCTTCCCGGACATCTCGGCTCAACCAACGTCATATTGTTTTGGGTGGTACGTTTCCGCTCATGAAGCGTAGATCAACCCCACACAATCACAGATCTGTTTTGATAAAAAGGCGCAAGGACGCGTGAAAGGATTTTCCTTGTTAACAATAGAGTAAAAAGGAGATGTTACGTGTGAGGCAGGTTGGCCTGGATGATAACTCGATCCATGAGTTGCCGGTTCCACTGGGACTCAGTCACTCAGGTCCCTACAGAACATCATATGGGGACTTCGTCGTTATTGGTGTTGAGGTTCGCAGTGTTGCTGCATTGAGGCGATCCCAACCCCCTAGAGGTGGGGGTACCCGAGGAGAACATCAGTGCCTGTAGCTGGCAGGCTGTTCCTTTCATGATTATGAAATTTAGGCATTCTAAGCGTTGGAGTAGAGGTATTCCAGCCAACAGATGTCTAGACATACGAAGTGCCAAAGTCCTCGCTTGTGTTTCCCCTTTGAAACATCTAGTCGTAGTGAGTTAGCGGCTGCTTAGGTATTAGTCGTCTAGCTAGCACAGTAATCCCTAGGCTAGCTACTGCACTCCGCAGTCAAGGACCCTTTTTTTCCTTCTAGGCCGTACGGTACGTGGAAGGCGGAGCTTCGGAGGAAAAACAAAAAAACAAACACAAAGAGCCCAAACATCCAGATCAATTGCTTGTTTTTTTGTTTAGAGAATCGCGTTATGTCCACTGCCCTTGTGACCGATGACATTGAGAAGAGAAGAGGGGGTTCGAACTACCCCGCGATTACTGACCCATTAATTGAGAAGAGGGAGGAGGTAGGGGGGGTTGGAATAGAAGATCGATCAGTGGAGTGGTTGCTATGTAACGCGATTCCTGACCGGGAATCTAAAGTCCTAAACAACCATCCTTCAAGTCGCAGCGACTCTAACCTGCTCAGTCGTCATCCCGCTCGGTTCGGCATAGAGTGAGGGTGACTGCAGGCAGACAAGACAGACCAGACAACGGGGGGGAGGGATAAGCAAGCAGGCAGGCAAAGCAAAGCAAAGCAAGCAGACCACTGGTGAGCTTCAGCTCTTGCACGGGAGTGGGTAGAATAGGGTACTCTCCATAGAGTTACCTGCATGCAGCTAGCCTGGCGGTGTGAAGGGAAAGTTGGGGTGAAGAAACCTGTCTGACTGACCGAATGAGAGTGAGTTGAGTTGGGAACAACTGACTGACCACGAGAGAGCTTGGGCAGGAGAGTTCTTCAGAACGTTTGAGACTCGAGAGAGACGACGACGACGGCGGTGTATCGTGGTCCTTTTCTCACCTTACTTCCCCATACTTCTTCACACTCCTGCACTTACACCAAGTAATAACCCGTGCCTACCCTCCCCCCTCGTCGTCCTCTCGCATTCACACATTCACCCCCTTTAGCCTTTCATCCTTTGGCATTTCGTTCATTCTTCCACCCCCCCCACACACTTGACGATCATATCCAAGAGCAATAGCATAGTGACAACAAACATCACAACACAACAACGTACATACATTAGTGCAGCATCGTCACCGGCACCTCAACAAAAAAACCCAATACAATAATTACTGTTTCGTTCCTTCCCCATACCCATACCTCGAACCTGGAGTTTAGGACTATCGTTTGGGATACACCCCATTCCACTTAACCTCTAGCAAAGACCTTTCCATTCTTTGCTCCGTCGACTGCAACTGTGCCCCTCACGGCTGTCATGCCATTTGCGCAATGAAAGTTCCCGTCATGACAATTACAGCATCTACAACATCCACTACGACCGCTCCTAGCTCCACAAACAACTCAAATATGTCATCCTCAGCTGATCCAAGATTACGGAAGAAGCCCTCTGCCATGTCATCCACTACTACAAAGCCAACTACTGCTAAAGCTCCCCTTCCTCCACCCACAACCCCAACATATCCCCGTATGGCCCAGCGTCCTACAGTTTCTCTCTCAAGCACCACGATATCCAACCCTACGCTTCACCCAAACGTAACAACTCGTTCGCCTCGATCGACGAGAAAACCCAGAGCAGACACCGTTTCCTCCGGTGTATCTCAATTGCACATCCCCTCCCGACCACCCTCCGCGGCAGATCTTCAGAGGCCATCTAGCGCTACTGGATCTCGAGTTTCCGTGAGATCAGAAAGATCAGATAGACCAGACTCTCGACAGTCACAGTACAGGTCGGATTCTCGCCAGTCGCAGTATGGAGCTGTCAGCCCCAATCCACGGTTTTTTCACGCAACCGATGCGCGAAGTACAAAGCCGACGCCCAAGGCGCCGCCCCCCTTAAGGCACGAGTCCAGCAGCACCGGAAAGTTCTTTTTTGCAAACAGCATACAAACATCATCGCGAAGTTCGTCCCCAGCACCTTCACCCCGAGTGCCCGGAGTTTCTCCCATGGCCATACTGGGTGAACCCCCTAGCCTTTCACCGTCACTTCCAATTTTGGCGCGCTCAGATTCTCGTGGTGGTGGTTCAGTTGTGGGCGCACGGCCTCGTCCATTGTCCATGGTGTCGCAAGGACCGTCGTTATTTCCGGAAACCCGAAACCATGTCAAATTTGTATATGCAAATGGGACGGAAGAAGTGCTGGAACCCAGAGGGTCGGAAATGGGCAGGGGTTCGGAAATTGGCAGATCGGAACTTGGCAGGTCAGAAATTGGTCGAGGGTCGTCGGAATATAGTAGGGGCTCCGAACTAGGAAAAAGCTCGGAAAATGGATCTGTTTTGCATTCACCCAAAATTCCGAGTTCACCGAATGGAACTTATTTTCCATATACGAAGCCATTGTCACCCGCGGCATCGCCTAATCCAAACATTGCACCAACCTCACCATTTCAAAGATCATCACCTCCAAGCCACTCGCGACGGACGAGTCTAGACGGAATAGTAGCCCGACATGGACGAACACTTTCGATCAGTTCGATCATTGATATGGCGGATCTCTTAGAGGAGGAAGCTTCTAAGGTGCCGGAAACTCCAGCCGAGAAATATGCGCGGCGGTCATCATCTCCCCCGGCTGTAATCACACCAGCTCCACCGGCAATGACCGCGAAGGAGAGGATTGCAGCCAGGGAAGAGGCCGCGGCAAAGGCCCGGAAGGAACGACAGGTATGCAATCATGTTATTCATTTGCATAAGGTGTAGGTGTTTCCTACGATGCTAATCTCAACTTTTTAGGTTCTTGATTTGGAAATTTCCAATGCCTCCTTGCTAGCGATCAACAAAACACTCGAACGCCAATTGAAGAAGCAGACAGCCGAGCTCAGAAGGTATCGACGATTGTCGCGTTCTGGGCGTATTCCAGCCTTGCCACCTAAGAAGAAGAAGAAGCGGAGAGGTTCAAACGAGGATCCGGAAGATAGCGAAGGTTATCATGTGAGGGATGGTAGCGACCTTGATGCCGAGTACGAAGATGGGGAAGACGAGGAAGAGGAAGAGGAGGAGGAGGAGGAGGAGGAGGAGGACTCCGATACGACCGGAGAAGACGGCAGCGTCGGGAAAGAGAATTGTGCGGACGAAAAGAGATTGAAATTAGACCTTTCAAAGCACCAGGAGCTTTTGGACAACTCCGCCAAAATGAATGCCTCCTTGAAAGGGTGTCAATCAATCGTTGACCAACTCATCATGGAGGCAAAGAAGGCACTGGAGTACAAGATCCGGGCATCGGACGTCCACCTCGGAGGCAGGATTCTGAGCTACGACGCGGAAGAGACCGAAACGGAAATAGAGACAGAGGCGGAAGAGGGGACGGATGACGGTCATGACGATGACCAGACGGAAACTGAGGATGGGGAGGACTACGATGATGACGATCTGGATAGTGAGGAAGATGATGATTTAGAGGAGATGGAGGAGGTGCATCTGCCGGATGCCAATGGGATAGGCAAGCCGATATATCTGCCTACACCCCTGGTGCAAACTGTTGACGGCTATGTATAAGATGGATGGGGAGAACCATCTTATGCGGGCATTACAATGGGAAGATAAAAGGATCCCGAAAGAATAATAAAGAGCTGTTTTGGGTTATACCCCATAGAGGGAAAAACAGGATGTTATCGTTGTTGCTGTTCTTTGGTGGGAACCACGTGGGTATTTTGATATTAGCGGATGGCGTCGAGTTTTTTAGTCTTTTGTTTTTTGCTGCTTAAGGAAACGGGTTAGGTTTTTGTGGGATGGCTTATTTGATCTTTTTTTTCGGGCCTTCCGTCGCCTGTCGTTTTTGTCTTGTGTGTTTGTGCGCTGCTTTGAACCATTGACAGCCGTTTTGCTATTTCGTATGTTTTGGGTTTTGCATTCCTTGCCTCGGTCCTGTTTCTTTTTGTTTTTTTCTCCTTTGGAAAAAAGAATATCCATTATGCATTGCAGCAACTTCTCCCCTGCCTGCTCCCCCCATTCATGAGTTATGACTCGCACACATCATCATCCTCTTTTTTTTTTTTTTTTAGAAACCTAAGCTTGCCGGTATCTCTTTACACTTTTTTTCTGTTATACGCTTCTTGTATTATACGACCCCCGGAGTGGGATCTTTTATTTAACCTTTTTCTTTTCTTTTCTCTCTGATACTGGACAACTGGATTATGAGGAGTGGTGTTTTTTTTTTTTTTTGTGTGTGTTTGTTTCTTAAGTATCTTGGTTAGCTTACCTTATACCTACATTACATTACATCCTATCATTACTGGATACATCTTTTATCTATGAACCGCTTTTTGAGCAGCAATTCGTTCTCTGTGCGTGTGTGTTCCTGATCCTTACTCAGAGTGCGGCCAATGTGAATAGCGGCCCGTAGTTGGTAGAAAGTACAACGCCTACGTATAAAACACTGCTGTAGGCTCAAGCGGGGGTGGGTGGGTGGGTGGGTTTGTCGATATATACAATATCCAATTGTGTTTTCTTTTTTTTTTTTTTGTTACCTCTGCAATATCGCATCCCGAGCGAGCTTCCTACTCCTTGTCCTTCGTCTCCAAATCCTTTGTCGCCGCTGCAGCAGCCATAGCCGCCCTCCTCCGCTCCGCATGCTTCTTTGCCCGTTCCGCCATCTATCCACCCGCCACACAGCGTCAGCCCACATCCCTCTCCCTGTCCCTCCCTGTCCCTCCCTGCCCCCAATTCCCCGCTCCCCCCACCCCACCACCCCACCAGCAAAACCAAAACCAAAAGAACACAGAGAGAAAACCCACCTCCCTATCCTCCCGGTCCCTAATCTCCAACTCCTTAATCCACGCCGCCCTCTTCTCCTCGCCCTTCCTCTCCGCGACAACCGCCTCGACGGCGCGCTCCTCGGCGCGCTCATTCTTGTAGTAGAAGGACCCCGCGATCATGGCCGCGACGGTGAAGCCCTGCGCGTAGATGCGCGCGCGGAACCATTTGTTGGTTGCGGCCTTGTTGCCGGCGCGGATGGAGCGCGTGGCTTGTAGCAGGGCGAGGCAGGTTAGTGCTGCGCCTAGGGGGTTGTTAGTGAGGTCTGGGGTGGTGGAGGAGTAGGGGAGGTGGGGTGGAAGGTGGGGTGGAAGGTGGGGTGGATGGTGGTGGGGTTAATTGGGGGGAGGAGAGGGAGGGGGGGACGGACCGAACGGGATGAGGGGCTCTTCCTTGAAGCGGCGGGTAAACTTTGACCAGCGGGACTCGTCGTAGAAGTCACTGCAGGTCATTCTTTGTTAGCTTTCCCTTCATTGTACTGTACTGTACTGTACTGTACTGTACTCTAGCTAGATGGCTGTGAGAGGGGAGAGAATGGAGGGGGGACGGGGACTAACGGCGACTCATCGAATGAAGATGGGAGCGGGCGGGAGGACATTGTGCTGCTTCTCTGAGATGGTGGTTTTCAGTGCTCCTGGTTGTGGGTGCAGGTGTTGGAGGTTGTAGATTACTGTAGTTGTGGATTGAGGTTTGGTGGTTGCGCCAGAGTCTACCGACGTCACAAGGATACGAGATAGCCTAACGGGGTACCGGGGGGTGACATATCTATCATTGGCACCTGGCCCGGGTATGGCGGCTGGCATGGGGAGGCGTATTTGTGGGTCCTAACTTGCGGTGGGGGATTGTGTCAATTGTGTTGCGGATGTCTGTTTGGGTGGAGGGAGTGTTAGGATAGAGGGAGAGTGTCTGGTTTTTGTAATTGTCTCTTCTCTCTTGGATTAGTCTCTATTCATGAGTGTCCCAACCCAACCGTCATGTCAAGACGAAATTCCCAGCCATTTCATTTACGACCAGAGTCTCAATGGGTGTCTGGTTCATGGGCTATGACTCGGCTGTGAGCAATTCATGGCAGAGAGGCTCTCAATCTACAGCAACTATTACATGTACCGGGGGTTGAGGGTAAGTATGAAGAACCCGTCGTGATAGGTTGACTTATATGCGGGTTGTATGCGGGTTCTGATTGGCTGGTGTTAGATATCAGCCACGTATGTAGTTGTGAACATGTAACGGGGGTGCCTGGAAAGGGCGCGACCGTGACTTCGATCAGGTAGATAGGCAGAAAGGAATTCGACAAGCTATCCTTTCGGCTCGTTCGATGGAAAGATAGAGTTTCATTTGTTTGATCGTTATTTGTAGTCTAGAAACTTAATAACTTTAAGGGGGCTCCTCGCTGGTAAAGACTCGCTGATCCCCCGAAACCAAGCTGGGGCAACCGAGTTCCTTTATGGAAGTTCGGCGCCCCTTCCTTCATTACCTCTTTCCTTTTTTCACTGGCCGTCCGCCTTTCAAATAATCTGGGGGCACCACCTATTTTCTATCAGGGGGAGGAGAAGAGTTGCTACCACACCGCGGACGAATTTTCGTCCGAGTCAAATCTCGCAATCCTTGCCAAGAAAGGGTCGGGATCCTAGGAACTAGAGGAAACAGCCGACCAGACAGCAATTGCTTATTCAGTGTATTTAGAATAGATTTGGGTGTTTTTAAAGCAAAGGTTTGCTTTGGTAGTTTGGGTCGCACTCTTACTCCCCCCAAAGATGCACCGGGCTGAAACAGGAGGGTTCCGGCGGTTCGACGCTCCGGGGGTTATTTTTGGGGGTCTAAAACGTGTTTATTTTGCAGTGTTTCCTCCAACTCCGCAATGCGTTCATTCAAACCCCCAAATGGACCGGAGCATCGCCAGGATCCTTTCTGACGTGGTAAAGCATATTTTCCGGGGCATCGGCTGCAAAGTTATTGCGCCTCAAAGGTTGAATGCCAAGGTAGGGTAACTTATGTTTGGGGTTACCCTTCCTTATTTGGTCTGCTCGTCCTGCTGCTCTAGTTTTGGTCCAGTCGTCTAGCTTGACTTGTAAGACTTCTTGCTCGCCAGGATCTCTACCCTCTATACCAATAGAGGTAGGGGCGCATCTGCCCTTCTCTTCACCCATCGATGAAGAACCAGCTGCGGTTAACCTAGGGCCGTATGGCTTGACTGGTAGAACAGGTATTTTTGTAACAGCCCTCCTGTGGCCCTGTTACACTACTCCTCCCTCCGGTAGACTCGTCCGAGTCTACCTAAGGTTTTTTGGTAGGGGTAACGTTGATGGAGCAGGGGGGGACACGAAGATAAAAATGTAAGGCTCCTTAGACATATCAATAGGTCATAGACACCATGGACAGCCTCTAACAGATGTAGACGGGAGGACATGCCCTCGCCACTAGTAATCGCGGCTAGACCGTCATCTCGCAGCGAGCATCAAAAGGGTGGTTTGTGGGGCGCGTGGCAAGATTAAGGCACGTGCCCCACGAGATCTCGGTTATTTTTATTATAGTTCTGGTGTCGGTGATATATTTTTCATAGTGTATAGCTATTTATAACATCACAAAGGATTTCTCATTACACGATAGGACATCCTACTAACGATGACAATCCTTACTAGGGGTTCTGGTGATCCTTTAGCGGAAAGGGAAGCGAAGAGGCGGTGGAGCCGGTGTTCTCGATACTCTTGTTACACAGCGTTAGCCGGGTGTCGTCGATTATGCGAGCTGCAAACCAACCGTTTCGATGCTCCCAATATAGCCCCTTTTCGTAACTACCTCAGCAGTCTTGATGCGTGGGCTTGCAGAGCGAATGCCGCGGGACCTGGTGATTGGAAATGCTGAGTTAGGGGGGGGTAGCAGCTCACCCCACCCCTTCACCCCCCGGGCCGACTCCTAGTAAGGGAGGCTAGGGGGGGGGGGATAAAAATAAAAATTCGGGGGAGGGGGGGGGGAATAGAAGACTGCTTCCTTGAAGCACAACCTTCGGAGGTTGGGCTGCATGGCCTCTGCCCCAATTTTTGCATGCCCTAACGAAGTTGTGCCGACCTTTATCCGGAGGATTAGCATTAACGAAGTAGGGCATGCAGCCCTGTCCACCCTGCAGACCAAGGCTGCTGCTCACCAGCCTTGGTCTGCATGCAGTGAAAAAATAAAGGGACCCTGTTGCAGTGCGGGAATAGCAGCTCTTTTATTATTTCCCGGTTTCAAAGCCTGCATGCAGGTGTGGAATACCCCCTGCATGGCTCGACGAAGTCACATGTATTCCCAGCATGACCCCGGCTCCGGCAAAAGGCCATGCATGGCTATATCGTGTATGGGTCATATCTTCGGCTTCTTGTGTGAATACCCAAATCTTCTCCTTCCCACCTAACGATCCCTCCCAGCAATAATCCAGCAGCATCTTCCCTTGTCCCTGCAGGGGAATAAGGGAAAATGCGGCCTTGGTAACAACAAATTCTCTCATTCATTTCCCTTCTTTGCTGGGAAATGAACGGAGAGGAGCCGGGGCTAAAAATAGAAAAGGTGCAGGGACCCTAGGGAGGCTAGGGCTGCATGCGTCCACCTTCGCAGAAGAGGGTGCATGCACAAACGAAGTTGT